>NW_027175965.1:8235000-8707500 GCF_023055335.1 Clinocottus analis
AGGATCAGCAACGACCACAGCAATCAACAGAAAGTTACCAAACTGTTATTCTAAATGTTTCAACCCGACAGCAATTAAATTAATTAATTTCTGCTGTTGCCATTATAGATAGAGTGCACTTAAGATTCCTGTCTGAGGACATTTTAGAACATTACATGTTGATTTACTGCACGTTTAATTGGCAATGCACGCTTCACAATTGCAGTTTATGTCAAATGTTTTCTCATTCAAAGTACCACAGCTTTACAAACGTGAAGCCTCAATGCATTAGATGGCAACATGTTCTCAAACTGTTGTCCGTCACTTCTAAGAAATTCCCTTTAAAAATCACTAAGTTATGAAGATGGCACCAGTCCATCAATTGGTCCATGAATTGGTTCCCTTTGGTGTTTTAAATCAGACATTTAGATTATTTCTACCTGTAACCTCTGCCCAATTATGCCCACAAGAAGTGTTGCGTAAAGCTAAGGATATAAAGTCTCTGTGAGGAGGCAGACAGGGCATCACTGAGGCAACATGGCCGTCAATCGCTGCATCAAATCGATCAGCTGGAGCATGTCGGTGTCCCAGTTCGTTATCTCCGTCACCTTTAACGGCCGCCGTGCAACTGTCCTTGAGCGCGTCCCTTTTTGAGCAGCAATTTGTCACATGAAAACATGTCGTGGCTCAACAGGAAACTGTGGCAGAAGAACCAGACATGTTTTACTTCAGGTTGAGAAAGAGAAACATGTGCAAAGGATTTGTATCGTGACAAAAGCTTTTCAGGGAGAAGGTTTGTGGTAAACCTCCACATTTACCTCACCGTCACAAAACATCAGACACAAATCAGCAGCACCATGGAAGTACTTAATCACGCAGCCACATGATTAGTGATGCTGAGCATGATTGACTGAGTGAATGTGTTTGGCGGTGGCTTGTAATGCGACGGGCGGGCGATAAATGTCCCAGCTTTAACGGGAAACGATGGCGGTCTGCTCGTCAGCTCCCGGCCATCGCAGCGGATCACACAGAAACGCATGTTCCATCATTCATTCGGCCCGTCTTCACGCTGCTCTGTGAAAAGCCCGTTAAGGTAATCAGCTCAGACAGGAAGCGTCACGTCGAGCTTTGATGATATGAGCAAATTAAAACTGGATTAAAATCCTCCTGAGGTGAGGAGGTGAGCAAACACTGCCCAGCAGCTCCACCGCCACAGGGGGAGTGTAGTCGGTACTTTACACACTCACACACACTCACACACACACACACCTGATCCAATTAACATGAAACCGTGTGGTCCTTAATCAAATCAGATGTTGTGAGAGTCAAACCCTGCATGACTTAAAGGACACAGCTACTCATATCTGACTACCTGAATAGCTTTTCATTGACGACTGACGAAAAACTAGAAGCAGCCGAACATAAAAAAAACCCTCAGCACAAGATATTATATTTATGTTCATGATAAAAGAACAAGATGTGGTCTGAATACCTCGGATGATGCAACAGCAACACCGCCAAGGAAATATGCTCAATTTCCCTCTAATGAAGGCAATGTTTCCAGCTGTAAACTCCTACTCAGGTCTCATTATTTAACATTACAATGTACAGTGAGCTATTTGACGGTTTAATAGAAAACAATGCATTAATAATCATATTTACTTTCCTTCTAAATTATTTTGTATGTAAAATCTTAAAACCGGCAAAGTACCTTCAGTCAGCACTAAACGTGACAAAGCAGAAACTACAAGTAGTATAATGTAGAGTTAAATGGAAATAAACTCATCAGAGTACCTCTAAATTGTATTTGTGTGTAGTACTATCTTCATACATCAGTCAGAGGGTACGCGCTTCCTGCTGTGAGCCAGAGGCCGAAAGCCAGTGAGGGGTCATCTCGATCCATTATTGTCTATCAATTCCAGGTCAAATATATATATATACACACACCCCCCCCCCCCTCCATCACACTGTACACACTTCTTGCTACACATTCATGCGTGATTGGTGGAAGATCAGATTACAGCTCAGTAATTAAAGAGGTCAAAAACATCACAACATGTTGACGGCTTAAACAGTTTCAGGCGCTAAAAATCACATCGCTTTTTTATATGAATGAAAAGTAGAAAACCTACTACTACTACTACTACTACTACTACTACTACTACTACTACTACTACTAGTTTGACACTTCCATCCCATCAACATTATGCAAACACAACTCCTCTCAGTGTTTCACCACTAGACAATGAAAGTAGGGCTCCATAATAATATTATTTCTTTTCTCCATTTAATAACATACCAATTGATTGTCATAAAATAATGAAAAGTGACGCTCACAATTTCCTGGAGGCCAACAGACACTGAAAAACTAAAGATATTCAGCTGATAACATCACACTAAACAAAAGAAAGCAATACAACAAATACAAACTGACGAGCTGGGACGAGGAAAGTAATATTTGCCATCAAATAAATGATTATTTTACTTTAAAAATAATAATAAATGTATTGAGTATGTATAATGTATCTATATAATGTATATACTGGCTCTTATGAAAAAACAAAAGTAATTGTCGACATTTTTTTGCAGTAATAGTGCTGAAACTAACGTGCTAAACCCAATGTGAGGAACCCGAGGGCTGAAGGAAAAGCCACTTGTCCGTCTGAGGAGAGGAGCGAGTCCTCTTTGGGATTTGCTTTATTTGTATTCAGGGTCAGGACGCCGGAGACAGAAAAGACGGCCGGTAATACCTGTGGGACGCGAGAGAGAGAAAGCTCTGCTGGGATGCGAGCCCAGGCAGGCAGACCAGCGGGGGAATCGGATCGAACCTCAAATGGGCAAAAAAACCTTTTCTTGCTTCTGTGGGGAAAATTTTCTCTTTAGATTTGTGTCTTTTTTACCCAAGCACATTGCTAGTTTGTAAGTAAATTATCTCTAAATCTTTGCTCTCGATTAAAAAAATTGCTCTAAAAAAACGCTCTCAAAACTGAAATTTTCTCTAAAAAAAATGCTTTTAAAAAAAAAAAATTTATAGAGAAAATGTCTTTTTTTGAGAGGAAATTTTAGTTTTATGAGCTTTTTTTTTACCTTTTTTTTTAATTGAAAGCAAAGATTTTGAGATAATTTACTTACAAACTAGAAACTTGCTTGGGTAAAAAAAAGACACAAATCTACCTTCATACTTCTGGACGTCATTGTATTCAAGCGCCACACAAGTCTGCAGCAATCTGATGATTTAGACGCCTGCAGCTGAGGGGGAGAGCGGGTCTTACTTCAATCAAAGAGTCGCTGTTTGAAGCGGACAACTTAACCCTCGACTGGTCCCGAGGGCGACGCCGTCGGTGTTTGAAAGGGTGCCAACGCGTCTGCGGTCCTGATGGATATTGGACCGTCGCCTGGAATCCCCGAGTTGGGCAACGAGTCATAAAACTCAGTTTGGATCAGCAGAAATTGGAAAAAAAGGAGGCGCAAATATAACTTTTAGAGAACCCTGATCAGCAACACTACTGTTGCTATTGTTGCCAGACACATTCTTATGAAAGTTGCACAAAAAAAAGGTCAACGTCCGAGTATAAAATTCAGATGGAAGCACCGGATCAACCGTGGTCTTCAGCATCCGTTGGGTCCTTTCAGTCGCTCATTCTTGAACATTCACATGAACATATGAAGGAAAATAGAGTATTTTACACCTTTTAGGACAAAAGGATTTATATTTTTGTGTTGCGTTGGTAACATATCAACAGTTCCAGGTGTCTTTTTCCCAGTGAAAGTCTACAGAAAGAAGTCTTTCTGGGTCTCCCGGCGTCACGTGACGGATCAGAATCTATAATTCCAGTGTTTGGTTTGGTGTTGAATGTGTTTCAGAAGCTGGCGCTCTCCCTCTCGGCTTGGTTTAGACCCAAGAGCATGTTTAGTGGAAGAGGAAACAAAAATAAATCACCGATAGTGACTGACTGACTGTTTCCTGTGCCAGCGGAGCGGCAATGGAGGTGTCAATCACTCCCACAGAAACAATAACTGACAGTTCAGTTTTGATGCTTTACCAACCTGGACCATAATGTAGATCTGAAATAGTTTGTCCATAAATCAAATGACAATTTAACAACAACTGATAATCAATCAATTATCGAAGCAAAACGTTTGAACTCTGGATCTCTTTTATGCTCTGGGAACAGATTGTTTTGCACACAACAATCCTTATAATATTATAACACTGATACCGGCCAGTATCAGTGTTATTGAGAGGCTTAACAATACAATATCTACCGCATCAATTCAGATAAGGTAAAAAAAAAATTAACCTGTGTGAAACAGCACGTAAAATATTTCCAATTTCATTCAAATCCGTCTTAAAATACTTCACAATAGTTGACTTATTCACACTGCTGGAGCCTCGTTTCAGCCTCTGTTCACCAAACAATAACTGTATTTTATGACCAGTGTTGACAGTAGGAATAATTACAAGGCCCGACCACACACACACACACACACACACACACACACACACACACACACACACACACACACACACACACACACACACACACACACACACACACACACACACACACACAGTATTTATGAATATGAGCACAGTATTGCCGTTACACTGGGGATGTAACATTGTGAAGATTTATGTAACGTAATATTATTTGATTTATTTTCTCTTCTCAGTCGCCTCATGAACATTTTTTCCCACTTCGGGTCGAGTTTCTGTCTAAGTGAGAAAAGTAAAATATACAGATGAGGGCGAGAACATGAGTTATTTACAGACATATTAAAGTATTCACAGAAACCAGTGTCAGACTGTCAGCTTAAATAACACATTGACCCAAAAGTCTTGAAAAAAACATTTAAATTCAGTCTAAACGAGAGCGGCAGAGCATCATTTTTCACCATCTGTGCATTTAAGACGACACAAAACTGGAACTGTGCTGTGGTTTTCCATCCTCTGGGGACTTCACTGACAGGAAAAAAAAAGGTTTTGTTTCCCTTTCTTACCGTTCAAAAGCATTTTTCTCTTCATAGATCCGCTTCCTCTGACCTCTTGAGAGTAAACCCTCGTGTCCACATTCCTGAGCCAGCGAAAGTGTCTGGTCCAGTCTGGCAACATGACACGCTACGACCACATACCGAAATAGCACCGCGAGGGTAAACGCTAACTCAAGCTGAAGCCGTCCAACAAGTTACCGTATCTGCAGCACAACATGTGTATATATATATTTATATGTATATACATACGCTGCCACCGGTTTCACACGAGTAAGCTTTGTATAAAAAGCAAAACAACGTTTATAGTCGTCACTTTTTCAGAAGATGCCGACGAAAACCTCACCAAACGATGTTCACGCTGCGCAATCACGAGCTTGTACCTGGAAAAAATGCCAGACACGTGAACTCTGGTTGTGTTTTTAAGACCCAGCACTTCAGTTTATCTGAAGGTCAACTCATCGGACTGATAACTTGTTGTGCTCTCACACTGAGAAGGTGACACACGGCTGAAGGGTTTTCTGTATTCAAGACATGAAGGTCAGGGGGAGAGACAGGAAAAAGAACGAGATGATTGGCGGCGGCTCTGTTATTACTTTCATGCCAATAAAAACAAAATGAAATGAAGTGAACAGAAGAAAAAAAGAGTTTGCCCAGATGACTGTTCAAAACGTCTCCCCGCAGAGCAGCTGGTTCCTCGTTGGCCAGCAGGAGGACGGAGACACCGAAAAGCTTTTATGGAGTTATTTACTGAAGATCAGCCGATTATGTTCCCTCTAAAACTGAAACGGTGTGTTCCTCTGAGCCCAAATATGCTCGTGCTCGGCCTTGTGCTGGAGAACCGCTCGTACAGACAACTTCACACTCTGCACCGCACGCCTCAGCAACACACCTGCCATGATGGAGTTACATCACTCACACACACACACACACACACACACACACAGTCTCAGATACAGCATTGACATACACTCTGGTTCATGGAGGAAACTCCATTAGACGGATAGGAGCCGCTCATTATGTTTAAATATGAACATTATTGAATGATGGTACTAATCTAACTCATTCTACTCTGAAATAACTGGAAAAAAAACAGACTTGACATATTTGCAACTGTAGACTGTGTTGTGTAGTTCTCCTCCAGAGACGTTCATGGTCGGTTACATTGAAAATACAGAATTTAAAATCAGAAATATATAATAATTTAACTGTTATTCATTAAAACCATCAACATTACTAGTGTTAGAAGAATGTGGAGCAAAAACGTACACAACAGAGTTGTGACGGCACTGTCCCTTCCAGCTATACGCTGTTATGTAAGGACAAGTTACCCAGCATGCCACAGTGACGGTCCGCTGCAAACGACACGCTCAAAGAGCCTCGAGGCCCAAAGCCATGTTGATGTTCCTTAACGTTACTTTATGTACTTGCTGTACACTTCCTATTTGTTTCACTTAACAGATTTGCACGATTTGTATATTTTTGGGTTGTACGACTGGATGATGCACGGAAGAGACGCTCTGAATAAAAGAAGAAAAGAAATGTGTGTCATGCGTCTGGAGGATTTCCCTTTTGTGATTTGATGCTTTCAATCCAGTGCACGTCAGGGGAGAACATTGTTGTTGTTTTACACTACTTTTGATGGATGTAATTATTTAGAAAAGTATAGAACAACATGCAAAACATACCAACAACTTATAAAATACAACGTTAAACAACTTTTAAGAATCCAGCAACGGAGCAACGGACAAGAGACGATGTGACGAAAGAGACAACAGACATATAATATAATAAATATCTGCACATCATGAAACCTCCACTGTGCGAGTCAGAGCTTAAAGTTCACAGTATCCAGATGCTGAGGAGAGGGAAACATTACAGGGATGTGATGACGGCGGCTTTTGTTCAGTGGCAAACAAATGTTTGATGGAGGAGAGATGGCCGATTGATCCCCAAAGTATCAACAGTACAAGCACCGATGTTGTATTCTAAAATATGAAAAAGAGCCTTTTGTGTAGGCTTGTACTACATTTTCATAACTTTCCCATTAAAAGCCGTCGTAATCTGACATTTTACTGAAGTTAAAATGTTCATTTTGTTTGCCAAATATCATCCATATTCACTCAAGAGTCATGGATCCTGAATAATAAACTCAAGGTTGGCATTTTTTGCAGCTTTTTGCAGATGGAAGGTTTCGATAACGGGCATATGTGATGCCCAGTGTCATTTGGGAGGAGATCAACAACTAAACTTGAGTTTCCCGCCCATCCCCCGCCATGCAGAGCCACAACACAGAGACCACGTGCACGTATGTCCGTACCTCTCTCGATGTACCGGGAACATTTTACAGCTCACAAACAAGTCCTCTGCAGCACAATGTGGGGAAGAGGAGGCAGGTTACAAAGAGAGAAAAACACCAGGTTATGTTAGTGAAGTCCTCATGAAGACGCTCCGGACACCAGGTGCTCATACAATGATGACATGTTGTGACAATGCAGCGACGCCGCAACTAGACTGAGGATGGAAACCACAATTCGAGGTAGCAAAAATGTTCTTGAGCCAGTAATTCATCCGTTAAGAGGGAAGAACCTGAATCACAAGCTTTCATTGACAAAACAAACTATTGTAATTAGCTCTTGTAAACGAGAAATGGGATGAAGAAATGCATCTTTCTTTTTTTAAATGCACAAATGTTGCTCCCCTTCCCATGACTTAATCACTTACAAATGTTTATTCTGTACATTCAGGAGCACCTCTTTAATTCAGAGGGTTGTAAATAAAGAAAGTGTTACAGAAACATATAACATCCTGATTAAATGAAGACTGCCTCACCATCAAATGACATATTCCCTTTTGTAAAGTGTTCATGGACAAGCTGAAGCACTTTAAGACAAACTGCCTTCTGCTCATAATCATTAGGTTTATGTACCAGAAGTATTAATCAAGAGGCTCCTCCTCCTGGTGCTCGCTTTTGACAGAACCATCTCCATCCGTCAAGAGTTGTGCAGGGTCCTGTCTGAGTGCGCTCTGCGACGACATCCATCACTTCTCCCAGAGGTCATTGCCATGACTTTCATTTGGACATCAAAACACGCGCCATCAGATCCGATGTTGGTGTCAAGGCTCCGGTCAATAACACACCAGACTGCAGGTGTTATGAAGCAGGTCGTGCCAGTCTGACTGAGACAAACTGCGTGCCGATACCTCACCTGTCCCGTCCACATACATTTGGAATATGTATCTGGGTCAATGGATTGAAGGTTACATATGAAAGCATTAATCTTATAGTTGGAATAGAGGTTGCTCAGAGACTGACAGATTTGGTGCAAAGATCAGCGTGTTGTCAACACACAGTTTATCTTTAAATATTCCAGTCTCAGTAAATGTGGAATATGGAACTAGACAGAGATATTCCCAGTAACCTGGAACACTGGCACCAAGCAGTCGTCACATCTGAACCGACGCTTCCTCGAGCACGTCGTTGGTTACCTGAACCCACAAGTTTCTGTTTGTCTCATTGGAAGAGGAGACTTAAGTTCAGCCTGATCTGAAGGAAGACAACCTTTTGAGGAATCCAGGAACTGAGTGGCAGCCGGTGAGCAGCAGCATTATGCTGCATCATTGTGCAGCCGCGATAGTCTGAGGAATTTGGAAATCCCAATGACTCCACTTCAATGTTTCAACGCCACGCTCATCCGTTTGAGTAGTCACTTGACCGGCATTGGGGGGAGGCTGACAGCGTGGACAGTAATGTGAGGAGGGTCCAGGTGTGTCTGGACCAAACTAAAGGCCTGCATGTATAATCTCCTCACGAGCACAGTGTGACACCCAAAGCAAACCCACACAGGATTCCCTGCATAGCAATCTACCTGGAAGGTCCAGTGGAAGTGTGTGTGTGTGTGTGTGTGTGTGTGTGTGTGTGTGTGTGTGTGTGTGTGTGTGTGTGTGTTTTACAAATAGAAGAATAGAGAAGAGGAAATCACAGTAATTCTGTTAACTGCAGGATGCATGAGTAATCTGGTTGTGTGTTTTATCATATGACTATAAACTGATTGATTACATTTGAAACACATTGTGTGTGTGTGTGTGTGTGTGTGTGTGTGTGTGTGTGTGTGTGTGTGTGTGTGTGTGTGTGTGTGTGTGTGTAACGCAACCAGGACCTTCCATGTGAATTTGACCTGGTAACACATGTCATTCTTGTATAAACAAACACCAGACTTCACAAATAACGGTTACGGCTTTCAGAATGTACAACAGTACATTAAAAACGTGAAGTGATGGTAACAGTGTGATCGATTGACTTGAAAAGGAGGAAAGACAATAACCAGACAATAGCGTCACAAGCTGAGAAGTCTCCATAAAGTTCACTTTCTAAGCAGTTCGTCATTTGGACAAATCGCGTCCGGACAGCAGGAGTTCGCCATCTGAACGTTTCAGACACAAACGTCTAACTTACCCCATGCTCCGAGGATCTGGATGCTGTTTGAGGACTAATTCCACTCACCAGCACTACACTTTTTGTCCTTTTCTCCTCGGTTTCCAAACGGATTTGCTTCTTCCCCGAAATCCTGGACGCAACTTACATTTCCGAAAAAGAAAAAAAAGAAAAGACAAATCACTTCCGACTCCAGACTCTCCAGTTTCCCCTCCGACAGTACTCCTCTCTTCTCAAGTCAGTTGTACTCCAGCCAGCCGTTCTTCCTTCCTTCCTTTGTCCGCGGCTTTTCACGCAGAAAAACGCCGCGGATGCGTCGCGATGCGTAATTACGCACCGTGAATCGTTCGGCTCGGTCCTGCGGGACGGGCAGACAGGAGGACTGTCGATAAAAGTCAAGGCAGCAGACTGCTTTTGGCTCAAATCTGGTCCAGGACTTGTGCTGCGCTGCGCTCCCTTCCCGCCTCCGTGCCAGATCACACTGGGATCCCATTCAACTCTCTCGATGGGACCGTGGAGCCTCTGAAGCGCCACCTGATGGCCACAAGCGAACGACAAACCCGACCCCCACCCTCCCCCATATCACCACTCTCCACTTAAATGTCAGACTGCTAAATAGTTCATGTGGAAATGGCCTGCGGATGTCCTAAAAGCCCCTTCAGTGCATATTTTGGAGATGCAGCGTAGTAGAAGCGTGACGCATGATGGTGGAAGAACAGAAGCCAAATGGTTGTTTACAATAAAAGCCTCAACAAATAATCAGTCAGATGTATAATCCTGCTCCCACTGACTGTGTTGATCTCACGTTAAATCAGATATTATTTTATATAAATCTGTTCATAAAGAGCTGTATTGTAATCCCATCATATGATGGATATAAAAAATTAATATCTTGCTGTTGAGATACAAAACAAATATATGATTTGAAATCTGCTTATTTAATACCTCAAAGCTCATTAAACTCACTGTGCTACATTTACATTAAGTCCCCATGGGAATATTATGCATTAGTCTGATGCTTTTATTCATTAAGCAGGGGAGCATATTTCAGGGCAAAAATGATGTCACCAAATAAATGAGTCATGTGTTCATCTCTCTGAAAATCCCACAATACTCAGGATGGAATATTTATTTAGTTAAACAAAACTGTAGAAAGATTAATACTACACAAATATGATTTTTTAAATATCACACAAAACCAAATCAAAAAGTTTGATACAATACACTCACAACAAAGGAACTGCAACAGTCTTAATGCAATGTGATTGCAGTACATATAGTTTGTATAATTATTTGCATATTAATGGATCAGAAACACAATCAGGTCTTAAATTATTTTTTTTCAGTTCACTAATCAAATGTATAAGATTTATGAAATCAAATTGAGTTGAACAAATATGACTTGGTCTGACACGTTATAGTCAGAAACGTAAATAAACATTAACACACAAAGACGCACATATAAAATACACATCGTATGGAATTTACCCCAAATACATACAATATAGAATAAGATATATAAATTCCATAAAGTTATACTTCAAGTTATAGTAAAGTGCAATTTGGAGAATATAAAACATCCATTTAGCTGCAAATAGCCAAAAACTGACAAGAAATCTTATGAACATTGTCTCATTGTCTCAACTTTCCTAAAAAACTGTTTAAAATCACTGCGTCGCTCTTAGAAAGAGCTGAGCTTCACCTCATTCATCACATCTGATTCAAAATGAACTACTTATTGCATGTATATGCAGGGTGAACATGAGAGAGCATCAAATGTAGTGGAAGCGCGGTGAGGGCAGCTCCTGTGCTCGTCCTGCTGCTCAGTGGGCCGTTACAGCGATGCAGCTGACTGCTGCTCGCTGCTGCAGAGAGACAGCAGGGAGCATCAGATCTCTGCCTTTACATGCAAACAACCCTCATGCTCATTTAAAGAGACACTTCTCAGCTGGTCCAAGGCAGATGCGGCACAGCCGGACAGTCTGGGCAGGACGGAGCTGAACCTCCAGGTCTCTGCTTTTAACACAAAAGGTATAATCACCTCTGGCAGCCCCACGGTGCACACACAGCTGGATCTTGTTCAAATCGTTTTTTATCTGTTTCTCCAAATCAAGCAGCGGCTGAGTGTCTTGGAAAGACAAAGACCTACTTGATGTGGCAAACATGGCATCGTCTGCACTGGAAGTATAGTCTGGACAGAAAATCAAATCTTGAATTGTTAAAAAAAAAGTTAAAGAAGCTGTTTTGTGATTATGGGAAAAAGCTGCAATCCTCCTCTCTGAATGTCAGACCATTGTGTAGAAATCAGCTTCATGGAAATTAGAAGGTGCTTCAAGCCTACATAATTACATTACATTAGATGTCATTTAGCTGACGCTTTTATCCAAAGCGACTTTTATCCAAAGCGACTTACAATAAGTGCATTTAAAATAACATGTGACCTTATTGAAACAATAACCTAATACAGTGAAAAGTTCAATTTAAAAGGAGCTAATTTATGTATCAATAAAGGTGAAGTCAGCCTATCAAAAATATGTGATTAACGTACAACTTGGGTTCAGGGCTGCAGAGCCAACGCAATACTCGTTTCATCCGACAGAGGGCAGCACTGCGCATGCGCAGCCTCCAACTCGGAGAAGAAGACGAATACGTTCGTCGTACTGTGACGTAATCAAATTGCGACTCTCAGTTGGTCACCGTGTAACACACGAGGATGTTTTACTCAACGTTAAAATAGAGTATTCCAGCTGACAGTGAGAAACATAAAGTACACAGAACTGTTCTTCGAGCCCTAGAGAATGGCGGACTTCTCGTCGCTGGGTCTCGCGGACTGGCTGGTTAAACAGTGTAAACAGCTAGGAATCAACAAACCCACTCCTGTCCAGGAACACTGCATGCCGCCGATCCTGGAAGGTAAGACAACCCTTTGTTTAATCATCTCGTTAAACATATCCTCAGCATCTGTACTGCAGATCTCCATTAAAAAAGCTAGCGAGTTCAGTTAAATCTTCACGTTTTTTCGGGCAGGAGGAACACCGAGAGGAAGATAAATAGTCAAAATGATCATAAATGTGATGTCAGCTCCATTTCAATAGTTAGTATTGTTAATTAACTGTTTTCCCATGCTTTTCTCTCTCAAAATAAACATCAGTAGACCATTATACATTCAAAAAGAAAGAAAGTCATGTTCTTCAAGGTGTGTGAGTTTGTAGATCATCAAAGCAACAACACATCTGTTTTTTTCCTTGAGTTTGGGCCCCCAAGATGAGGAAAGTATTATAATACTTTAAGTTTAATCGTCCAAAGTTACCACAAGGTAAAGTGCTTACGGTGCTTTTCCTCCCAGGTCGGGACTGTTTGGGCTGTGCTAAGACCGGAAGTGGGAAGACAGCAGCCTTTGTGCTTCCGGTGGTGCAGAAGCTGTCTGAGGACCCATATGGCATCTTCTGCCTGGTGCTCACTCCCACCAGGTCAGTGCTGTGAGACGCAGCTGGAGCACCCTGCTGACTTGTTTCCCTCTTCCGTGTAATTTTTTATGTAACAGTTCTTCTTCCTTTCTCACTTCTGGCCATTTCAGGTTGTGTCATTTCCAGATGTTGATCACGATTGCATGTTTTTGCAACAATGCCTCTAAACTGAACAATCTTAATGATGAAGTCATTGGCACATCAGATCTAAATAAATCTTGAGTTGAGATGAACAGCATTGATGTTGTTGTACATGTGATGTCATGCAGGGAGCTCGCCTATCAGATTGCGGAGCAGTTTCGAGTGCTGGGGAAGCCGCTGGGTCTGAAAGAATGCATCATCGTCGGTGGACTAGGTAACAATTAATTATGAGAGTCTGCTCCAGAAACGTTAATGAAAAATGCTGCTTGTCACTGTTGAATTATACCTGAGTTTTTTTCCTCTGGGTTGCTGCTGTTGTTGTTGCCGTTGTGTTTGTGACAGACATGGTGAGCCAGGCCATAGAACTGACCAACCAACCACACGTGGTCGTAGCGACGCCCGGCCGGCTGGCCGATCACATCCGCAGCTCCAGTACCTTCAGCATGAGCAAGATCCAGTTTCTGGTGAGTTCAGGATGACCAATGTTCAACGCCTCGTCTCAGCTGCAGCTCTCGTATATTTAGGATCTGTCAGGAATACTAGGATATAAATACATTAGAATTTTGTGTGCAAGATATTGCTTATTTCTCTCATAAGATACTAAGCTTTTTTGTTTTTAAACCCTATTTAACCCCAGATTACCATACATATCTTTTATTGTTGGTTCTTTTTAAACGGCTAATTAACATTATATTACTTAGTTGGCAGGTATTTTTTAAGTTAACAACAAAATATTGTGCTGAAATCAGTACTTTAACAAAAAAGATTGATTTGTATACGTTTTCAGACAGCACGTCACAATGTTTTTTGTGCGTTTGTCAGATTTTGGATGAGGCGGATCGGCTGTTGGAGCAGGGTTGCACCGACTTCACCAGAGACCTGGAGACGATCCTGGGGATTTTACCGGCTAAACGTCAGACGCTGCTGTTCAGCGCCACACTCACGGACACGCTGCACGAGCTGAAGGACATCGCCATGAACAAACCTTTCTTCTGGGAGAGCAAATCCGAGTGAGTGAACCGGCTGCCATTTAACAGCCGTCATTAGAAACATTTAGCTAATTCATCACAGGTCTCATTTTGAGCTATGTTCTAATCTTCGTTTGCAGGGAAACTACTTATTTCATTTGACGCTTTTGTGCCTCATTTCAGATGCTTTTTTTTTTGTGTGACAAATCTTGCGTGATATTTATAAAACAGGAGCACCGGCCTGGAAAATCTGTTTGCCTGTCATCTAATCTGAGGTGCAACTAATCACTGAAGCGTGTCTCTCGACACAAATGCCCTTTGGATGTAAGGCAGAGCCGTGCAAATCATGGGAATTGCGTGTGGTTGAATGAGCGTTGTGCTGGGTTAGGGAATGCTAATATACCATCTGAGGGTTCAGACGTGCAGAAAGCAGATACAACCTCATGCAGATGTATTCAGTTTGAACAGATGATGTAATAACGGTCACACTCGACTTAAAGGGGGTGCTGAAACAAAACAATATCACTGCTGGATTTTATTGTTCTCATCTTTTGATGTGGGAAGAGAAACACGTTAAATCCCCTCGAGGAACCTCCTCCTTTTGTTCTGCACCGTGTCCTCTATCCATCTATCGGGAACATTGAAATATTGTGGTTAACAGGACACGGACGGTGGAGGAGCTGGACCAGAGGTACATCCTCACTCCGGAGAAGGTGAAGGACGCCTATCTGGTCCACCTGATCCAGAAGTTTACTGATGAGCACGACGACTGGTCCATCATGATCTTCACCAACACGTGCAAGTAAGAAGCTCAGATGTCATTCAATCCTTTGTCGCCTTTTATTAAACTTGTGATGTAGTATGCTGTTGATTCAACTCTATGATGATGGTTGAGGCTGCAGTTTTGTGGAATAGTGGAACTAAATGCGTTACCTATAGCATACATGTGGAAGGAAATTCAGTTTACAAGGTGAAATTATATATTTTTATGTTTTTAAAGCGTGGATCTGAGTGCAATCCGTAGCCAGAGGGCTCTGTGCATGTACATGCTGTTGTTGAATTGGTGTGGTTCTCATGAAAACAATATTCATGCCATCAAATAATGAGTTGTCTCTTGCACAGGAACTGCCAAATCCTCACCATGATGCTGCGGGAATTTAACTTCCATGCCATCTCCCTGCACTCCATGATGAAACAGGTGAGACGAGTGCAACTCACTCACTTCATTAATCCATCACTGTGACACCGGCAGCTGCCAGATCGCAGAGAAGAGGTACATTTTAGTGATGGAGGCCTGTTGAGGGATGTTTTAAAGGTCCCTGATTAACACTATTAGAGAGATAGTCAAATATATAAACATATCGCATGCAGGAGATTAATGCAGGTGTGCAGAATGACCGTTTGCTCTTCATCTTCACTAGAAACAACGATTTGCAAACCTCGCCAAGTTTAAGGCCAGCGTCTTCAAAATCCTGATTGCGACAGATGTGGCTGCCAGGTGAGAAGCGCCGCTGACCTTCTCCTCAGGGATGATGGCAGTCTTCATTTGTACACTTTTGTTCAAAGTTTAACGTCCGTCAATTCTTCCTCAAGTCACACCGTTCCAGACTGAGAGATTCAAGCGTCATCGACTTGTTTTGACATCCCTCCTGTTCTCTCTGACTCGCAGGGGTTTGGATATTCCAACCGTCCAGGTCGTCATCAACCACAACACCCCCGGCCTCCCCAAGACCTACATCCACAGAGTCGGGCGAACGGCAAGAGCGGGTAAGAGGAAGTTGTTCGTCGACTTTCTCGTGAATCTTAACTGTCCCGTTTTAAAGGGACGAGATCATAAATGCCAACGTCACGCGAGTCCTCGCTGTGCATCACGTTGCGTCTCAAATAAATGCAGCTCGTGCATGACGAGGTTTTCTTCCTCTGCAGGGAGGCATGGGGTGGCCATCACTCTGGTGACGCAGTACGACATCAACCTGGTCCACTCCATCGAAGGACTGATTCGTAAGTCGCCTGGTTGTAAAGACTAAATTAAAATGTGGTGAACGGGGGAAGACTTTTTCCTTTTGTGAGTTATTTCAGGACTCAACGAAACTCTTTTTAGACTGCCAACTTGTCTTTACGGTTGATAGTTTGGTGACTTACCTGTCCTTTATTTAATCAGTTACTTTTCTGATCAGGATAACATGTTCACTTTCAATAGTTGCTCTTTATTACACAACTGAAAATGACAGGAAGCCTCAGAGGCCGTGTTGTCAAGGTCATGGATCTAAGACGAACGCAGTTCCTCGGCTTTACCCAGCGACTCCCAACAAGCTAGAAATACCAGATCCCATTGTGTTGTGAGACGTTAGTGTGTGTGTTAGTGTGGTGTGTTCCAATTTCATCTGTTGTGTTCTCAGAGACGAAGCTGAAGGAATATCCTGTGGAAGAGAAAGAAGTCCTGAAGATCCTCACACAGGTCAATGTGACCCGACGGAAGTGTGAAATAGTAAGACACCCTTTTCTTCTTGTTCAGCCTCTCGTAGTTTAGGGCACCAGTTTGTCAGAATCTGAATCAGAACCATTTATTGCCGTGCACGTCTTCACATATGAGAAATGTGTCGTGGTGCACAACATTAAACAAAGTGCAAGAAATGGTAGCATGTTTACATTTTTACAATTAAATCTAAAATGGTATAGACAATTTTAAATACATTGTGTTAGTTGAAGCAGTCTAGACTTAATGTCCGTTAACCTACAGGTCCTGTCCTGCAGCCTGGACACTCCTGGTGCTGAACCTTCTCAACATGCTCTTGTGGTAAACTCTTCATTTTTTTTTGCATCGTAGAAACTCGAGTCAACAGAGTTTGATGAGAAAAAGGAAACCAACAAGAGGAAACAGCTGATCTTGGAGGGAAAGGTGGGTTAATTTCTTTCTTCTTTTTTTAAACAATCAAACATTTGCATTAGTTTCAACAAGCACATTTTAGCAAAGTCAAGTTTGATGTAAGAACAATAAAGCACACAGATTTTCTCTAGACTTATATGTAACTGAAAATGTAGGTTACGTTTTTTTGGTGCCAGTAGTTAGTATTGATGTCCTACAAAAATGGTTTACAGGAAACGCCCCTTAATTAAACACATTTAAATAAAGTGTGTAACTATTAATTTAACCCTATTTTCCCATCAATCCTATTTCGGGTGATCGTTCTGCCGTCTCAGGATCCAGAGCTGGAGGCTAAGAGGAAGACAGAGCTGGAGAAGATCCGGCGCCAGAAGAAGAAGTTTAAGCAGATAATCCAGGAGGCCGTTCAGAAACAGCAGCGTGGACAGCTGAAGAAGAAACTGACCAAGAGAAAACAGATGAAGAATAAAAAGGCAGCGCAGAAAACCGCCTAGAATATGCCTGAACCCATGTGTGTATATAAATACTAGAAGTTTTACCCCTGTACAATACCTCTTATATTTGATTGTGTGAGCATCTGAAAATAAAATTTGAAATACATTTTAAATCTGATTTCCAAACCATCCAAAGTGCTCAAATTGACAGCCTTTATTGATTCAGTTTAACAAGGAACCACCATGTCATGATGAAACTTCACTGCAAAGATGTTTCAAATGTATTTACATCACGCCGAGCGCTCGACCTCTCGACCTCTGCACGCCGACACAACGAAGCGTTCGGATGCAAATTGTTTGACGACCAATTCACGACTGAATCGCATCTTCAAACGATCGCTGCAGACGCTGCAATTCATTGGGGCTCAAGATGAGAAAAACACCAAAGCAATAATACGGCAGCAGGTTCTTAAAGCTATAACATGTTAGGATTTCAGTGTGAACGGGTTTATATGAGAAACTAATTTGATGCACTAAAGAGTGATTCGCACAAATGTCAACAAAACAGAGCTATTCCTAAAGTCAATTAAACATGGAAACGTCTACGTAGAACATGATTGTCACATGTCTGCTGAAATGGGAAGCAGGTGGGAAACATTGGAGTACATTCTGTGTCCAGAAAGCGTCTTTCCTGGAAGAGTTTAAAATGAAAACTACAATCCCTCGGAGAGTTTGAGGAGAAGATACAAAACTCAAAGACAGGAAACCGTCCACTCCCATTTCCTGTTGTCAGTGAGTTGCTACAACAACATTTTCTTTTTTTTTTAATAAAACTACACAAAAAGGCTAAATAACACCCATCTGAACAAAATGTGACACACAAAGCAGCGAATCCCCCGACAAAAGCAAAGTTTGGATCAACTCGAGGTTCACACAGTTCTTCAGGAAAAAGGGTTTCGGGAATCCGCAAATCTCGATAGGAACTCTACAAGGAATACATAATGCAGGCAGAACAGCTCATCACAAATCAAACACATCCACAGAAGGAAAAAAACAAAATATTCTACCAGCGTTCGTTATGTTTTACTCCACATAGAAGGAAGGAAGGTGGCTTTTATTTCATCCGCCCATCCCGCCCTCGCTGACCCCCACCTCTACCTGGCCTGATTTTAATAGAAAAATAAAACACATCAAGTCCTTTTCTGTGGATTTCTTGAGCCTTCTGATGTCAGGAAGGTTCGTTTATGCTGGTAGTTTGATTTTTTTTAACTACATTCATGCTTGTGTTGCAGCTGTTTATGTGAAGGTGATTGGTTATAGGCACTGATTCAGGTTTCTCATTCACTTTGCATTGATCTGCTGGCCATCACTTTAATCAGTACCCATAGGATATCCTGTGTGTAGCTGGGGGGAGAGGCGGGGGGTTAGTAAAGTTTCTAAATATGTTCATCCACACAGGAACCAGAGATCTTTTTTTAGATCGCATTGGTTGTGTCGATTCTACACTTTTCTCATTTGCAAAAAGCCTTAAATCTTCAACCCAGCGTGTCTTAAGCGTCGTGTGGCTGGACCGTGCGGCCGTCAGCGTGGCTGTACGGCGCGTCACGTGAACATTAACAAAATCAAAATGCGGTGCAAAAACGACACCTCTAATGTGTGCTGCCGCATTGGGACTTCACAGTCCTAAAGCCACGCTTCCCTCAACAGTTTTTAACCCCCCGACATTTAACTGAAGTCTTTTTTTTTCTTCCAGAAGTGGAAACTCATGTCTTTCTCTTCCTCAGCCACCTTCCTTTTTCTAGCCCTCGCTTCCGGTGGATTGATTGCCACGACCGCCTGTAAGCCTCGACTACCATCATCCTTCTTTCACCTCATCTCGTTTGGTTTCTTTCACCTCAAGCAGGGACTTGTGTGTCGAGTGTGTACAAGTCCACAATCCTCCTGAGTAATCAATCAGTGCAAAGCCTTCAAGCGTTTGCCAATCTAAGCGTTCACAGAGTGTTTTAAAAAAAAAGACATCTGGTCATGAAGCACAGCAGGACATCACAGCGAGCCCTTGCTTCCTTAAAGATTAAAATAAAAGATAAGCCTTCGCTTGAAACTTCAAATGACATTGAGTTGAGTATTCAATGCTGGTCGTGTTGAAAAGTTTCAATGACTTATTTGCAATTTTGTGCTCTGTGATAAGAAAAAGGTACTTCAGAGAAGAAAAAAAACTGTCCCGTGATGATCACAATATCGGTGGGATTTTGCGCGTCATGCCTTGAAAAACAGTCCAAAATCCCTGTGCCCCTCCCGCCACTGACGTGTGGTCGAAACCACCCCGTTTAAAGACCTCGTGAATGAGCCAGTGGTTCTCAAGGCAAATGAAAGGTTCAATTCAAGGCTCTTTAATCTCTAGACTCGAGCACAGAAACCGTGTTTTTTTTTCCACTTCCTCTCCGAGAAGGTGTGTCGACTGCCGCTTCCTTCAGAGGCTGCTGAGGTTTTTTTGGGCCATCAAGAAGATTGTTGTTGCCGCTTTTCCTCCCACGATAAACCAAATTCAAGAGATACAGGCTAAGAAACCAACCGACTTTTAGCATGAGGATTTTGTGTTTCCCGTCCGATGGCTTTCGGTCTTCATCACCCCCCCTCTCTCGGCAAGTTTGGAGAACAAGTTCTTCAAATTCAGCTAGGAAGCCTTGACCTCCACCTGAAGAGAATATAGCTTTCCTTCCTTTCCTGGAGGCTGTGGGTTTGAAGGGGTTGGCTGAATTATTTTGTTGGGAGTTGAGCCTCATTAGGACTCCCATGAGAGACCTTCAAGGTCCCTTCCTCCGTTTCCCTCAGCAGCTCGACCACACGCCGCCATCTTCACGACTTCCCTTCACTCTGCACGGGCATCGGTCGCCGCCTCTCGCTGGTTCACTCGGCCCCTCTCGCCATCGCCATGCCCGTCTGCTCGTGCCCTCCTTTCGTCTTCTACCCTCTTATTTCTCTCGCTGGTCATTGGTTTGGTTTCGCTATCCCGTCGCTTTCACTCGGTGGTGCTTCGGTTGTAGCAGAGGAAAACAGGTATCCATTTTATGTTTTTATTATTTCCCAGATTAAAAAGCTGATGAACTAAGCTCAGTTCAAGCCTAGCTCCCTTCTTCAAGTGACCTGCAAGACAAAACGTAGATTTAGAACTTGTTGTCCACAACAAGAAAATCAAAAGTTAAAAAGACAGTTTGCAGAATCAAACCATTAAATTATAGCCATTTTGATTAAATGTTTATGAATAAATTGGTCAAAGTACTGAGCAATGATGTGTCCACAAACTGGACACATACCTCTCAGTAATAAAACACAGCGTCTCACAATGACTGCACTACTTTCTACACCTGGTGCACATGTTGTGACGACACAGTTACTATGTTTTATGTACTTACACTTTAGTACTGTGACAGTCCAGTCACCCCACCATGCTGGTACGCACGTTCACCCTGGTAAGTCGAGTCCTGGGACAACGCCACGTCGATCTGGGACTTGAACTCGTCGCCCAGGTAGCTGTCCTGTAGAGCAGGAGGACGAAGACGTCATTGCAGACACGTCAAGGTTCTTAATTCATCGCATGCAGAAGTCGTTGGTATTGAAAATATGAAGTCACAGGCTTCCACCAACAATGCTAAATTACCTGGGACAGCTCTGGCTGGGAGAGGCCAGGCTGGCTCATCTGGGAGGGCTGGCTCATGGAGATGTAGCCCTGTGTCAGCGGCCCCTGGGAGAAGGGCTGGGAGGCCCCGTCCTGGCTGGCTTGGCTGTTCGGTCCGTTACCCTGACCGGCACCCTGGTGTGCCGACCCTCGGACCCTCTGCCGCCCGCCACGCCCAGGCTTACCCTTCATAGCTCCACGACCTAGATGGGGAAAAAAAATAAAAAATTCTGGGGATTATTACTGGTGGACAATGAAGACAGGGTGACCTTTTGAAGTTCAAAGCGCTCCATGAAGAAGTATCATCAGTCCACACTAAGTTTACCTCAGTTCATTCAATGATAATCTTATTTTAAACCATTAAAGTGTCAACAACTCACTTCACACCCTGATCAACCTGGCACGACGAGGTATTCTACCGAGATTTGATTATGAACCCTCTTATTGTCCGTTTGTGTACTGGTACCTGCAGCAGGGCCGTTGGTCTGACCCAGGTAGCTCGGCGGAGGCATTGGAGGCATCACCAGGTTGAAGGGAATGGGGATATTCATGGCGGCCATGTGACCGGGGCCCGCCCCAATCATCCCAATCTGGTCGTGAGTTTGAAAGTACATGTTGGACGGGCGTCCGGCTGAAAGAGAGCAGCACGCGTAACAAGACACAATGTCAGTTTTTTTTGTGTTTTTTTTTAACTTTCAGACGAGCGTTATTCTTGCAGGACTGTACTGTAGCCTGTTGATTTAAATTTTTTTCAAAAAGTGTCATTTATTATTTTGATTATTACATATTAAATGAATACCAGCATTACTGCGGTCGTAAGCAGAGCCGGGGATGAGAGCCTCGCGGGCGTCGTACATCGCGGTGCTCATGAAGCGTCCACCCTGGGGAAAAAAAACAAACATAACATTTCATACAGTTGCATAATTCACAGATTTAAGTAAATGTCTTGTGATTTACGTTTGCCCCAGAGCATGATGGGTGCACATACGATATAGTTTGTTCTACTCACGGGGTTGATGGTGTTGACCAGCTTGCGGGGCTTGCTGAACTGCATGAGGCTCTCCCTCAGGTTGTTCAGGGGACCCTCCACGAGGACCTTCTGTTCCTTGTAGTTGTTCAGCAGGTTGTTCCACAGCGGCTGCTTGGAGAGAGCCTTGGGGTTTCCCACGATGATCACGCCGTACCTTCATTCATATCACACACAAGACCGCTGCTCAGGGCAAAGGGAGTAGAACCTTTGTGTTTAACTACATTCATAGGAATGTAAATGAGCTCGTAATAAACTAATGAGCTGGCTCTGAGCTGCACCAAAATGATCATCAAGGAGGTTTTTACTTGGCTCTGGTCAGCGCCACGTTCAGACGACGCGGGTCATTCAGGAAGCCGATTCCCTGGTGTTCGTTGGCACGAACACAAGAAAGGATGATGAAATCCTTCTCTCTGCCCTGAAAGGCGTCCACGCTGGCAATTTCCACTTGCTAGAACGGAACAAGAGCAGGATGAGGGGGAGATTGCATAGAAAACACCAAAAGGACCAGATTGTCTTCGACGACGGAGAGTAAACTCACAAATGATAAATTAGTCTCTTCAATCAATTTTAAGTGGCTACACCTCTAATCAGAAGCGTGTTTTAGCCGTGCGTGCTACCTGATAGAGTTTGGTGTGCAGGGAGCCGCTGAACTGCATGTACTGGACCAGGTAGGAGCGCTGACCCTCGTACGGGGTGATGATGCCGATCTGGTCGGGTTTGGCTCCGGCCTTCAGCAGCCTGGTGGTGATCTTCTCCACGTTTGCAGCCTCCGTCCTATAAAACCCATCAGAATCACTTTAATACGGTACTGATCGATCTTCTGAAAGTTATTAGACTAGCGGAAATTAATTTCTATGGCGCCTCAACTTTCTTTTATTGAGTTTGATGCAACTTTCATGGCACCATTTCAATTATAGAAAATCCTCCGAGGTAAAAAAAACAACACATAACTGCCCCAGTTTAATCTAGCTTCTCTGGAATTCCAGCTAGGTTCATTTCTGAATATTCAAAATTATTATTAAGAAATTGTGATCTGATTAAAAGGAAATCTTTCACTGTTCTGTGGAGTTGAGCTCAGCATTCCTCTTGATCATAAAAGCGGATGGCTTTCTCCACAATTAAGGTATTGCAACTAAACCTGGTTTTGATGCAACAGCTGTGTGAGAGCGCCCCCCAGTGTTTGGCTTCGGCGAACCCTTTTCGAGCCAATGTCGTCAACGCACTTCGTGTGTTATGAATTATTTAGAGCTTTGAGGTAAATGAGGCAAAGTAACCAAAGGAAACGTGTTAGGTTACCTGTTAAGGTAGGAGGTTCCAGAGCTGGCAATCTCCTCTTGACCCTGAGTCACATAGAAGAACATGGGCTTGTCTGGTTGCGGCCACTGGAAGTCAAAGCCTTTCTTGATGCGGTCAGCTGTGGAGAAAATGACATTTTTAGTTTTAAAAACGTTTGCAGGTCTTGTTACCCGCTAATGTACCAGGCAAAAATAAATTTGTTCCACTAGTTCAACCAGACAAATAAACTGCGCAATATCTTTACAAACCTGCAGTGACGCCGTTCTGCAGGGAGCCCTCATAGAAGATGTTGGAGGGGAAGGCGCTGAGAGCCGGGTGCATGCGGTACTGGACCTGAAGGCGGATCGGGCGAATCCCCAGAACCACCAGGCGTTCAAACAGGGACTGGGACAGACCTGCCTTGGCTGCTTTCTTACACATCACCACAGGACCCAGCTGGCAGTGGTCGCCCACCAGAATTAGCTGGGGAGGAGGAAAATGAGTCACACAGTTATATAACAGCATAATGTAGGAAGTTTTTGTTTCTGGATGTCCAGGGCAAATTATTTTGCTAACTCAACGAGATTCAAATCATATAGTTAGCAATATAATTCAAATGAGTTGACATATACACACAAACAAATGCTGACAGTGGCAGTTGCACATGTTCCTATGACACTCTTATCGATTTTATTTTTACTTTTCCTTATTGCCAACTGTATCTTGCAGCTTGAAAACAGAAAACATTCAAGTTCCTTCAATGTCAACGTATTTTTTCATTTACAGTTGTAGTTCAATTATAAACCATGGGCAATTGACCCTTCGCTAAGACCAGCCCCACACAGCTACTCATAGTTGTTATTAAGCTGTGTGTGTGTGTGTTTACCTGCTTGGCGCCAAGCACCACAGGCACCATACACTCCGGCTCGGTGGCCTGGGTGCTCTCATCAATCAGGATGGAGCGGAACTGCATCTTGGCCAGACGAGGATCTCCGGCCCCGACGCAGGTGCAACAGATAACGTCAGCGTTCTGGACAACAAAGAGGATAATTACAACCACCAAAAAGAAGAGAGAGCCGGGATAGAGTGGTGAAAGACAAGGGGGACTCTTGTCAGATTGAATGGTTTCTGGATGGCGATTCGGTACAATGTTAAATCCACTTTTACTGTCTCACATTGTACATACTACAGCACGCAGTGAAATTTAGCATATGCATTATACCAATCTTAGTCATGAGTAGTGGACAGCAAATACACAGAATATTGTAAATGCAGAAAAATAAGAACAGTCAGAATCAGTTTGAAAATGCTTGGCAGAAACCACTTGTTGCATTAGCAGTGCTTTAAAAGCTGCAGCGGGACTTTTTGTGAGCCGAGTTTCATGTTTGAGTTATTTTGGTTGAACACTTTGAAGCTCCTCACCATGAGCAGCTCCCTCTCAGCTGTGCGTTTCAAAGCCCTGTAGCGTTTCTCATCAGCGGATGACAGCTCACCGGTCTCATCCTTCAGCTGCTGTAGTTTCTGAAGCTCTGGCATGCTAGAGCGACAAAGACACATCAGGGTTACTGCAGAAAACACAGTGGTGTTGTACACTACTCAACTGATCTGTGATCAGGAGTACAAGTCTTAAAAAGTAAAAAAAATCCTCAATCTAGACACGACGGCTAAAGTTGACATGGAGTCATTTTATTATCTTAGATGCATTTATCACAGGATTACTTCATTAGGATTACTACGACACTGAAGATCGGGAATTTGTTCACAATGGACACTGGATTATCACATTCTCACACTGAATATAAACATGTGTTATTATGTCTGTGTGTTCACATAAAGTCTTAATTCAGACTAAAAATACACTTGGCCATGTACCATTGATGGTGTGAATGTGTAAATTAACAGATGTTTATTATCACTGTCTCATCTAGAGAATATAATTACATAAATATGTTGCCGATGTATTCTCACGGCGTGCATGAAAAATATTTTCGCTGCTAAAAGCTAAGCAATAAATTAATGGAATTACACAAAAGTCTCTCCCAGTGAGCCTTTTTTCATTGAAAAGACCTATAAGCAGTGAGATTATAGATCTGTTTATTTATGCACTCACACGTTGGGTAATATCTTAACAGCTGTACTTCCTTTATTTGGCTGTCAATTAAACAATACACAACGAAAAGTACCAGGAATTTGGACAAAAGTGAGTATGAGTAAGCGAATTTGGTAAAATTGACAGAACATGATGAATATAGAGGTGTAAAAAAAAAGAAAAAGCTAGCGTGCCAAGCCTCTGGTGTAACTAGTGAAACAGGATTCAGGCATCAGTGACTTTTGAGTCAGTTTCTCCACGTGCCACTGACCTGTCCATGTTGCTGATCTGGTTGTGCAGAGCTAGGAAGGAGACCGGTGACTCGATGGCCTCCCGGCTCTTAGCACAAAGCCTGACGACCTTCAGTCCAGTCTTGTCGATCTTCTCCGTCAACTGATCCACGGCGATGTTACTGGGAGCGCACACCAGCACTGGTCTGCAAACAGAGACACATACACAATAGAGAGAGAGAGAGAGAGTTAAAACAGGAACTACTATGTAAAACACAGTTTGTGGAAGAACAACTAATATAACGTAACAGATTTTTACCCATTTCCTTGACGGGACAAGTGGTAGACGATGGTGGCAGAAGTGACAGTCTTCCCGGTGCCAGGAGGACCTTGGATGAGACTCAGAGGCCTTTGCAGCACCGTCTTCACAGCGTACACCTGGACAAGTCACAAAACGGTGTGTTTGTTGCTTGCTTAAAAGAATGCTTTTCCTACTAAGTCACATGCTTTCGTTGTTTTTCAAATGATCAAAAATAGATCAGCTATATTGACACACAGATGTTTATTATGATTTATCATGTACAAGACAACTCATCTCTGTTTTGTTTTTCTCCCATTGTCAAATTCTGAAAAATAAATTCATGACAACATGATGAGATGAGTCACGGGGACTCTTGTGTTTTGAGAGGTCTGACCTGTGAGTGATTGAGGTCGGGCAGGCCCTGGGCAGTGAAGCGCTTTGGCAGCTGGCACTTGATGGTGACATCCTCTACCTCGTGGCCCAGCAGTTTATGGTAAATATAACCAGACACGGAGGTCTCATCCACCGCAAAGGTCTTCAGGGCGCTCTGCATCCTGCATCAACACAAATGTGAGTTATTGTCCCTTCATCTTTGAAACCGCTGTCCACAAACCAAGAAGGTGAGTAAACAACGCAAACAATTTATTTCTGTGCACTGTTTATGTGTGGGGAAAATGTACATACTGTAATTTGGAGTAATACAATGCGCCATAAGGAGCTAAAAAATTGGAGCCTACCTGTCGAAGGATGTGGACTTCCACACAAAGTCCACTTGGAAGTTGTGAGGGATTTCCACAGGTGCTCCAACACTGCTACGCAACTCGATGGCAATTTCATCCCCATAATCTTTAAAGACCGGCTATTAAGGAAGTAAATAGTATGTTGTGTGTACCAGTCTAGTTAAATAATTAAAAGGGATGATTCATGTGTAGCTGAAAAAATATCTACATCAGTAAAAGACCAATGCGTATCCTATGACAGGAGACAATACAATGACGCGTAGACGATACATAAGCAATTGCGAGTAGTGTAAAGGATACTGTCAGGGACTTTGATGACATGACCTATGCCTTTCCACAGAGGGGCCAGGTCTCCCTTGTACCGCAAGCAGATCTCATCACCTTGCATGAGCCGCATATCTGGGATTAATAAAAAGGACACAAGTTAGACAGAGATATATGCTCAAAATAACCCACCCACAAATAAACTGATGAGGATGGGCTATCTTCAAAAACCAAATGATACAGTACCGTGCACGCACAAAAACCCATTACAAAACCAAAACCAAGCACACATGTCACCAAACGATGCGGGGTTTGGGGAGGTTGCGTGCAATTCTCAGGACTGAATGGAGATGAGGAGGGGCTCTATCTGTACCACAGAACCACTGGGAGGAAGTAAAACTCGGAGAATTACCACCTGAATCCGTCTTGGGCAGTGTGAAATAGGCAATCCGCTTTTTATTCAGCCCCAGGTCCCACCTGACTGTTATATTGTCTTGAGTCTGCAGAAGGAAAAACAAAACGGAAACATAAAATCAACTACAAATAAAAGGTCAAAGGCTACGTGATGTTGTGCTTTATATGTAGGCGTCCAGTCTGATCGCCGAAAACTAATAAAACCATAAAAGTGTATTTTAAACTAACTGACTGGGTTTCTGAGCACATGCTTTTGTCTCCTGAACTGAGAGACACACCAACAGCCATGGACATTCAAGGAAGAAAAACACCAGTTGCTGAGTTACAAAGTTTCCTAATCAGAAGTGCAGTTCAGGTACCTGGGACTCCTTAAGCTTCTTGTCGTAGTCAGCCTCCAGTTTGACCAAAGGCCCAAAGATGTTTTGGTACTGGTAGGCATCCTCATAGCGCAGCAGCACGTGCTGGGGCTCCTCGTCCACTCCAGGTTTCTCCAGGTCTTCCAAGGTGGCAGTGGGGTTGTCCTGGGGAAAAACAAAGTCAAGGCAACCGTCAATCCAAAGTAGATCCATTATCCAATTACGAAGTCTTATTCCACTGTATAGTGGCAGACTTAAAACTGTTATGCCACAGGTGGACACCAATGTGTGAAGCAGGTGTCACTTACAAAACCTTTAGCCTGTGCTAAAGAACTTAAAGTTTACAACCATCCAGTCAGCATTGCTCCTAACTTCCAGCCGGTCAGCTGTATTTATACCTTCCAGAGCTCCTCCAACTTGTTGATCTGCTGGGCGGTAATCTGACGTGCCCGAAGCTGCTCCTGCTCCGATGGGATCTTTACCAGCCAGGACAGAAAGCAGCGGTCCTGGATAAGTGGTTGCCACTGTGAGCTATCCCAGTTGATGTCCTTCAGGCTACTCTGGCTGGCACAAGGCTGCCTGCATGGAGATACAAGGTTCATACAGACAGAAACTTAGTTTACGTGTGGAATTAAACAGTAATTTCACTATGAAAAATAAACTAAAAAAATACATTTTGTTTTCCTGCTTCTCAGTAGTACGTGTACTTCTATCTACATGACTACAGAGACGGCTAAAATCATTTCCACAGAGCACGAGGAACTATATGAAGGTCTGTGGATATCAGCAGAGTTCCACAAACAACAGCTGCAGACTAAATACCTAACGTCTCTTTTCTGACAGTCAAGTCACATTTTGGGGGAATCCAACAGGTTGTTGAAAAATGTTGGTATTAACAAGTTCAAACCAAACTCCAAAGATATGTTTGAGGTAGAAACAGTGTCACCATTACAAAATAAACTGAACTAAACCATTACATAGTTTGCACAGACGAGTACATAAAAAGAAAAGGTGTTAAATTGTATTATTAGTTTAATCTTAATTAACTCTTATCTGTTTCCTGTGCATCTAGATGCCCGATAATCCAATGATAACTCATCGCAAGGCCTGAAACCTATACAGTCTTCCAGTTTCAAAGAAAGGATTTGCATATTTAGCTTGCTTGCGCTGCAGTATGGCATATAATGACTGTCAATGCTATACTGAAAGACAATATTGACAGATCATACTGGATTTGTCAGGTATGAACACTGCTTACAGGACGGTGTGTCTATGTACAAGCCCACCGCCCAGCACGCACTTACCTGCAGAGTAGTACCACCACTGAGTCTGCCTTCGCCGGGATGAAACCCAGAAGGAAGACGTTGCGACAGCCACAGTTGTAACACTCCAGCACTGTCTCGCCCAGTGGGCCATCTTTATGCAGCGTCACTTCTTTGCATTTGGCTCTCACCAAGTGGTTAACAATGTGACTGAAATTCAGAGAGTAGGGGTTAAAATGATTGAGAAAATGATCAGAAACCCTTTGATCTCTTCAACATTTTCATGGTAGCGTTGCTGCAGAAATCTATTGATAGTTTGCAGAACAAATATTGACCTACAGCCCCGAAACAGGACAAACGTAATACACTACTTCAGTTTCAAACAAACAATGTTATGTTCTCGTTGCTTGCTTATATGCTTATGTCAACCGCTGACAGTATAGTCACTACATTACACAGACCTCTCTTTACACACAACGTCTAGCTGAATGTAATGGTAACAATAGCAGAATAACCCACATTTATTGCAGTGTTAGTTATTATTTCATCAAGTTTAAGTCAGTGTTTATATTTGATTAGCTTCATGTTCTGGTGCTTATATTAGAGGTAATCAGGTGAAAACAAGGAGACTACACACCTGCCAGATGTGTTGCCACGTCCATTACAGAACCACTTTTTGCTGGTATTGCAGTAGACCACACATGCTGGATCATGAATACCGCAGTAGCTGCAAAAACAACAGTGTATCAAAACCGCATCTGAATTACAGCAGTGTTTAGTTAAAAAGACACAAGTACACATCTTGTCTAGACAAAAGCAAGGCCATGTTAACATGACAAAAGGATGAATTATTTAAATACAAACATTATAGTAAGTGTCAGAGGAGTTAGCATATTGTATCTAACATGCAATAGGTTTGTTTATTTTTTTTTAATTGAACAATAAAAGAAATTTCACATGAAATTTCGTGGGCTCATGCTCCCGACATACCCCGACATAGGACTCTTAAAAACTCCCAGGTAAAATGGTAATCTTGAAATTGTAATTTCCATTATTTACACAACTATGAAAACTAGAAATTGTACATCAACCAGGAATTAAATCTTAAGGATCACCACTTTGTCAACAACAAATAAATGTGTTATCTTCACACACACAAAAAAATTGTGCCTGGAAATTCCAGACAAACTACAACCAAGACAATATCATTCGAACTACAGTAATATGACATTACTCTCCTTTTTCTTAAGTTAATATCTTAAACAATTTCCCACGTGTGTGCATATAATTGTATAATTATGGAATGCTTAAAGAAATGTAAATAATGGAAGTTGTGTATAGTCGTCTGTAAAGTTAAATGAAATGGGGATCAGCATTGTAATTACAAACGGTATGAAAACTGTCACTGTAGCTGACTGGAGTGTTTCCTTAGTGATTTGTGCAAGTCTTAAATTAGTACTACTTGTAAAGTTTGACAGTATACTGCGTGTATCAGAAAAGCTGTAACAGTGAGAATCAAGTAAGTGGGGTCTGTATGCCCTGCACGTGCTGTTCAAGATCAAGGACTATAATAATAATATCACCGTGTATACAGTGCTGATTATTCCTCAAGACAAACCCAACACTAATATACTATAATCACTTCCTCTAATATCAAACGACACCAAGGCACGATGTGGTTTGGTTTCTCTCTACCTGCATGCGTGCAGAGGCAGGTCTTTGGTGTAGTACGTGTCTTCTTCATCCTCCTCAAAGTTGAGCTCGGCCAACAGCTGGCTGGCTTTGGCCACGGAGTCCTCCAGTCCCCCGTTGAGAAGACCCTCATCAGGACCGTTTACCTGTAGCACAACAGAAGCTTTACCAAACAAACTGAACGCCAACGATTAGCGGCTAGCGGCTAGGAGACGCAGCGCGAAAAAGGCAGCTGGCTAATTACAAGTTGAGAGACTGTCACTGCTCTTAACTCTCATCCCTGGGCATTAAAGTCACGCCCGTGTGTCTGGTTTGCATCGAGCAGTTAAAAAACGAAACGCGCTCGGACACCTCACATTACTTTGGGATGGTTAATAAGCGGGCTCGCTAGCTAGCAGTGTGTTAGCGGCACCAGCTAGCTAGCATGGAGCTAGCATGAAGCCGCTAGATCCAATGGCAGCGGGCTAGCATGCAGCTAACCTAGCTAACCCAGCTACCGTCGGTAAACCGCGCTTTAATGTGCCTTCTTAAACAAGTGAACGCTTCATACCTGGCTGTCCAGCTGGCTCTGGGTGTGGCCTTGGGTCTGAGTCTGGCTGGGAAGGGTGAAGTCGGTGAAGTCGTACTCGGAGCCCTGGGTGTCCGCTCCGAGCAACTCCGTTTCCTCGGTGTCCAGGAAGGTGAGGGTCTGGGAACTCGGCCCGTACGCCTCCACACTCATCTTGAGTCTCAACTTTCGCTTCACAGAGCGGTTTCCGGTGTTCGTCTGAAGATGTACGAAATCCTCCGCGGTGTTTGTGTATGGAAATGCTGGTTTAGATGCCGATGCTCGGGGTAGGGATATGAACCAAAACAAAAATGGATCCGCTCAGAACCTCGAAAGCTTCAGCAGGTCCAACAGCAACGGTGACGAACTTCGCTGCGCCGCTCAACGTGTGACGTTCTCTGTAGGCTAGGCTGCCATGGGCTGGACCAATGAGGCCGATCGTCGACAGAGGGAGAGCTCTCACTCTGATCTTTTTCCTGTGTACCAAAACAGAATCGTGGACCTCTGTTGGTCAAACGTGGAAGTACTTTATACACGAAGTTTGTTGGAAATAGCACTGGTGGAAGGGAACTAAGTACGATTTACTCAACTACTTTACTACAGTGAAAATCTGAGATATCTGTACTTTCATTCGGTATTTCTTTGTTATGCTACTTTATCCTTCTACTGCTCTACATTTTGGAGGCAAATATGTTTTACTCTTAATGTCACGAAGTTGATCTGAAAACTTGTTACTTTGCAGATTATTAACACAACGTATAATCCAACACATACATCACAATGTATTATTATAAATTAAGTAACCAGGCAGTTTAAAAAATCTGTCAAATTAACCAGATGTATTTTTTTCTGAAATGTGCTATAATGAGTACTTGTACTATTGGTACTCCAAGTATATTTTGATTCTAAATTTCCAGTCAAGTCAATTTTATTAATATAGCCCGATATTACGAATCACAAATTTTCCTCTGGGAGATTTACATCCTGTACAGCAAACACCCTCTGTTCTTGGATACTAATCATAAGTACAACCTGTATTTCGAATGCATGACTTTAATACTTAAGAGTATGTCTATGCTCTTGTATTGCTATTCTTACTTAAGTAACAGATCTGAGTACTACTTCCACCACTGCAAAAAGAAGTTGTAAATATAAACACAACATGTTACTTGTAATCCTTTAATTATCTTTATTTCAAAGCATTTCCTTTTAAAAGCCAAGGCTACTTATTGTAACAGTGCTTTGTTAATGTCAGAAGAAAACACCTTTCAGAGGATTCTCACTAAACAGAGAAACTCAGGATAAATCACAGAGCCATAATATTATTGTACAACAAAGCCCAAACAGGGATAAAAAGAAAAAACAAGTATTTTTGAGGTAGCCACACATCTGACTGGACCGCATCAGTAATATATCTTTGAACTGACCCGCCGAGTATTTTTAAGGCCTTTTCATAAACACATAAACAACATCAAGGCACAGGGTCAGAGGACACCTCATATGTAAAGTTGAGGCTTTCACTTTTGTGAGTAGACATTTTCGGGCAGCTCCTCCGCATCCCTTTCACTTCTCTGCACTCACAAAGCTGCACAGTAAGATATCAGCATTTCAACAGGTCTATTTGAGATTTTTAAACCACACAACTCAAGATTTAGGTTAAATCACAAAACATACAAAATGTAGGTCTTAATGTAGGTTCAGTTTTGTTCAGGTCAGTGCTCTAGGGTGCTACTTTGTGGTACAAACCAAGATACTGAATATCACTTAAAATGACACACATTGCTAAATAATACCAATTTGCTCAAACTCACTGGCAACTTGCTTCACTGATTAAACATTTGAATACAAACTCAATAAAAGGCTATGAGACCACAGTGTTAGTTACCTAAGACTAGCTAAGACAGTTTACAACCGACAACTATATTACTTTGGGGGGAACACAGGATGCTGGAGCAGAATGCTTATCATCCAATGCTAACATTTCAACTAAAACCAACTGAAACCGCGTTGGGTGACATGGGCTGTTGTGACGAATCAGGAGCCGGGGATACACTGGGCCACACAGTGAAACCGAGGACAATCCAATAAAAACTCCTGAAAACAAGAACATTTACACCTGGGAGATGCACCATCACAAAGACTGAATTTGCAGTTTGTTTAGAGGTCAGAACAAACCATAACTCAGGAAAATAAAGCAAAACTCACCCATAGCATGCATCATTATAATTGTTATGGGGCAAAAAAAGATACAAGTGTGTGTGTGTGTCTGAAAAGCTACATTATTTAAAGTTAAAGTGACAAAAATGAAGGAAAAAAAAATGAATGCAAGCCTTCATGTGACTACAACTGCTGCTCATATTCCAGATTAAGTACATATTTAAAAACAAAATAAAGAAAGTGCTACAGAAATAAAATTCCAGGCCCAACTCTGACTGAACTGACTGTCCAACTTTACCAAATCAAATCCTCAGGTAAAAATTAAGCAGATATATGTGATTTAATGAAGGGAACAACAGAAAGCGTATTTTCTCAAATTACCTTGCAGTCATAACATAATTCCGATAACCCTTAAACTAAAGGACTGAACTTGAGATCTGTAAAATAAATAGCACAGATATCCGTGGGCGGAGTTGCAGTTTTTTTTTGTGTCCGAATTGGGCCGACAAAATTGGGGGAAATATGAGCTGGAACCAACCCGTTCCCTGATTTAAATAACCTTTGTAAAAGAAGGCAAAATTACAACTTCTTATAAAGAAAAGTGACTCAAGAAACAATTCAACATTAAGTGTGAAACAACACAGTTAGGCTTGAGACTCCCATTGTATCTTCTCGCCATCGGGAGACATTAAAACAAAACTGAGTCAGGGCTAGAAAAACACAAAGCAAAAACCTAAAATAACACCAGAAACATGTGATACTCTGAAGTTTTCATTTGGTCCAAGTGTGGACGACATTAAAATAAGAAAAGAAAGTTTGGCTACTTGTGGTTAAGTGCAATTTCTCTTGTGTGTTGAGGGCTGGAGAGGCTGGTTGGCATCTGGAGGTCACTTAGTGGAAGTGCTGCTGGCAGTGGATTTTCTCTTCGGCCTGGCCCAGAAGCTCCAGCATCTTCTGGATGATGGCCTGCAGCGCACGGCCCAGGTCTTCCCCGCTGTAGGGCTTTCCAAGAGGAGGCACATGGACGAAGGCAGAACGCCCATGGCTCAGGTACAGAGACGTGTAGTAAGTGAAATCACATAAATACCTGTCAGGGAGGAAATCACATCATCAAATGAGTGTAAGTCTCTGCATCCCTACGACATAGAGTAGTTATACACGTGCACGCACGCTTCATACATCAGTGTCCAGATGCATCAAAATGCGTGATGAAGTAGAAACGGTGCACAACGCCAAACTCAAATAAATAAAAACATGGCTGACTGTCACAAACTGATGTTTCTTTGCAAATTGTAAATACTATTTAACTCTCAGCTGCAGCCTCCTCAGCGTTCTACTTTTACTCCAGACTTTGTTACACACAGTTTCATGCTGTCAAACTGAATGCAAATTATCAAACCGACCACACTAATTATGCAGATAGTAATCATTACGTACGGCTGATTTGTGAAATGACTGTTGTATCACGTCTCTTTCCCTCAGCAGCTAAAGCAGGTGATCAGGAGGTGGGAGACGCCACAAAACGACTGATTCGAAATGTAAAAAGTCGGGATAATAATTACCTTCCGGCGTCTTTGGAGACAGACACAGTTACTCCCAGTCCCGAGGCGGTCACTCTCTTACAGACTGATTCCATGTCAATAACTGAGTTGATACAGTCCGGGCCTCCCACAATGCAACACTGTGAATCAGGACAGAAGCTGCTGTTGTCGAGGCCCTTGTAGCCATGGTTTCTGCCACACTTCTCCAACGTGACGGTGGTGGCCATACCCGAGACTCCAACGTGAACCACCAACTGGAAAACAAAGGAAATAATAACAACGCAGGTCAGAATAAAGCATAAATTAATCTGTGGCAGCGCTCTCTGTCTTAAACCTCAAAGTGTCTAAAAAAAGAGCAGAAATTAACTTTTATTTGACATAAACACAGATTTCAATGGCCAAGTCCTCCTCTATCAATGTTCACATCTTTAATGAGCTAGCGTATAATGTGTTGCATGATTTGACAATTGTTTGTGATTTAATTTAACGAAACATGTTTTGAATACATTAGTTATCATCTTATTGTTCTCAAGGCCTAGCAGATCCAAATATAACTCACATTTCCCTTTCCACAAGATAATAAAATCAGACCGAACCTGGAAATGAGGCAGACAGGAGTTCCTGTGTTTCACCTGTAAGAGTGAAATAAAGTAGAGAGGTCACGCCACGTTGTCTTCTTACCAGTGGATGATACTTCTTCCATAACGTAGGAACCAAACTCTGGACTGTCTGGTACTCCACAGGAACCTCGGACACATGCAAGTCCACTTCGCCACCCAGTCCGAGCTTCTTTAGTTCCTGCCAAGACAAACAAAACACATAAAACACTTTCTTGCATCATGAAATAAATGGTCTCACAGTTGTGAAAGTGACGATATTTAAAGCTAAAATGTGGACCGTTGAGTTTAGAGAACACACACGTTATGACACTGAAGTAGATAACCGTGATGAACAAAACGTTATCCTTTTTGGTCGAATAGTAACTTTCATTTAATCCTTTTTCACCTCTCTAACGGTGTATTAATTTAACACTGCTCATTGCTGTCTTTGCCTTTTCCCTCATCAGTGTCACTCACTAACCCACTGAAAATATGTCCATAGATTTGACAGTTGTCGACTTGAGAGTTAATTGCAAAAGATACATTTAAAACAATACTTTCAATCACAAAAAAAAACACCAACTTCATCCAATGAGCATGTGCACATTTCTTCTACTTTAGATACATAGTTCTTTGACATGTTTTTTGCTATATACACAGGACAGGTGTCTGTTTTTGTTGTCCAAAAAATAACTCAACCTTCTTTATGAATTGTAAGAAAAAAAGCAAGAAATAGACGATGCAATTGTCAAATTCACAGCCAGTGGACAGACACCTCCCCCAGTTGCCTGCAGGACAAGTGGCCCCGGACACTGACCCCCACTTGAATTGAAAAGAGGCTTGTTTGACCACGTCTGTGACCCCGCCACAAAGCGGCCTTTTGTTTGCCTTTTAATATCCTTATCAAGTCCGTCTAGACACCCTGACAACCAGCGTCATCCCCCCACAAGTAGTTTACTTAGCGGGACACAGAGAGTGTCCGACACGCTGCCGCTCAATGTGAAGCCGGCCGGTCACTATAAGAGCATCATGTAAACGGGCTCAACGTGACGAAATGTAATTAGAAAAAGTCACAATTGCTCTTATTGTTGGAAGTTGTGTCTAAAAGCATGAAGAGCTTTATTAGTGTGCCATATTTAAGAAGTAATTATAAAGCATTTGGGAACAGTTTACGGACTTGTTTAGCCTGCTTTCACTACATTAAAAAGGAAATTGCAATAGTCTGGTTAAAAATATCCTGTTAATAATAAATAAATATGTGCATTCAAACAGCAATAAAGGGGTAAAACCCACCTGTACTGCGACCCAGCTGGCGTTGACTGTGTGCTCACCAAATGGCCCAAAACCTGCAAAACACGTATAAATTCGGGTTGTTAGTGGGACACCTGAGACAAAAAATGGCAAAAAAATAATTATATACGTTGAATTTGGGAGAAACAGATATTTAACTATTAACAGAGTACATACATGAACCTTCTTAAATACTAGATTTTCTGAAAACAAACACTGCTAAAAAAACAAATTGAAATGTCTACAGTATTGCATCATCCTGCTTTCCTTCAAATTAAAATCAACCACTATCACTAAAAGTCCCTCCATGCATCACTCTATGTAACTATAAAATCACAGCGGCAGCCCGTGGACATTCACTCAGGCTTGTTTATGTAGGGATCTATACCTGATCCCCTTCCACCACCCTTACAAGGGTCAGCGGGTCCCTGGGGGTTGGGTGGAGGAGGATCAGTCTGTCTGACAGGCTGCTGAAAAGGAGCAGAGCGAGGGGCCGGCAGCTGCCAGCCGGCTCGCTATTGTGCAGGCGCTGTTCCCAGGCAATCTACACATCTCCTATCAGCTGGGACTGCCAGCTTCTGCACCCCTTTGTGTCTGAAAAGTCACTGCTCTCTGTGATCCTCCACTGACACAGTGTTCAAGACTGTAAATTGTGCGATTAGAAGATATAATATGGGAAGTGTAGTTACAATTACTCTTGTTTTTCTTGTTTAATCAATAGTGATGCAAAGTGTTTTTACCTAAAAAAAATGAAACATGTAAAGCAGCTTTGAGGAGGCAACTGGAAGTAGCAGACTTTTTCATATCATAATGTGAAGCGATGTAATTAAACCTGAAATAAAACGAATGAGCAAAAACAGATAAATACTGGAAAACAATCACTGATTGGTTATTGTGTCATTTACTTTGAGTTATTATTGTGTTATTTACTTTGAACTACACAAAAGCTAAAGCTATGTCTGGACAGAAGTCTGACGTTTAGGAAAAGTCCAACTGTTGTGAAACTCTTATTAGAAAGCCACGCAGAAGAAACATATTGACCCTGTTTCTTTGGCAGAAACGTTGAAAATAAAAACACTATCACAACACCTCCCTAAGTTACTCTATATGAATCCTAAAACATAAAAAATCGGAGTAAAAAGGTAGCAATACTTTTATAGATTGCTCATTCATGGTTGCTCTGTCTGTCGATTATTATTTCTCGAACAAATATCAACGTGATAGTTGTATCTAATATCGTGATGGTTTTAATCATAAACTGCTGTTTAAGAGAACTTAGATCGTCTCTATGAATGACGGACACGTTTCTATAATTAACGCGTTTCACACATAATTACACATTTGCAAGATCTGTGGAGACATTTACATTTCTACTGAATGATGCTGTTGTGTTTATTTATTCACGCTCAGCGGAGCATGTGTATGGCTTATTGTATTTGTTGTGGCCTCGGAGGAAAGACCGTAAACAACAATAAGATAATTTCCCCCAAGCTTGTCAGTAGCGCCTCTGATATGAATATATAAAACAAAATACCACTGTCATTACGTTATTATTACAACTGCAAGCAACACTCTTCAACTGTGTACAAATTCATATCGGAGTGAAGCCTGACGCCATTGACGTTAGCAGCTGTCAGCGGCACAACTTTTCCTCCACTTCGCTCTAATGTTCAGTTGGCCGACAGAGACGACGACAACGGCTGGAAAAAGCAGACCAACCTGTAACGACCACAGTCCGTTTACTGTTGTCCATCTCCCGTCCGGTTGCAGATCCGTCGCCCTTTTCCGATGTTTATTTTTTGAGCCAGCGCCGTAAAGAGAGCCAGGTACCCTCCACCGCTGAAGGCTCCTCCGTCTGCCGGAGACAAACATATACAGCCCCGCTTGCCGTAGGCTGCGCGAGGCGTGACGTAATCACGTTAGCGAAGGGACGCTAAAGTGACGCACTGAACAAATACATTACGGGGGCAATACATCGAAAATAACCAAATAAATAAATAAATCCAACGAACTAACACTTCATGACATAAAGATACAATTGTACAATTATTTAGAAATATAAATAATACATGGTGAAACAAATTAAAGAACTGCAGTAATCTTTACCAACATTTCATATTTCACTTCAAAGCATAGGTTTTACCACTTGTATAGGATTGACACACCTTTATTTGTCAGAACTATTTGAAATTGTTTCACAAAAATAAATCCTAAATGTATTGGGTGATAATATCCCAAATGTATGGTTGCTCTGTTGTGTGTTATTTTTTAGAATAAACAATTAAATGGCAGTTCGTAACTATAGCTTTGATTTCATAATAATAATAATAATAATAATAATAATAATAATAATAATAATAAACGGAAAGTCTGAATATAAGCCAATATAGTCGCAGTGCCTGTTTCCTGCCGGTGGAGGGCAGCATCTCATATCACAGCCGTGATTACTCACCGCGGAGCCGGAAGTTCACGAGCAGAAGACGAAGAAGAATAGCAGCTAAAAATCCCAAATCGTATCAGTGAGGGGCCAAGACCGCAAGCAAGATTCACAATCAGAAAGATTTACTTTCACAATGGTAAGTATTTAACTGCGGTGTTCAGAAGAAACGATGATAGCCGGTATTTTTACAGTAGCACGCGCTACCTAACCGCGTTAACTGCACCGTGGCGCGAGGCGACGTAATGCTCGGTATGCTGGCTAAATTAAAGGAGCTAACGTTGCTGTAGCTTACGTACGGTGAGTTAGCTTGACGCTGTGAATAACGTTACATACTCCAGGATAAACGCGTCCATACCAATAGAAGCCGCAAATGACAGCTGTCCTTTCACTAAAAGCACAGCGACGTTGAACGATGTGTTGCTATTGATAGTGACGCTCGTTATGTATAAAGGAAAGTCAAGTTCACTCTGGTAACTATGCTAACGCTACATACTGTTCATGGTAGGTTGAGTTTATATGTGTGACCTGTTTCTCTGTCATTTCGCAGCTTCCACTATCTCTTCTGAAAACGGCCCAAAACCATCCTATGGTGAGGAGACGCTGCACTCTTTCAAGGAGCGTATGTTCATTGTTGATGGAGCAGCAGCTGGATGTGTTCACTCCAATCTCTGCTGTGAAGCTTTCCATCTGTCTTAGTATTGGTCCTCTCCTGGACGTTTTGTCCATTTTGTAATAATAGAATAATTCATGCACTGTGAAAACAAACACGCACAATGTTCATGTATTTAACTTTTGGATTTGGTATAGGTCCACTACATCAATCCAAATAAAAATCAATTCATATTGTAATTGTTATAATGCTAGAACGGTCAAAGATAGACTCTGTACATCCATTGAAGTTCAATGAGTTTTATGCTTGTGTTGTCATTTGCAGTCTGTGTAGCCCAGTGTCCTTTCTCTCCTCAGCTAGTGGAGCTGAAGAATGGAGAGACGTACAATGGTCACCTGGTGAGCTGCGACAACTGGATGAACATCAACCTGCGAGAAGTCATTTGCACCTCAAGGGTAAAGCTGAGCTCTGGATTCACTTCTGTGCTGTCACTAAAACTGTAGGCACAGTGCTTCTCTCTGTATGAAAGGAAAAGTAGACATCTCTGTGGTCCGGTGTTTACATGTATTTGTTTTTTTACCTGTAAATAATTACATAAGACAGAAAAATAAGAAAACACATAAGTAACATTATGGTGGTACTTATCTTAACAGGATGGAGATAAGTTCTGGAGGATGCCCGAGTGCTATATCAGAGGAAGCACGATCAAGTACCTGCGAATCCCCGATGAGATCATCGACATGGTGAAGGAGGAGGTGGTGTCGAAGGGACGGGGACGTGGAGGACCCCAGCAGAACAAACAGCAGGGCAGAGGAGGAAGGGGAGGAAGAGGAGGTGGAGGAGATGGCGGCGGAGGAAGTGGCGGTGGAGGAGGAGGACTTGGCCGAGGTGAATGGAAACACTCACTGCTCATCAGACGTGCTGCTGCAGATGTGTTTATTTGTGCCCGCTGTCTTGATATAAGTATTGACTGTTTCTCTGCTATTATTATCTCTTAAGAGCATCAGCAGTTTTGTCAAACAGTTGTGAAAAAGCTCAATAATTCATTGTTTTGTGTTTTTGGAAAAGCCACTATCTCATTTACTGAATTGGACGAACAATAATTCTCTCTCTCAGTAAGATTAAAAGACGTTTCTATTTCTCTCTGCAGGTCTTTTCGGCGGCCGTGGCAGAGGGATGAGCGGTCCCAGTCGGGGTCAGCAGCAGCAGCTGCAGCTGCAGGATAAGAAACCGAGCAAACCGCAGGGAATGAAAAACCAGCACTGACGGACAACATTACACCTTCGCCAACACATCATGCTATTCAGAGCGATTTCTCCTTCTGGACATGAAAATACAAATTAACTCTCCTCCTGCTGCGGTGTTTGTCTTGACTGACGATCACCGAAAATCACAACGGGAGAAGCTGTGCTGTTGCACTGAATTTTGTTTTTTTTAGCATCTGTAAGTTGGTATTTACATTTTTTTTTTTTTTTTTTTTTAGTATGACCACACGCCAGTTTATCAGCCACAGCTGACAGACCCCGTCGATAGCATCCTTCGATAAGGTGTTATAAAAACTTTACAAGAGTGTGTTGTATCATATTGTGCTATCCAAACAGTTGGTACACAGGAATGAGATTTTGATTTGTTGTCTCCTCGGTTGTATATTTCACGGTAAAGAAATTTGCCCAGCCCCAACTTCTGTTGCAGCAATATTATTTTTTTAAGTCTTAGCTCTTTATTTTTGTGTTTGCGACGTTCTGTAAGTTGTCTGCTGTGTGCCGTATGGTTCCATCATGGCCGGTGGACCAGTAGACTGGCAGTTGGTGGGGGTGTGTGAGATTTCAGTCCCTGAAAATGAACACTTTTGTTAAAGCATTTGCAAGATGATACATTATGATAATTAGGATTTTCAGATAAAAAAAATATGTTCATATTCTTAAGTCTGAAATGGATAAGTTCAATGTGTCGTGTTGGTTTGGTTTCATTTTATTTTTGCAACAAAAGATGTAATTTATTTACATGAGAATAAAAGAACTTTTGTTAAAGTGGTTGTATTTATTTAGATGTCCTCTTGTCTGCTGTGTTGTTAGTCTGAACAATCTGACACTGCTGCACTCCTTTAAACCCCATAAAGCAAGATTTATAACCGCGATGTAATTTAAAGTTACACTTATTAAAGTAAGACCATATAACTGGAAGGAGTAGTGATGTTTTACATGGTCAATGGATTCTATAATATAACCCTTACAATTACTCTGAAATTGAAAGCAAATTTTCAGTTCCTTGTCACAGAGTTCATATGTTGAATGAGACTAAGTTACTCTTTTTTTGCTTTCTTAAGTAGATATTACTACTTAAGATTTTAAAGTTTAATTACATTTGAGTGATTCTAATATATAACCCCAAAAAACATGTACATGTAAAAGTGTAAGAAATATACAATGTTGAATGTATAACTATTCTGTACTAGTTTATTGTACCGATGCAGATATTTTCTACTCTAATTATCATATTCTGGTGGTGAATAGTCAAATAAACCTCCAGCACTAACACACAAAGAGATCCTCTTTGGTCACCACTAGGTGGCAATATTAATTCATCTAAACATATACTGTAGTTCAATAGCGAGTTAAAATTAATACATAGTGTTACTAATGGTATTTTTCTTTTTCTTTTCCTCTTTCTGTATTGACCTACTTAGTATACTGTGTTCAAAGTCTCAACTCATGTTATCATCCATGCAGTGAAACGTTGTAAAACAACATTATCATGGATAAAGACACTTTTTGTAGGTTTCATTTATAATTGAGTCCCGTTTTGTTTGTATCTCATCCAACCAGCCTTTTCTAAAAAAAAAAAAAAAAAAGGCACTGCAGACAAGGAGTAAATGTTTATTGAAATTGTTCATGCCAGCAAACTTATCATTTCTCTAATGGATTCATATTTACAATATTGCAGGATGACATTTGTATTGCCAACAATAACAAGCTGAAACAACTTCACCCAAACTGTTTGAATGAGTTATTAAAAAAAGTAACATCCATGTTCTTTAAAATGAAACAAAACAGGAAGGCTTGTAAAATGTGACTTTGAGAGACAACAGGAAGTAACTGCAGGAAAGGAAAAGACAGCGGGACAGAACAGCCTTTGAAATGTAATTAGATTCAGAGCGAAGGCTTTGCCAAAGCGGCTGAATTGCCAAAAGGTCTATTTTAATGGCACTGAAATGAAAGAGCAAGATGCATTTGGTTCATGTGGGGGGGCTGCTAGGAATATCTTTCTCCCAAAATGCATGCATAATATCCAAGATGGCATTTGTGAGGGAGGAAAATAACACAATTTTCCACTGCCTCTGAAGTCAGTGCTGAAGGAGCGTGTTAAATCATATCATCGTATTGCTATAGGCTGAATTGTACGCCATGCTAACAGGCTTGGACTGTGTGTGTGTGTGTGTGTGTGTGTGTGTGTGTGTGTGTGTGTGTGTGTGTGTGTGTGTATCTGTGTTGGGAGTGTGGGAGCTAATCTCAGTGCTGTGGCTATTGAGTCCTCCTCCTCTTCTTCACCACCCACACATCTCTTCCACACACAAACACACACACACACACACACACACACACACACACACAAACCATAGCTGCCGCCAGCCAATCGCTACCTCTCTTCCTTTCTTTTCCCTTTACCTGCGTCACTCGGCATGTGTTGCCATGGTGATCACTGATGCTCCGCCCACACTCGCCTCGTTCAGTACGAAGATGAAGCCGACTTGTGGCTGATGATGCAGGCAGGCTGCACGCGTCATCATTTCCCTCGGGAAGAAGGCCTATTTTTACCACTGGGCACAAAGTAAACCACGCTGCCCAACATATTTATGGAGCCGCATCTAATCGCAGCCCGCCTGGAAAGACATCTCCCCGTGTTAAGCGTTCCTCTCTCCCCCGACATTCCTCTCACATCAATGCTGTTCCTTCAAAAGGCATCACTGTATCCCTTGAATTGAGATGGTGGATGCTGTTTAATCTGTGATACTGTATTCATTACCGAAGTGAGATCATTCCACACACATATCCATCATTTACATGGAGGTCAGTGGTTAGTGGTCGCAGTCACACCAAGGAGCGCTACTAGCCCCCAGAGCTAATAAAGATTCAGTTTGTGAATTCACAAAAGGCCTGAATGGCTTTTGCAGTCTTTAAACCTCAAGTGCATGCACACGTTGCTCGATGGAGGGCTGCGGTCAAATGCAAAACTCTCCGGCAGTGTTTGCTCTGTAATTACCCCCCAAAAATGTAGTGAATCTGACTTTGAGACGAGACAGAAGTCGCCTGTTGTGTCAGAGACTAGTAAAGGAAGTCAGCGTGGCATTGCCCACAGGTTTCTAACTGGTCACTAGAAACCAGGAAAGCAGCTTAGCTCCACCCCCTTCGATATTACATCATATCACGCTTCACTTTTAGTTTTTTACTCTCTCAATATCAGTGACATTGTGGTCTTGGTGAGTATTCATCTGCAAAGGTGGCTGTTACAGGCAAACTAACCAAACTAATGTTGAGAACTACTGGCTAGTCTTATTAGTTGTTGCATAGTTGTTTTGAATATGGTAAAAAAAAAAAAGAAAAAAAGAAGCTAAACATTGATGGTATTTACTGCGAGGAAGATCAAGGCCCAGGATATCAAGCTTTTGTGACCAGTGCTTTGAAATGAGCAAATAGCATGATGACATCACACATGGGGAGGTCAAAACTCCCAGAAAGTTCATGTGCAGATGAGATTAGCTAGCTAGCAAGCTAATGGTAGCATTTGTGACAGACACCTGGCAGACAAATATGTTCCCCATTGTGCGGAAAGCTTCTGGACGGGTGTCGTGAGGACTTTCTAGTCCGTTTAGTTGTCTCTCTGTCCTTGTCTCCAGCCTCTGTGGTCAGTTGCTTTGAGCTAGTTCCTTGTACCACATCATGTGACGTGCGTGTGTTTGGACTGTGTGAAGAAACTATGGGCACGCAGGGGAAACCACACGCGCACAAAAATTGTGTCAAACAGGAAAATACACGAGGGATCAGGACCAATATTGAAACACACCTCTCCTGCTTTTGGGTGTGTGAGTATCAACCACTTCACCGCTCAGCAGCTGCAGAGTTTCTGTTCGGATGTGGCGGATCAACCTATTGTCCTCCTACATCCACTGCAGAGGTTTCAATCATCTTTTAACGCATTCCAGACACAAACGGCTACATGTTGGTCTTTTTTTTAGTAACATTTAACATCATAAATCAAACTATCGCCCTTGAAGGTGAAAACGACATCAGACAGTTACAAAATCCTTCCACAAAATGTGATTTTTATGTTTCATAGTCGGGATGGAAAATGGATGGAAACCTTCTTTTGAGGTAATGAAGCACATTTCTCAAAACATCTCTAGTATTACACGTATTTTCTACTAGGAAATATTATTGCTTGACTATTAGAGATGCACAATAATAATACATACCTTGTTATTATATTATTATAAAACAAATAAATATAGGGAATAAAAAGAGGTAAGCTAGGCTGTTACAGTACTGTACACTCTCACTCATAAACTTCAGTCAAAATACAACATTTTATATCAGTAAGGAACCAGATAAAGAACAAATACTGTACCAAATGAATTGAACTGTTTAAGTCCCTCTGTGTGAATACTTTAAATATGTAAATATAGGGCAACTTTAGGGTGTAATGTTCCCGTATGAAAACCCAGTTTATTCCACGTGTAACATGTTCTGGAAAGAAATATGAATCAAATCACTGATCTCAGATGCTTTTGTCTGTGTCTCTACAACAACTCATGTGTAACCGTGGAAAGGTGTCGGCCTGGTGAGGTTTTGTGGTGAAGTGTGTGAAACAGTCGGTGTGTGTTTGTGTGTTGGCACAAGTGTGTTTCATACAAACCAAAGCACACACATGAACATGAAACTGCGTCACCGGGCCAGTGGAGCAGGTTAGTAGGACGAGTAGTCTACCTACTTGAATTTAGATTATTTACTGAACAAAAAAAATGTCCTATTAACTTTTCCGAAACCGCGCGAAAAATCTTCCCGTGCTAATTTTAAGTCCCAGCATGCCCCATTCAGACAATCTTTTGGCATAAAATACATAATTTCCCCATTTTTTAAAAATTGAACGACAGTTTTTTTGACTGAAACTCCTTCGTAACAAACCAAGACTTTGTTTTATATGATTTTTGTTGCTGATACTGATTCTTTAGGTCCTAATCTTTCCAAAAAGTTGTCTTATTGATTGCTCCAGGAGGCATTTTTGGGCAATCTGGCTCATATCATGCTGGATGTTCCTAATTGTGAGAACATTAAAAATAGCAGAAACAGTTTGTTAAGAATGAAAATGGAAAGTGTGAGTGAGAAAGGGTTTCACCGCACACATCTGGTTGGTTGCTGTCCTTAAACTTATCCTCATATACGTAAATGTTAGAGTGACAGTTTTGCAAAGTTACCCAAATTGTTCAGATTTTGATTATGGTGTATTCGAGGAATTCAACTTTTTCTCTGGCGTTTGCAATGACAGCACAAAATGAACGCAACTCTGCAACAACATTTGAAATGATACTCCAACCAATAAATAGTTTTGGGTATCAAACTCTCACTTTCTGTCGGTTTGAAACGCTGAAGCTGTGTTTCGTTGTGTTGTGTTTCTGATTCTGATGAATCAACCACCATTTTTTATGGTTAAGAATCTATTTCCAAACGTCTCTGATGCAGAATCTTCTTCTGTTGTGTTACAAGAGTCACAGTTTAACCAAAGTAAGGCTCGATACACTGCTTCACTTTACTCATTGATAACGAGACAGACTAACATCTGTGTTTGTGTCTCTCTGTGTGTCTTTGTGTGTGCGTGTGTGTGTGTGTGCTACATCCTTTTTCAGCTACCGCCTGCCCTTTTTTTTCTTGACTGCAGGCTCAGCACCCCCACTCTCTCTGATACTCAGCTTTTTAGACAAAAATATCTCTCCTCTGTTGGTTTACCCCTCCCATCCCTCCACCCACTTCCATTTCCGCCACAGTGTTCAGATCTGACATCACAGGGTCCATCATGTGATCCTCCCACACAAAGCGTTGCAGTGATGGATGGGGCCTACCTGTGACGCACATGTACCTCCTCTGTGTAACCCTTCACAAGCTGACAGAGAGTTTGGCAATAAAGGGAACAAACTGGTGCCATCTATGTTCAGACAAAACAAAAACAACGGGAAACCAAACACAGACAAGGGTCATGATTAAAGGAACAATTCAATCAATTTATATCCCATATAGTCTAATGATGACCAAATGTTTATATTATGTATGTTTATGTATACACCTCATTCATTCCACTTGTAAAGAAATCCACCTAAAACAAACAGTGTTAATATTCTAGTTATATGACATTCCATTTTAAAATGGTAAATTATGTTAGATTTAAATAAAAAAGGGAGATTTTACACGAGACACAAAATTTAAAGTAAAATGGGAAACTCCGTGATAGAAGATGACGACGCGTGAACGGAAAGTGAAATCCTCACGTGCCTCCACAGGATGGTGCGTGAGACCAAAGTCAACGTGAAACTCTGAATCAAGAACATTTTGAAATCAGATCGACTTCTCTAAATGGTGCTCTGGAGAAACACAACACGTGTGCGTTGTGCTGAGGGAATAAAACAGAAGTGAGCCTTTTTTTAAGGATACATCGACGACTGTTCATGTATTGTGCAAGCTGATATTTCCATTAACGCCCCAAGGACTGTGAAAAGATGTTGGATGGTCAGTCACGGACTTCCTGAAAAACAACCTCATGGTTTCTCCAACAGATTCTTGGTTTTAAAGACGATACACACCGGAGCAAATGTTTTCCCTGATGCCTTTGACTGTGTGACCACACAGACTCACGGCCTCCTTTAACCCCTCAGCTCGGTTGGACCTTAAAGGCTCGGTCCAACTTCAACGAATAAATGACAACACGTGTGTTTGTGTGCAAGACCCCTGAAGTACAAGCCAGACTTTGCTTTTCTGAAGTTACAGCTAAAGCAGATAATATTCCTTAAAATTGATGCTCTTACACTATAATTCCATGCATGATAAGAAGGTGAACATTTTTTGGATTCACCAAAATGCAATTTGACCTCTTTGTGATAAAGAGACTCAGCAATGGAGTCCAACGAGGTTTGTGTTACGACTCTTTTGGTTTAACTGCGGGAGCTGCAGTTTTGGATAACCCAACATACATATAAAAATGAACAAATCAATGAATATAAACTCCAGTTGACATCTAAACCCTTTAACTCAAATATGAATGAACATCCAAACATCACATTGTCATACATGACATAATATGTATACATGTTGCTAATAACACAGATGTATAGGACAGTAAAGTTGATACACTCATCACTTTAACCTTCACCTGTCACTTTCACAGAATCAATAACTTCATTCAGTGCACTTTACTTTACTTATTTGTATTATTATGTTTGTTTGTTGTACTGTTACTTACTTATTGTATCTAATTGTTTGTACTTTCATTTTGTATTATCTGTAGATTTTTTCATTTTTTTATACATAGTTAAATGTTCATTGTTATTGTTGTTGTTGTTGTTGTTAAATGTTGTGCATCTTCCTCCAGGACAAATTCCTTGTTTGTGCAAACTCTCCTGACTACATGACTCTGACTCTGACACACATTCATGTACCTATGAGGGCGCTGCCTCCTGTTTCTGTGTCTGAAGCCAGGAAGCAGAGAAGAGTGAGACTTCTCTCGCGTCTCTCTCCTCTCTGCTCGGTTTGTCTCATTATAGTTAAAGTCTGGCAAACGTAATTTCTGCCCAATGCGCGCGCGCTGATGTGACATAACGGAACGTGCCAGCATAGAAAAGCTCGAGGCGGCGCGCGCAGGCGTGCACTTCACCCAGATACTGCTCCAGAACAGACGACTGATAACGCGCTCAGTGAAGATATTCTAATTGAACTGATCATCGTTTCCCCACCAGCGATATCTCTCCCTGTGAGGTGATGGGCAACGCGCCGCTGTGAGGAGGGGCGAGCCGAGGAGTTCCACTTATCGTTTCTGTTCACGGAAAATAATGATGAAGAAGGATATTAACTTGAGCCTGGCGGACGACGCGGACCTCAAGCCGCATCTCCGCGACGCCGAGAGCCTCCTGAGCTCTCCGGACCTGGGGCTGCTCAAGCTGGCCTCCCCGGAGCTGGAGAGGCTGATCATCCAGTCCAACGGCATGGTCACGACGACGCCGACGATGCCCCAGTTCCTCTACCCGAAGGCGGTCACGGACGAGCAGGAGTTCGCGGAGGGCTTCGTGAAGGCGCTGGAGGATTTGCACAAGCAGAATCAGCTGAGCGGAGCCGGCCCGACGAGCAGCAGCAGCCTGGAGCTGTGCGCGAACCTCGGCCCGGTGGCCGGGCATCCGGATCTACCGGTGTACACCAACTTGAACAGTTACGGCAACGGGACGCTGGAAACCACCGTCAACTACTCCACGGACACGGTCCCATTCCCGCCGCCGCCTCCGCCGCCTCCGACGCATCATTTGGGGGCAGCCCCGCCGCAGCCGGAGCCTTCTCGGGTGCACCCGCTGAAGGAGGAGCCTCAGACGGTCCCCGACGTCCAGAGCTTCGGGGAGAGCCCCCCGCTGTCCCCCATCGACATCGACTCGCAGGACAACGGAAAAGCCGAGAGGAAGAGGCTCAGGAACCGGATCGCCGCCTCCAAGTGTCGGATGCGCAAACTGGAGCGCATCTCCCGGCTGGAGGACAAGGTCAAATCGCTGAAGTGCCACAACACCGATCTGGCCTCCACGGCGAGCCTGCTGAGGGACCAGGTGGCCCAGCTGAAGCAGAAAGTCCTCAACCACGTCAACAGCGGCTGCCAGGTGCTGCCACACGAGGTTCAGGTGCACTAGAGACCTGCGGCTGAGCTGCTGACCAGCGATTAAGCTTTATGGACTTCATGGTCATGTTGGGGTTTCTGTGTTTAGCGTAGCCCAGATGTGTGCTGTTCCCATGTGGAATGAGTTGATGTCACGTTGTACATTACTGAAAGACAATAATACGAGGGTAGAACACAACTGAAGATAACGAGAGGGATGAAACTGGACTATTGAGACATTTTCACGTGTGGAGCAATTCCAGGATCCACATTGCTCCACATGCGCCTCCAAGCAGATGTTTTTTGCATTTATGACGAAATGAGGAGCGTTTTTCCTTTCAGCATGTTTGATGAAATCCTGTTCTGCCTCGTGCATATGTGTATTAGTGAACAAAGCAGTTTCACACTGCAGTGTTATGGGCTCTCCTGATGAAAAAAATGCTCAACTTTATGGACAGAAAGCACATTTAATTGTTTTCCCATGTAAAAATGTTTACAGAAGCTGTGTCTATATATAGTCTCAAACCTGGGCCAAACACAACACACGTACAATATTTCTACAGTAATATTAATATAATACATATTTATGATATCCTTGATATATGAGGAGGTGACTGTAAGAAGAAACGCACATATTTTAAATGTAAAAGATAATCGACATATATAGACGATTTGCCATTTATTTATGGGAACAATTTGCATGTTGTTTACATACTCGAATGTTGCCCACAGCTGGGTGTCAAAGGGTGCAATTATCAATGTTTATACTCTTTACAAACACATTTCATACATTTTTTTTTACGCAACTGTCTCCCTAATTCTTTGTGTTCTTGTTTTAATGTGAATAGTTGTAACCTTTTTGTTGCACTAACTATTGTTATCACCTTGAACCTGCAGTTGTTTGGATTTATGTGTTCTGAAGTAAATGCCGCCCGGCAATAAACACCGTTTCCTACATTTTTGGCAGAACTCTGCATGCATGTTGGTAACATCATCGGTACAGTATGTGCAACACTGAACCAGCTGGCGGAAGGCCTTCAGCTCCACAGAAGGCCGTCAAATCATAACCATTCATTTTAAGATTGTGTTTAGTTTCATAAAGGCAATCAACTTGACTAAAACATCTGCTTCGTTTGTCATGGCACATTATTCTTGAGCATGACACGGGAATGCTTTTTTATTATGTTACAGCATACGTTTGCAAGACTTTAAGCCTTTTTATTAGAAATATAATATATATAATGAATATTTTCAGTCTCAAAATTAAAAAAAAGCTCAGATATTTCATAAGAAAAACATGTAAAATATACATTTAAATTTTAATTTAATTTTTCTTTTAGATCAGATAAGGCTTCAGGCTATATCGTCCCATGTTGTTGTTTAGTTCATGAGTCCCATTTATAGACATCTGCACTCATATATTCACAAATAAATGTTCAGGCAGAAATAAAAATCTTCTATTTATTATGTTCAAACTTATATAACTCAGTGTCAGCAGCTCTTAAAGTGATTGAGACGATCAAAAGATACCAAGACCTTGAATGTTTTGCTCCTGGATCAACATACATGATCCTGATGGAAGTTCATTCATAGTTGCTCCTCTGATGGAGAATGAATTAGAGAAATCAGAGTTGTATAATAACCAGAATTTAGGAAAAATCCACATCACGTCATCAGCCTGGACTCCTTCCCCCTCTGCTGGTCAAATGAGAGATTGCATGTGATGTTGAGTGATGGTTGAAAGGGCATCTTAGTGAACATGCTGTGATTTCCTGAAGGCTCCTTGAATAGCTGCAGGATATTAATGGAAGTTATAGGACTGATTATTTTAGTTTTATTGATTTATCAGAATGGCAGAATTAGATATACTCATCAAATATACTATGTATATTATCTGCATCTATGCAGAGGTCCTTCAAATCCAGGTTAGACAAAGATATTAATGATACCTTCCTTTCCTTAAAAATGGTGTTGCCTTGTGATGTTGCTGCCCATCTATGAGAAAAATGTATTTTTTATAATGTATGTAATACATAAATTATAAAAATTACATTTTGCAGGTTATCTGATAATTTCGACTTTTTAGCTCATATCTCATTTTTTTGTCATAATTATGAGTTTTTTTGTCAGACTTTTTTTGTGTTGGCATAATTCAGATTATTTTTTTTGTGGCAGAAATGGGCTTCCATAATTCACTGTCAGAAGCAACATGCATTTATTCAAGTACATTATGTGTGCATTTTCCCTTTAAGCATCAAACCTGAGCGTCCTGCTGCACAACATCCTTCTATATCTGCCAACAAAGAGTGAAACAGGGACATCTTGAGGCTCCTGGGACACTTTACAGCTTTGGGTTGAACAACATTCATGATGATTTCAGTTAGTTTGTGTCTATAACATCAGCTCATTTTGAGATTTTAATTTGATCTCAGCTCTAAAGGTACAAAGTCTTTCGAGAATCAACTGCTTGTTGGTCATTTTTGTTTTATTGTTTTACCACAAAGTACAGATAAAAACATCCACAGCATATTCTCTCACTGTAATGCCCCGAACTGAGGAGTGTGTAAGAGGCAGTGACACCAGGTAAAGTACATGTTCCTGCGTGCTCGTAGAAGATCTAAAGTCGGCAACTTCTACCAAGCTTGATGGCATTTATTTTGTGTAGATGCTGTTGTGTGTATTGCTTTTGTAACAGAGGGACACATTCATTCACAAGCAGGCCGAGTAATGAATGCAGTACAACGTGGCTCTTTTGGGGGGTTTCAGGTTTTTACTGTCTTTTTTTTTTTCTCCTCTTATTTTTTTTCTTTGTTGCAAGCCTGAGTCGATACAACACAATCCACAAATTTGACTCAAAGAAACATTATTTACAGATCTGGTTTATATAGAGAGGAAGACATATCAGAAAGGAGAAGAGTTTAAAAGTTTGGATTTTAACCGGTAAAGAAACAGTCACAACCAGTAAGAAGTCAAATACATCCAGCTCTCCGGTCTGTCACCATCACTCCGTTTCTTACAATAATCAATACTTTGACCGGGGCTTCTTTTTTCAAACTGTAATATTCATCTGTGATTTCAAGGTTTGTGTGCATTTGTATGCTCTCAAAATAAATACTTTCTGAATCTGATTTACTTTGATCAAACCGTCAGGATCACTGACTTCATGAAGTCAAAGGTTTGGACCTCCATCATGATTTTTTTATCGTGCTTTGCCCTCTCAACACATCCTCCCTCCTCTCGCTTCTTTACAGTTTGAAACGTTGTCACGCTGCTTGTTGTGGGCGACCTACAAAAAGTGTGAGTTTCTTCTACAGCAATCTTTGGTGAAGTGAAAAGAAGAAGTACCCGGCAGATGTTTGGTAGAGGGGCCCACTGTTAGCGATGCAATGTCGACTTAAAACAGCTGCTGGTAGAAATGAGTTGGAGACTCAGCTGCTGTACCTGCGCTGTGGACATTTCAGCCTCCAGCTGTTTGATGCTTGTTGGTTCTACCTGTAGTGCACCTGAAGACTGACACAACGTTACACACATTACACACTCTAATATGGATTCTGAGGAAGTTGCTAACTGGTGGGCTGTTTGTCGCAAAGCAAGGAAACATTAAACCGCAGTGAGTGTTGGTAGTGTGTCACACGTTATTCTATTCTCTCCTGGTGTTTCCTCTCAGTCTCAAACTATCAGATGAAAGCAAAATACCATAAAAATCATCAAACAAAACAACATGTTCGTAACTTCCAAATCCATTCCATCGTGTTTTAGAGAAAGATGCAATTTTACAAGGAACGTTTGTATTTCATGAAGTAGCCGAGGTAAAACTAACAGTTTTGCTGTTTTTAAAGATTTTAAAATCTTCTCTTCCCGATGTAAAATACTGTAATATCAATACGCAGCATTGTTCGCGAGCACAAGCGTGGTGCACAAAATGCTGGGAATCTCACCGAGTGGATTTGGAGGATGCAAAAACATATCTGTAAGTTTCTAACTTGTAATTCAGACTTCATGTACAAACATGTCTGCAGGGAAAAGGAAAGGACTCACGGAGGAGCTCGCGAGGGTTCAAACAATTCCACACATCATCCAAACAAACCCAACAACACAGACCTCATATATTTGATACTATCCTCACTTTATACCTTTGAATTCATTTCAAGAAATGCATACCTGTAGATATTATATATATATTATATATATATATATATATATTTTGCACAACATTTATATGTACATTTGAAATAAATATAATTCAATAAAGGTGTCTCTTAAGTTTTTGCTACTTTTACGTAGCGCTATCTTGATCATATTTTCCACACCCTATGTTAAAAGTCACCAGAATAAAATAACATTAAAAAAAAAGGCCAAATGAAAAAGGCTCGGATGAATAATGAAAACAAAACACGTGCTAACACCTGCGATACTCGTGGTTCGATACCAGGTGAGATAACATATGAAACACAGATCCACGTATGTAAAAGAAAAGGTAACACATTAGTTTGGAGCAGACTTCGGCTGCCACATCAACTCCCCTGTGGAACTTCTTGGTCACCATATCCGAGGCTGACATCTTCTCGAGACATTTCGACTGACATGAAACAAAGTACTGTAAACATGGGAAGGATTTAAATGGCACTCTGAGGACGCAAGCCGCCAAATCCTTCTTGTAAAAACCACACTGAGGAACAAAGGAGACAACGAATGACGGGTCGGGAACCTTCAGGAACCTGGTTTGCAAAAGAGTCTGAAACAATCTGGTTTGGCTTCAGACCGCCTTTTAGCTCTCTTATGAGGAGGAACGCGAGCATCTCAGAGCATTTCAGACCCTTTTTTTCAACCCGGCTCTTGTGTCCCTCAGCCAATCATTTCTTACTAGGTTACAGAAAGAAGCAGGAAGGTGAGTGACGAGGGTGATGGGAGTATTTGACCCGAGGCCCAGCAGGGGGTCCTGCTGTGGGAGGACAGAGAGCAAGAGGGAGATGAAGGGTATTTAGGGGAGGGGCGGGGGGAGGAGTCAGCTTTAACATGCACAGTCCTGGTGAGGAGGAGCGGGCTGCTCTGTCAGCTGGGGCCCCTGTTTGGCCCCCGTGACGGCGGGATCTCCGGCGTCCAGGCTCTCCGACATCTTTTCACAGATGATGTCGACCAGGCGCTCAAAGGTCTGCTTCACGTTGATGTTGTCCTTCGCGCTGGCCTCGAAGTACTCAAAACCTGGAGGGGAAACGGGGGTCAGGGCGGTTCACTGAGGACGTGGATCGTCTCCGCGACGGCATGGTGAAGCAGTGGAGATGTAGCGCAGGTACAGCTGGTGAAAATGCAACTTTAACCACGTTTGCAGCTTGTTCTAGCTCACTTTTATGGTGAAATGGTTGTTAAAAGAGCTTAATAACGGTGGTGATCACCTCACTTTTCATCAAACCTTTCTGCCTGTCCATTGAGTCACTTCAGGTCACTTTACCTAACAGAAGAAGTGTGTATTTGTGTGTGTGTGTGTGTGTGTGTGTACACCATGAACTCACCGAGGTGTTCAGACAGCTGCCGGCCTCTATCTCCTCCCACCACTCGCTCATCCTCCATGTCACACTTGTTCCCGACCAGCAGCACCTGGGCGTTGTCCCACGAGTACGTCTTAATCTGAGTCGACCTGGGAACCAACACACCGTCAGCAGCGATCAGCCTGCAGCCTGACGCTTTCCCATCAGCGTGTGTGTGTGTGTGTGTGTGTGCAGTGAATAAACCACGTTTTAGATTACAGTGAAAATGGAGATTCACTGTCCACTGTTAAGTATGTTGGAAAAAGTGAAGAATGATTTTTATTTTGCCGATATCTTGATACTAATTACACTTACCGTGTTTTTATTGTAAAGAACGATGTAACATTGTGTTCACAAGGTGCTGTATCAATAAAGTTTTTAAGCGGGGAAACTTAAACCTCGTTTTTGATATTCTGTAACAGCGTGTCAAAAAGAAATCTGGATAACCTTTTTCTTACAAATTAAAAGACACACACACACACACACACACACACACACACAGCTCCTGAGAGGAGTTCAAACAGATTGTGTGCTCCGTCCATCAATCTACAGGATCTCTTTATCTATTTCCACTCAATCCATCCTCAGCGCAGCACTCCCTCTCACAGGTGAAGCTTCATGGTATCGTTTCACGCTGTGACGCCTTCTTCTCAGCCAATCACGTACCAGTCCTGGACCGCGCTGAAGGACTCCTCGTTGGTGATGTCGTACATGAGGATGAAGCCCATGGCTCCTCGGTAGTAGGCCGTGGTGATGGTGCGGTAGCGCTCCTGCCCTGCCGTGTCCTGGGGGGGAAGAGGAGAGCAGCTGTTAGCGTTTATTGATATTTAACATAATCTATTTCACAGTGACTTCTGACAGACTTGGCTGGGGATAAACGTCCAGTCTTTTAGACAGTTGGTCCTTTCTCTTTATTACTCTCATGTTAGATATTTGGCACAAGCTCTAAATGTTTCTCTGCAACACAGAGAATAATTATTATTCTGTTTGTTGGGTCAAAACCTCAGTTGTTGATTCTACACTTGAAAAACAACAAAACGACCAAACAGACATCTGATAATGACCGAAAGATACCGGATTATATTGTTTACCTGCGTAAAAGAGGTGATTTTATTCAAGAGATGCTCTAATAATCCATCACTGATTGTAATCACTATCTTTGGTCTGTGCACAGTATTAAATTGCTAAAGTGATTTATCATCAATTTGTCAACAATTTCATCATAACTTCATTCATTCATCAAGCAAAAATTCGAAACAACTGCTCTATTCAGCTTCTTAAATGTGCAAATTTGTAGGTTTTCTGTTTTATATGATTATGAATTGTACATCGTCGGTTTTTTAGACTGTTGGTTGAACAAAACAAGACCTTTGGAGAAAATAATCAATATGATATCAGACAGATATGATCAAATTGTAGCCGTCAGCCTCAAGCATGAGCTGCAGTACGGCAACACAGTGGCGGTTTAAAGTGAGATGATGTGCATGACAAAATATATAAATCTGCATAAATCTATATAAATGGGATTAACTGCACACCGTGAAATAAACCTCTGTATAGAATACTGTATGTTGACGTTTGAGCTCATGACTCAAACCATTTTTATGGTTCGCTGACAGAATTGCTGAGAGATCGGGGTCGGGGATTTTTACTGTGTGAAGGGAAGTGAGAGAGGGGGGAAGTCTACTGGGTGAGATGTGGAGTAGTGGGGGAGGGGAGAGAGCGTCCAGTCATCCATTTCTCATGCTCCGATTGGTCGACGGTGTCTCCCTTACTCGAGGCGAGACCGAGCGAAGGCTGACAACAGAGACAGCTCAACACACACACACACACACACACACACACACACACACACACACACACACACACACAGACACACACACACAGTGCTGTGCTAAGTAAACGTGGATATGATGGTATGATCTACAGCATCATACAGGAAGTTGCCTCAATGAAACTGCATGCCAGTGTTTAACAGAGTAATCTGCTGGATTATTAGACATCATTAAAAAAAGACATGACTAAAATGGAGGGTTTTGTTTCAGAGGTTCAAGTGAGTAGCCCAAGAAGAAAGCACCATCTTTCTCACGTCTCATTTTCTAATCATGCTTTTTAAAACCAAACTCTTTTGTACAAAATGTCGGGCGACAATCGAATGTGTGTGTTCACAGCTACTCTGAACTGGATGAAAAGCCTTCTGCTATTGAATATGACAAGATGCAAAAGAAGAAATCCTTCCTGGAAGTCATGCATAGTGTTGTCATAACGGGCTTTCAGACATTGAACCACCCAGCATGCACTTTGGTTGAAGCGTACTGATGCCCGGGGACTTAAGAGGTCCCTCTGTGTCTGTGCAGCCATAACAGAGCCATCCTCCCATTAAACTGATTCATCTGAGCAATATACACACAAAGAGGAGGAAAGACAAAAGCACTCGAACTGCGACGGAAGGACAAGAGAAGAAAGTTGTGAATCTGTGGCTCACAGTTCCTATGAAGTGAAAACGCAGCTCGTGTGGGGTCACCGTGGACCAACTGCAGGCGATGGTTTAACGATGGAAACCGGGACTCACTTCTTCAACTTTAGCCTCAGATTCATGTTAACGTGTTAAGTCTCGACGCATCTCTGGAAGTCTCACCCAGATCTGCAGTTTGATCCTCTTGTCGTTCCTGTAGATGGTCTTCACCTTGAAGTCGATGCCCACCGTACTGACGAAGGCCGGCGTGAAGGAGTCGTCGGCGTAGCGGAACAAGAAGGAGGTTTTGCCCACACTGCTGTTGCCGATGATGAGGATCTTGAACATATAGTCAAAGTTTTGGTCTGAAGACTCCTTCTGCCCGTAGGTCGCTGTTGCTGAGGCCATCTGTGGACGGAGAGGACGGAGACGCACAAAGCGTTAATCAAATGGCCGCCGCCGCCGCTACATTCAAGATATTTTTCGTTGTCTATATGCACAGATAACAGCAGATAATACACATATAGTAACAGTATTGCACTAAAATCAGGCATAGCAATTGGTTCCCCACAATGTGAAGGACCTGCCAGAGTGCTGCTATATTAAAATGTGCCAACAGGACAATATAAAAAGGCTTTTTTTCTTTGGCGTAAGCTGAAAGCAATAAAATGTGACGATTGTAAATATTGCGTTATAATGCTGTTAAAAGCTTATGCATAATTTTATGGGCCAAATGAAGTGCAGCTGGAGTGGTGCATAATGCTGTCGGATGTGTTTAATCCTGTGAAAAGGTGAAGATGATGATGTTTTAGAACGTTTTTCACAACATTAATTGAGACAACAATAGAAACAAGTTATTTGCTCTATCTGAATAAATGTTTCCTTTCAAGACATGAGCAAAAATCTCACTTTAAAATCAAACACCAGAAACCTTTAAAAAAGCAGCAGAGGGGATTTTCCTCACAGAAAAGCTCAGACAAAACATGAGGATCTGTCAGCATCTGGAGACTCAGCGTAACTGTAATTAACGAGTCGGGCTTGAACATTTTCTTTATGGTAATTAATCAAAGCAGCACATTGCGACGCCAGGGGAAAACTAAAAGCCCGTCTGAATTTTTTCACAATTTGGCAGAAAGGTTGGAGGCAAATGGCTCGATCCGTCACAATCAGCTGGAGATGTGGGAGGAATCATTCATCGTACAAGCAGCTGTGACATGCAGTCAGTTTGGAGGCTGATATTCGTGCATTTTAACAGAATATTTCTGTTTTTATACCGTCCATTATTGTGATAAAAAGGGCTATTTTAGGGTCAAGTATGACAAACATTGATGCCTTTTCATGGCGATCTAATGCTCAGGACATCTATCTACACCAGTGATGACATCACTAAAAGGTGATTACATGACAACTTTAGATTTAGCGACCAACACACTCATCTGTGAAGTTTCATGAGTTTCTACTCTCCGTGTCTGATTAAACTGAAGTGTTTGACATTTTTGCGCTGCTTGCTGACATTGCTTCTGTCTCTGCGGTGAGTAAAATGTTGTCATGACCGACAAACGTGAGAACAACAACCACACTGACAACTACCATAACTTCACCTTAAACTGTGTGAATGGGACACAGATGCAACTTCCCAAACCCTGAACTGGCTCATGAAGCAAATGTGAAGCTCTTTCCTCTCTACTTATATATGTTTACCATATGTATGTATTATTGCAATATTATATTGTTTTATCCTATGTCTATGTTTATTGTTATGCACCTTTAACTAGTCAAACTCCTTGTAGGGCAACATACTTGGCCAATAAACGATTCTGATATAAAATGTATGTTTCATGTTGTTTTTTTAATCCACCAATCGGCTTAGTGTGTTCTTGTGATCTCTGCAAACCTTCTTCTCTTTTAAAACCTTCATTCAACCAGGGTGGTCAGTGTATTTACAATGGCAGCCTGGCAAAGCCTCTTGAGAGGAGGAGGGGATTGGGGACTAAATGAAAGTCAAATCAAAAGCCAAAGCGACAGCAAAACACATCTGAAAGTTTCCAACACACGCCCGTTACTGGCATACAGACACACAAGCATCGGGCAGTACGACAAACAACAGAATCCAAGCAACGCAACCACATCCAGAGAAGCGTGGCACAAAGCAGTAAGACGAAACCACGGCAGCGAGAGAACAAAGCACGCATAGGATGACAGGAAGCGGCAGAAACGGGAGAAGCAGCATTATCAGGTTGGGAAACAGTCGCGTGGAGGCAGGTTGTTACACAGAGAGGGAGGAGATGCAACATCATTATGATATTGTGATAACACCACACGTTTTCAGACTTTTCAGTCTTTTCCTTGGAGACAAATACACGGTCGTTGGCATAAAAAGTGATGAAACAACAGAGTTGCATCCCTCCCTCTCTCACAGTGTGAGCTACATGAATGAGACGTTGGCTGTGATGCAACCATGCCAGCTACCAGAGGGACAAGAGGGCTAAAAGGATTCAGGAAACCTTTTTGACTCTTGAGAGCACAAGGACTCGGAGCCCACAGGCCTGGGAGTCACAGCACCCTGCTCTATATTTAGAGCGTTATCTCCACTCGGCTGCAGTGGAACAGGAGAACTCTCAGGGAATGAAACGCAAACAAAACAACTGCACCCTGCTCAGAGCGCCGGACGATCGGTTTACACGAAGGAACACAGAGATGCTCGTTGAATAATGAAGAAGCACGGACCCTTCCTTCACACCCTGATGTGCTTTTTCTGCAGAGGTTAGTTAAAGCCATCAAACCTGCAACGAGCAACAAAACTCTAAGTGGGGTTCAAACAGGAAACGGAAGAAAAAAATAATAAATCACACATTTAAACAAGACAAACGCAGCAGCAGCGTGGGTGTAGATTTCTATCTGGTTGATGGCGAGTTCAGCTTCGATTCTGACGTCAATAATTCCTCACAAATTACTTCTCCTGCATTTATTCAAGGATGAGTTTCAATCCAGAAACTGGGAAATAAGAGACCTCATCTGGCAAACTGAGCATCGGCAATCCCTCATCAATTATTTGCAAAGATTAGTACGATTCTAAAATAGTAATAGTCGCGTTAGGACTTCAAATACTTTAGTTTTTAAAATATCTTTTGACGGAATTGCTGAATATATTTGCTCAGTTCGAAGTTTCCAGGCATGTTAGTGCTTGGATTTATTCACTAAATAGAATAATTTATGAGCAAAAAAAACATGCATCCAGCATTTAGTGTTGTCTGCAAAACAAAACAATGCATATTTGAATGATTTATTCTAAAGTTTCATTCAATGTGATGAGAGTGTCTCAGTACAACAAACTGTGCAATTCAAAATAATAGTTTAATGATTGTTTTCAACACAATGCATTTATATTATTTGTTTATATTCACGTACGTGTCTCCAGCTCAGAAATATACAACAAGCCACAGTTCCTAAAGTGGTACATGTGAATCAGCGTTTTATTTCGGCTAAATTTGATTGGCATCCAATCAAGTCGACTGAAAATGAGTCTGCAGGGAAGTGAACTGCAGTGTGACTCACCGAGGGAGAGAGCGTAACACACGGCAGCGACAGGAAGTGTGAACCGACACAGAGAGGTTGGAGGAGACGTACGGTTCACACCGACCCGAAAGAGACACCACACCCACAAGTCCTCCATCCCACAGATGTTCACACATGATTATGATGTCCAGTGTGAGTTTTGGGAATATTTTGATGATCTGATGCTCATATTGAGCTCTTTATGTGTATACGTGGAACCGGTCTGAACAGAGAAAAACAGTTGATGTCAGTCACCTGTGCAGGTATTTAAAATAATGTGAATATTACGTGTGAAGACATGTGCGTGCATGCACTTAAATAGTATTTCTGATCATGCTTTAACTTTAGTTTTTATATGAATGAGAGAAAAATAACTGTTACTTTTATCTACATGTTTTGGGTTACATTTTCACAAGAAAAAAAAAGGTTCCTGTTTATTCAAAGACCTGATGCAAAAATTAATTTGGAGAAACTCCAGTTGAGTTGATTGAAATACTCGTTTAAATACAGCACCTATCTTTAAACTCAACAGTGTTGCTGTTGTGGCTTCATTGTGTCAATAAAGTGAACGAACTGCCCGAAAAATGTGTGGATTTATCACAGAAAACTAAAAGGCTTTCACATATGACGTGTTAATGGACTTTTCAAGACATCTTTTCAAAATGCTCCCTCGAAAGATTTTAAAAATACACAATCATTTCACAAAAATAACAGGATACCAAAGACTTCAGGACGTTAACGCTCGACTAAAACACAAAGAAGGTTCTTTTTGTCACCGTGAACCAAAACAAGTTGTGTTTCTAAATGTCTAAAACAAACCTATTGGCAGTGAGATCTCACTGGATCACAGTCGAGGTTCAGTGTTGGGTTTCGTCTTTGGCCAGCCTTATTAAAAATGGATCCGCTCATGTTACGGTTGCACCAAAGTCTACTCAACGCAGTAGATATTTCCGTCCATGTGCTTTTCATCTGCAAGTTGTTGTTTTTTGCTGAGTCAGCAATGTTGCAGCTTTAGTGCATTCAGCAAAAGGTTCACTTTGAAATAGATATTTAATCCAAGCTTCCAGTCAGATTAGATTGCACACTTCTTCTAAACATTTTGCTTCTCTTGGCTTGCTGTCCTCAAAAAGCACTCAGCCTGTCCTCTTTTAATTTTTCGCTGCACCTGTGGAGGTGCAACAGCGTCATCTGACTCTTTGCTTCATTCCTAAAGTCTTATCAAAAACTGTTGGGCGTCTAAAATGTTGAAATGACCGCAGCCTCTCCGCTGCCTCTCAGAGGTTAGTTGTGTCTTACATTTCACGAAACACTATTGTCATACAGAAGCTTAGAGACTGCAGGCCTCTGTGTTTTTATCTCAAAGTAATTAACAAATCCTCATTATGCAAATGTCTTTCAGCCTGCAGGGCGACGCTGCTGCTTTCATTTGGCCTCCGTAGTGAACGGCCTTTGAACACGAGTCAGGTGAGAGCTGCAGGAACACATTGTTTGTTATGAAATATGACTGTAAGACATTGTAAGATGTACAATGGGCTATACATTACAATTATGTGACACTCGGAGCCTTGTAACTCTGTTTTAGTGTGAAAAGTGCACTTTGGCAATTATTACAGCCAATTTGATGTCTTGAGATGTCTTCTTTTGCCCGAAAAATAATTTAATTCAGTTCACAAAGATATTAAACAAAACAAAATCTAACAATGGAGAAACTAGTCCACAAATTATTTTCTCTTAATGTACTCGATAGATTGATTAATGGCATTTTTGCAGTATTTTTTATTTCTTCTTATTTTTAAACGTTTCTTTTAGCTTATTCTCGACATGTCCAATGTGCCGACTCATGACCCCCCAATGAAAGGATCTAAAAAGTCTCATCATCATTTTTATGAATGTAAAATCTTTACAAATAAAAGTGAGGATTACTCTGCTCCTCTGTCATGAAGGAGGAGGGACTCGATAACAAAGATGGCCGAATCCCAGTGAAACCCACGTCTCTGATGTTCCTGCTGTCACTATGAGTTTCATGTGATGAGCTCTTGTCACGGTTGGTTTTTATTTGTGCTTTTGAGCTCAATTGGAGTCACGGAGAAACGTTTTGATATCACAGAGGAGGAGCTTTTAAAAATAATCCATCCATCTATTCATCCATCATCTATGACACTTATTCTCAACAGCGTCGTGCGGGGTTGGAGCATAACCCAGTCCACATTGGGCGAGAGGACCTGGAGAGACAATGATTGTCAGACAATCACACACACACACACACACACACACATACACTCACACTCACGCTCTCAATTTAGGGTCAACAATTAACCAAACCTGTATGGAGGAAAACTGAGAAAGACGTTCTAACCAGGAGGCCTCTTGCGGTGCTAACCACTGCATAGCATAAAGCATTAAAAAGAGTTTAAGTTTCTAGATATAACAAAAGCTAATGACAACACGATAGAGCTACATGTTTTCTGCTCTGCTCAACACCGTCAGTAGTTACACCATCACCAAGTGCGAAGTGTTTTTCTTGAATCCTAATTCAATCATGACTAAGAGTTTCTGTGCGATGACATCATCAAGCTCTCTGCTAAACCTGTCACCTAAAGAAGATTGACGCCCTCCAGGAGCTGCATTGAGCCACAGCTAAGTGCTGCCGCGGCCAGCGAGTCAGGCTCATTTAATCAGCAGCGACTGGCTTCCTGCAGATTGACAGCTGATCCTCAGCTGATCCCAGATCATCCAAACGTTCTGCTCAAAGACGGTTACTGAGGAACCCGCAGAGGCGACTTGAGATCTCCACGAGAGATTAAGAGACAAATTTCACTTGGGAATAAATGGGATAATCCCATTTATTTACATTAAAGTTTTCAAAATCGTAAACTATTGTCTGCTATTTTCTAGTGAAAAGTAACTAAGTGCAATGGCTCAAGTAATTGTCATTTACTTTTTATACTTGTGGTAAAAAAGTACTTAAAGTCAGCTCCACTTTGACCAGTAACAACATTAAAGTGACTCTTATATATGAATCCATCCTTTAAAAATAATCAACTTTATAGTATTATCTTTTACCAAAATAAATAATCAAACTATTTCTTCCACCGCTGTAAATAGAGTGCAATCTCGTGTAAATTTACCATTAGGGAGGAAAACTCCAACTGTGAACAGGCTGTGAGGGTAGAAAAGGTTTTTACTGACCTAAAATGTTCAGACGTGAAAATTCACAACCAGAATCAAAACCAGGACCAGTGACATCTAAACTAGAAGAACTCAGAGGAGTCAAATATTTATCTGCCACCAGATTGAATCAAGCAAACTCAAAATATCTGTTAAAATATGAGAGGATGCTGTCGTAAAACTCCTCCCATCACAAACCCCAGTCACACATCTTTCCTCACTGTCTGTTCTTCTCTTTCTAAATAAGTATATCATGCTAAAATTCTTCAAAAAAACAAAAACAAATGGGACAATAATAACTGCAACACCAAAACAGAATTAACAAAGCTAGTTTTCTGTCAAGGTTTTAAAGTTTTCGACATTTCGAAGAAGATGCCGGGGATTTGAACACAGCTGCTGTCCTGCTCCCAGGTTGCAGAAGACAGCAGTTTCCCCCTTTTCCTCCAATCACGTGACTCCTTTTCGAGGAGGAGTGGTGATGCAGATGAGAGGAGGGAACGCTATAAATAGCCTTTCTTCTTCCTCTTTCCTTTTTTTTCTCTCCCTCCCGAGCAAACAGAAAGCAGAGAGGAGGGAGCAGCCGGGATCTGGGAGATGTATTTTGGTGCTGGAGTCTGCAGGTGAATCCAGGACGTGTCTGTTTGGAGATTATAATTCATAGATGTTGGACTTTTATTGGACACGTCCTGCCTGATTTTATGCAGCTTAGGAATTTTCTTTTAAGAGAAAATGTAAACATTTTTCTCTTCACACTTTGTCTATGTTATAGTTTGTTTTATGTATTAGTATATTATAGTTTTAGTTACAGCTTTTTGAAAACTACAATGTTGGCCTAAAAACAGCCGATAGCTAATATTTGCTCAATATTTCCGCAGGTTTACGTTCTAACACCTACAAGAATTCCACGTTTCCCTTTGAGATGTTTTTTTTGTTCTTGTTTTTCGCCTCTGAAGCAAACTCAGACTGTTATCTGATCTGAGCCGAGCCCTGTAACAGTTCTTTAAGGTCTTAACCACGTTGACAGACTGACTTAAATGTAATAAAAGATATCGACCCGACATATGAATCTGATCCCGGGTTGGTTCTTGTAGCAGTGTTTGTTACGGACATGAAGTGTGTTCCCAAGACTCCTGCCTTCAAGTCTCACTGCCGGTAGCTTTCTGCTGTCAGCAGAGGACGTGCAGATGTGAACAAGAAGACTGTCGTCTCACATTCTCACGCCACACTTTGCAATCCATGCAGATTAAATCAAAACTGGCAGAAGAGTTTTCGTCTTCAGCTCATTCTGTTCTACTATTACATTGATTCAGTTTAAAAACTGACAGGGATGAATCAACTATTATTTAAAACTAAAGCTTTGAAATCAGTAGATGAAGGTGGATGAAATCTGAATCTGTTTCCTTAAAACACACACGCACACACACTCTCACACACTAGACTAACGTGTGTTTATGCAAAAAAGATGTAATAAACTGGGGCTCTTTATATGTTGTATATTTTCCCTGTATATGTGCAATAAGCATACAATGTGTAAATATAGGCAGAGTCAATAAAGTTAATATTTTACTTTGAATATACCAGTCAACTTATTGCCGGTTTCTCCTTTTTGGATTTCTTCTGGAATAAGAGGAGCTGTTGCAGCATGGGAAGCACCCACATCATATATGCACTAGCCGAGATGTGATTGGTTCAGGACTAAACGTTTCACTGTACCACAGACACACAATAGTCCTCTATGGGGATCAACGTGTCATGTATAAAACTCAAATCATAAAAAAAATAATATTAGTAGAATCCTCTACATATTCGGGCTAAGAGGGAGTATAAGGGTGCTCATGAAAATAACAGATAATTGTACATATGCGAGACAAAATATATATATTGACTCTCGCTTAGTTTGTTTTATGAATTAAATAAAGGTGTTTAAATTGAATTATATTGTTCCAGACACATTTTCCGTATTTAAAGCGTCGGACGGTGTGAAACGCCTTTTCCTGCAGGACAGGCCCCTCGTCCAACCAGAGATCCACTTAGGAAACAGCTCCCTCCAGTTCCATCCTGACAGATTACACGAATAAATATGCATCGCATGCATCTAGTACGGTTTTGTGATTTTCACTATGAAAACAGCTGTTCTCAAGCGAGCATCGTCAAAAGGTTCTTTAATCTGAAATAATTTCCCAGATATTCGAACATAAACGCTCATACACAATAAATGAAGGATACATCAGATTTAAATATTACACGTTTGTCAATGCGATACATTAATAGAGACAGAAATCTCACCTTTATATATTTCTATCCGGTTACTATCCACCTCGTCCAGCACCCGCAGAAACACCACCGCTGTCGAGTCCGAATGTCCGTGCAACACAACATCCGGTTACGAATTTCAGAATAAAGGTCGCTAAAAACGAGCCGCCTGTATACTCGCTCAAAATAAATGCGACAAATCGATGAGAACAAAATAGATGCTCTAAAATACATTTTAAAAGGAAAAACTCAATGCATCTTTTTAAATGTATTATTTCAATCGGTAGTTGTAATACTGCTCCATCCACTCCTGCAGGCCTCTTAGTTGGACAATCAGGTGTGTTTTGCTTGTGGCTAAACATGTGTAAACATGTGTGCACGGTACTCTTCAGACAAAACAGACCCTGACTCAAGTGACATCTCTAGTAAAATGAGCTTGTGTTCTTCAGCTAAACGCGAGAAATCCAACGCTATAACAAAAAATATTTTGAAAGAAAAAAAACAATTTCCGGTCTTTTCGTAACTCCGCAATCTTTACTCAGCCACAAACAACGTAGAATGAATGACATGTGGGCGGGACTACAGTCAGGATTGACAGCACATCTGACGAATCGAGAGCCGCGTCGTAACAACAGTCCTGAAGCGTTCAAATATGGTCTACCTGTCATGTATTATTGATGAACGCTGCTGGAGAAACTGAATTATTGATTAGGAGGTCATCAGTAAACACTGCTGCCGTTCCCACCTATTGTCAGACAATTGTCATGATGGTCATTGTAAAAAAAAACACATATCGCTGCAAAAACATATTAATATGTTAAATAGAAGTGTAATACTTCTTCAGAATAATACAGTCACCGTCTGTTGTCTCTCTTGTTTTGTTCGACGTCCTACACATTGCTGAGAAATATGGATAAAAGAATTTCTATTTTTAGATATAATTATTGTTCCATTCCAAATGGCTGTATCGTATTACAGATCTTCTAATTAATTATGCTTTCTCCTCAATTTATTATGATTATCATAGCAAACAAATGTATGTTCATCTCATCGCAGAGGACTCATCAACAGACAATCACAAACATTAATAACTACTATAATTATTATATTCTTACATGTGCTTAAAACTAATAGAACTGTGGATGTAACATGGTCATATTCATCTTCATATATAGTTTTTAGGACTTTGTGAGTTTATTTTACACCATATTATATAGTATGACATTCCTTAAAACAACAAACAAGTATTTGTTTTTGCTCTTGAAAATTAAAAAAAAGGAATAATTCTAGTCTAGTACTACTATAGCAGTGGTTTTAAATAGCCAGACGTTATATTGTATTAGTGATGAGCAGTTGATATGCAAAATGGTTCATTGTGCAACACAAAACCACCTGGTGGTCAAATAGTGTAAAAAGGCAGAATTGCCAAAGATGATCTAAAAAAAAACATATCATTTGTGATACTGGCTGCTGTATTTTTATGCTGGTAGGCAAATTGTCTTGTGAGTTAACCCTCAAATAAGTCAAATTTAATCTGAGACGTACTACATTGTTACATTACAAAATGCACATATGCAAAAAAAAGATCCAATTTTATTATAAATGTGCTTCAACATTGACAATTTAATTCTGTGTTATAGGTTACATATGATATCTCACCTGGTCATGTCTTCCAGAATATCACCCTTAGAGTTTTTAATGCATATTTACTTGCATTGTGAAAATGGTTGTCAAAAAAAGGCAAACTTTGAACATTATAAGTGAACTGTGAGTATGTTATGGCGTCCTGTTCGGATTAATTGATCCTCCAAACCAGCAGGTGGCGCTCACACATTTAACGTGTCCAGTTCTTTGTACAAGTCAAACCACAAGAGCGCGTGTGTGAAGTGGCTGTATCGTTGCGCGAGACGACTGTTTCTCAGATGAATGTATGAAGATTGCTGCGTGGCTCGTGTTTAGGTAAGGCTGCGTTAAAGTATCGGACGTTTGAGGTCAGGTTAACGTAATGGGGAACTCCATTTGAATGGAGATTGACTTGACGACACCTCTTATGTTAGTTGCAGGTTCGCATAGAGATCATTGTCACATTGAATTAAGCAAATGTGTCGTCAGTGTCAGCCCTGGTGGTGTAGTGTCCAGATATAAAACGGTGTAGTAAACGATGGTGTACGGCTACATTAGTGAGAGCCGAGTGTTTAGTCCGGGTTTGAAGTAGCCAACAGCTGAACTGCTAGCTAATTAACAGTTACGTCAGTTTCAGTGACCTTTGGACCTCTCAACTGTTTTAAAAGTTACCGTCTGTGCGATAGATCTAACTGTACACGTAGATATATACATATCCACATCCCGTGTAATACAGATAAAGTTAATTTAATTTCCTGACCCCCAGGGTCGCGACAATGTATTCACGTGGTTTAAGTGGCCTTTATTAAGCTCAAGTGAACTGTTTGACATCTCTGTGTTATTGGCTGGTTGAATTCTTCATGTCATGGCTCTGCTGTTCTTGCTCTTGTAGTCACAATGTGGTCACACGTTGATCTGGTTGCTCTCTGCCGTTTAAATGCGACTGCTGACTGACGTGTTGTACAATGTACATCATTTCATTGTAACCCTACAACACTGCCCAGTATGTCTGTCGTGATCAGCGGTAATGACACTGACCTCTGATCCTTTTCAACCCATTGATATGAGTGTAAATTGAACTTATTGATATATTTTGTTCTCTTTTGTTTCTCCTGTGCCACAGAGTTCATTTACGCGACAGATATTTGCACAAATCAGACTCTAAAATCATCATGTGTTAATGTTTTACAAACTTTGTTTCTAAGGAAGGGCAATTTGCTAACTTCCTGTTAATGCCTTACAGTTTGTCGTCTTTTTGTCATGATGTGGAGTTAAAGCTTCATAGAGCTTTTCAGCCACTTTGTTTGCAAAACGGTTAATATATTGATGCTTCAAGGCAGATCTATTATATTTACTTTCCTGCTGGCTGAGACAAAGCAGCAAAGAGGACAAGACTGACACTGTCTCCTTTCTGTGTTCTTTAAAAACTTTACTAAGAAATGTAATTGTTATTTTACTCTTTTTTTCAGTGAGATAATAATTCATTTTTATGGTGACATAACTGTTGCTCTAGAAACACTATTTAATTACATATAACTTCTAATATTGTTCTTATGATATTTGGTTTGTGTATTATTATTTTCAGTCTTGTAGATGAACCGAGTATTGATAAGAGAAGCTCCTAGTTGTGCTGAAATCCTAAAGATACCTACCCCTACCTGCCGGCCGCTGTTGTTCTCCAACACGCTTGGAAAGGGAGCAGAGGTGTGTTTGATTGGTTGCAACCTTCCACAAACCACTTGATGCGACTACAATGTACACACATTTACTGGGCGGAAGCCAGTAAATGTGCTTGTGTAATTGTGAAAGTGATGTTTGAAAACTTTTACTGTATTTATTCTTTTGGTCAACAATGTCCTCTTTCTCCCGCAGATGACAGGAACGTTCATTTATCTGCAGTCATGCTTCCTCGGATGGGTAAAGCTTTTCTCGTCCGGATGCAGTTCAACTGGCGGCCGCTCTTCCAGGGCCGAGCCCTGCTGCTGACAAACACCCTGAGTGGAGGAGTGTTATTGGCAATGGGAGACATCGTGCAGCAGACCCGGGAGAACTTTAAACAGCCAGGCAGAGTACGAGACTGGAGGAGGACAGGTAAGAGAGAGAAGAGGAGCTCTCGTAGCCAGTGTACTTCAAATCTGTTAATAAGAAATCAAATGTCGTATTTTTGGTGAATATCTGTGCAATGTTTTACACTTTGAATGACCAACTCTAAGCAATTTATTCACCCATGACTCTCTCCACCTGAAGGTTGCATGTTCACGGTGGGCTGCTCCTTAGGTCCGATGCTACATTACTGGTACATGTGGCTGGATCGAGCGTTTGTGGGCAACGCTCTGAAAACAGTGGGAAAGAAGGTTCTGGTGGACCAGGTGGTCGCCTCACCGTTTTTGGGGATGTGGTATTTTGTAGGTGAGCAGGACTTCTTCCCTCAGTGCACATACTGTACATACACATCTAAACATTTGTCACAGTCTTCCTTAAACCACAAGGTTTCACTAAATCTGATTCTGAAACAGGACCTGACAGACAACTCTGTTTATTGCAGGTATGGGTCTCATGGAGGGACACACTATATCCGAAGGATGGAATGAGTTTAGAGACAAGTTCTGGGAATTTTATAAGGCAAGTACACCTGTCAGGTTCTCACCTGTAGATCTGGATCAGCTGATCAGTGATAATTTACTATCAAAGGGCATATTGGGGTTCTTCAATATTTTTTTTGCCGAAGCAAAGTTAGAACTGCCTCAGGCTACGCACACCTTTTAACTGAAAGCCTCTCATTAAAAGCACATTCATTGAGGCTTTTATAGACTTTAGTTTACTATGTTTACTCTGAAATTGACACATATTTATTGTTATAATAAATATGTACATTTCAAAGCTTTTTTTGAGGTTTTCAAATGACGTATTTTATGGTGTAGAATAATATGTTATAATACAGTGAGCTTGTGTGAACTTGTGTTAAGAAATACAGTGAGCTTGTTTTTCCAGCATTTGACCAAAAACCTGTTGAAATAAGCCATCGTGTTGTGTCACTACGCGCTAACTAAATATCTTCTTCGAGGAAGTACACTTACCGGTCTATGATTTGTTCAAACATAACTTATTTGCCTGCTGAAAGAAAAGTTGTTTGTCGTGTCATCAGTTGAGTTGTGTTCAAGCTCCCCTGTGTTCTTGCCTGCAGGCGGACTGTTGTGTCTGGCCTCCTGCTCAGATGATCAACTTTTACTTCCTGGCACCTAAATTCCGTGTTATTTACATCAACGTTGTCACCTTAGGGTGGGACACCTACCTTTCCCACCTCAAACACAGAGTAAGTCAGACAGTTTTCACAATTCTTAAGAAGAAAATGTTTGTTTTACATATTAAATAACCATTTTACATCTTTTGTTTTTATGTTTTGGGCTTAATAAAGATTAAATGTAAAATTGTTGCTACTAATGAAGAAAAAAATAGTAAGATATACTGTGTATATATATAGATATATAGATATATATAAATATATATAGATCGATAGATAGATAAAAAACACATCACCATGTCTTTGCTTGTGTTGTTCAGTGTGTCCGTCCTATTTTCTACCTGATCAGTGATGGAAAGTGAAGGGATATTGATGTGTGTATTGTTTTTTGTGTGACAGGATAACAGCCATACTGAGCTGCTATCAGACAGCAGAGCTGTGGAGCTTCAGCAGGAAGCGCTCCCATCATCCAAAGCTCTGGAGGAGAAAACCTAGAGACGGAGTTCATGCTCAAGTGTGAAGTCTGTGCAGTGTGTCTGTATATTTAATATTGTGCACTCCTGACAAGCTGTGTCACTGCCTCTCGTGCTAATTCCTCTGATGGAGGTTTACTTTTAATCACATCTACATCATTGTAACTGCTGCCGTTAACAAAATCATCCCTAAAAAATTGAAATGTAAGTTAGTTGGTGCAGATTTTTAATGTGAAACTACAAGATTTATACTGTCCAATATGCAACAGAGTGGCATTCCTTAAATGTTTTAGCTGCTAATGTTTCTGTTTTAAAATGAAAGAATCTGATGTGACGTGAAACAGCTGACGTGTTTTTTTTTCATCTCTTATATTAACTCTTATTTAAACTTTGCCTTAGTGTGTAGACCAATATATGTTTTGATGCCAAACAACCTAGTCTTCAGTTTATTCTGTCGAGGTATTCATGAAAACATTGAGATGTGTCACGTGGGCCGGGAGCAGGTCCAAGTGTTACTCAGAGTCCACGAGGTGTGTGTGTGTGTGTGTGTGTGTGTGTGTGTGTGTGTGTGTGTGTGTGTGTGTGTGTGTGTGTGTGTGTGTGTGTGTGTGTGTGTGTGTGTGTGTGTGTGTGTGTGTGTGTGTGTGGGGTCTGTTGCTTTCTCTGAGGAAGTACAGTACACATATTCAAATATATATTTTTATACAAACAAATATATTGTTGTTTGTATAAAAAGTACTGTACAAATAAAAAGTGATATACTATACACACAATCACAGTCCTGTCTACTTATTTAACAAGCAATTGCAAATGCAAAAACATATCAGGATCATGGCAGTTGATTTGGATGTAGCCTCATATATTCAAAATATAAACACAAGTAAATGTCATTAAATAACTATTATGTATTGTTACAGAAGAATGATTAAGTGCAAGACACTATTTTGTTTTAGCCACATTAAATTTGATCCAGTAAATAAATTATCAAAACGTAAACGTACCATACAGCTCTGGTATTACACTTTGCACCTCTGAAGCCGTCGATCCAGTTTAGCATCAGCTTTTCATCATCCAGCATTCACATTGCTTTTTCTTCAGAAATTGCCCTCTCTGTGGATTAGAGCCTCCATGTGCCTATAAACACAAAGCAAATACACAGCATTGTTCAAACATTGACTTAACAACCCGAGGGAGTTGATATGCACCAACCCAGTGTTCAGAGCACTCCTCGGGCACTCAACACATCCTGCTGTCAAGGATGTGTGTGTGTGTGTGCACCTTATTTTACTTTCTCAACATGCCTGCAGCGATGCGTCTCACTGTGCTGGTGTCTCTGTTTGTAGTGGCTGTTTGTAAAGGTAAGTCGACATGTTACATTTTACCTGTTGAATGGATGTTTGAGATTTTGAATAATATCTTGAAATCTTATAAAGATGCAAAGTAATGCAATCAGGAAACTTGGGGCGAGAAGCAGGTTGTATTATCTTTGTCACTGCATCGAAAAACATTGTACTTAACAGAACATTTATGCCTATAACATTATTTGAGGTCAGGATTTCTTTAAAAGTTGGACAACATACATCTATACAGTTAAGCAAAAGGCCTACATCAATGTGTTTCACCATAAAGGAAAAGTAAAGTTTGCCTTTTGTATCGATACAGATTGTAAAAGAGAAGTATGAACTGCTATTAATAAATCAGGAGAATAAGTGAAAGTAAATTGGAAGCTCCTGTCTGGTGGAAGCTAAAGTATTTCATCAGTAAAAGTAATCCTGAGCTAAACCAACAATATTGTGGTGTCTGCTCTACTTCTGCAAACACTTTTATGACCACAGACACATGCACAATGCCAGGAAACGGCCAGGTATGTATGTATGTATATATATATATATATATATATATATATATATATATATATATATATATATATATATATATATATATATATAAAACTCTCAGTCCAGCCTCGTTCATATCAACAGAGGAAAGAAAAATAATTCTCAGATATTTAACAACTTTTAGGACCTAACGATTTAAATAAGTGTGTGGAGTTTGCATGGTCTCTCCATGTTAGCATGGGGTTTCTCCGGTTTCTAAATCACTACTATAGTCCACTTGCTATTGATATGCAGTTCGATAATGGAGTACGGTGACAGTGGAGGCTCGAGTCATACTAAGTTGTCAGTGTCAGTATCACTGGAAGTACATGAACGATCCTGACTTTGAAATGTCCAGTACAAATGTCATGTCATGGTAGCCACCGATCTCAAATTGAGAAAAAAAATAGTACATCTATGGCTATACTCTCATTTTCTTTGGACTTGTCCAGCATGTTTCAAGGGAATGAATCCACGAATCTCACTTCATCATCTCTATTAGAACGGTTGTAGGTGGGGAGATCCATTATGTGGAGGTTACAGTACATGTGGGAGGAAAGCTTGGGTGAGTCCATGTGCAGTACTGTGTTCATGCATGCTGCAAGGAAACCAGTCTAAAGTAGAGGTAGATACCTCCTGGGCATACGGCTCATTATTTCCAACTACACCTCTGATTGAAGTTCAAAATATATGTAGATAGTCTTGAACTTTAACTTAATGATTTTTAAATGTGTTTTATTTCTTACAAAAACTAGCTTCATTACTGAAAACCAACGTAATACCTTGTTCCTCTTCGGTTCAGTGCTAAACCGTTTCTTAAACAGTCCCAATTGACCGTTTTTAAATTTGATTTTAGCCGTTAAACGGCGCACTCCGACTTCCGGTTTAACCGTATTTTTCTCCTTCAAAATAAAAGCACCTTACAACAAAACATGAAAGCAAATACATTTCGCTTATGGCAGACCAAAACATACAACAAAAAACAACAAAATTGATTGGCAAACTGTTTCTAACTTTAGCACACATTGAGTTACTTACAATATCAGTTTGGTTATCAATCATGAAAAAGATAACCTAGCCTTTCTTGATCAGGTGCAAATGCTGTGCATCCTCACAGAGATGTTATGCTGTTTGTTCCTTTGCAGACACCACCACTTCTACTGCAACCAAACAGGAAACAGAGATAACCACACGGGCTGCAATCCAGACCAGTTTGGCTGCAGAGAAAACAACCAGCAACAATGCACAACAGACTCCAACAACAACACACCAGATTACCATTGCAGTCACTTCAGAAAATGTGTCATCATCGCCACCACCCTCAACTTCACCAAAAACACCCAACAGGACAGAGGGAACACTTTTCAGTGTCATTCCTCAGACTACGACCAACCAGACATCCAACGAGACAGAAGAAACACATTTCAGTGTCACTCCTCAGACTACGACCAACCAGACATCCACAGTTCACAGCGGATCGACACTCCCATCAGCATCAAAATCACCAAACGCCACTGCAACCACCGCTGTAAACACCACCTACCCAGGTCAGACAACTGTTAGAGCTGAAGGTTTGATGGTTTATTGATTATTATGAATCAGAGAACAATGGTTACACCTCTAAAAAGGATGAACTTTTTCCTTCATTCAGACGTGGTTATTTTGCTGAGAAAGAGACCGGTTCACAAACTAAGTGAAGTATCATTCAGCGGTATAATAACAGGCTGCGAACTATTTAATTGACTTACTACATTGATTCATTTTTGGCCACTGGGAGTAAGAAGATCTTCAGTAATGAGACAAGTAGAGTCAAAGATCAAAATTAAGTCCATACAGGAAGTAAAACAAATTAAAATGAATACAATACACTAAAGTAAGGCCAAAAGCAAATACATATCTACTAAGAATGAAATGGCAACACATTAGCTTCAGACAGCTAATTCTGTTAGCAGTAAACTGATTCCCGGACACTTAATTATAAGTCATTTACTAAACAGCTGTGATAAAGAGCATATGGGTGTCAGAAATGCTCCAACAGAGGTGTTAGGGAATAAAATATATGAAGAAGATTAAATATTTGTTTAGTCATTGATCCAACAAATTCTTTTCAACACTATTTTGTGACTGAGGCAGACAGGAAGTCTATCCAGGGTGTTGATTTAATAAAATAAAACACTGTGTTGGGTTTATCTCCCCCTCAGGTCTCACACAGGGATGGGAAAAAGATGACTTGGTTGCAAATCCTGGCCTTGTGGCCATAATTTGCATCTTCTGTATCATGTTTGTTCTCGTGCTGGTGGTCGCCACCGTGAAATGTATCCAATCATCGAGGAGCAACTTTGAGAGGCTTGAAGACGTGCCAATGGTGAGTTAGAAACAAAGGAACCTGAGGTTTTAACTGCTTTTACTTGTGAAACAGTTTTCAGGTTGAAATTAATAGTTTATCTCCTTTCATCTCCTCTGCTGTTTCCTTTCATCTCGCCAGAGCAAAATGAGCGAGGAGTCTCCGTTCGCCAAGTACTCCAAATGACAGGAACCTTCATCCGATGCTGAAATCCAGAAGGAGTCCGGTCTGTTCTGATGATTTTGACACAAAAACTACACTTCATGATTTTTCTCTCAGGCTCTTATTTCTGTACAAAGCACTTTTGTCAATGACTGTGGAATATTTCTGCATCTTATTTGACCTTTGACCTTCCAGCACATTGTGATGTTTTCAATGAAATAAAAGCAATATTCCAAAAACACAAATTTTGATCCATTTCATTATGTTGGACAGAACAGCAGAGATTAGATGTTGGCGTAGCCTCCTGGACGGACTTTCATTACCCACTTTCAACTGTACTGTACTTGCACTGTACAGTGTGTACTTGTGTAATAATGGTTAAACTGGCAGGACGATATATGAATCTTTTTTTTTATTTTTACATGTTTGTTGTTATCTTCAATCTGTCAATGTTGCCACATTCCGCTTGTAAAAAAAAAAAAGAGATGATGTAAAAAAATCCAGTCAACGCGCAATTCGATCGTCCAAAACAACACCTTGAACAGCCGGGAGCTCGGCTTTAATACACGGTGTTCCCTCATGAACATCTGACATTTAATTGTTTCTAACTTGAGAAGGAGAATTGTGTCCTCATCTTTTCTCACAAGACTGGAAGGTGCAAGGTCAGTCTGCTTCTCTCATGTCAATATATATATTCATAACAGGTGTTGAAGTGTGAATAAGTACCCTTGGACATTTTATAGACACATCTACTGCTGCATTGCTGTGTTATACTGACGTCGCTAAACTGAACTTTAGTAGACATGAAGAATATCTACTAAACAATAATATGAAGGTACAAACATGGGCTAAATTGGTTCATCTCTATGTGTGTGTTACTTATTTCAGTGGAAATCTCACAGCAATGGGCTCCTTCAGTTGTAAGTCTGTGTTGGTTATTTATTGACAGAGTGGAAATCTCTAATATCTTAAAACTCGTACCTATGTTATAAAAAGCTGAGCTAAAACCACCTTTGTCCCTGAACCTGTATAACCCTTGTATTAGAGAACCCATGTCACTAACCCTCTCATTCTGCTGGATAACCCTCTACGCGCATATTATGGCACAATTAGAAACAGTACAACATCTATATCTTTACCTTTAATAGCTAACATGACGGTCATTTTCTAAAACCTTCATTCTCATTCACATGTATCTTATATGTGGGATTGTAGGGGGTTTGCCTGGTTTTTAATGTGTGTGGCGCATGCACAAGTTTGTCTGTTTGATCCCGTTAGTATGTGTCTGCCTCTCATTGGATCACTGATTAACATACAGCCTTCTCAAAGAGTAGTAGGATGTAGAAGATGAAACATTTGCTTGATCACAGATCTGACAAAAGCATTTGAAGAGCCATGAAACTCTGCCAGTAGTGTGTATATATATATATATATATATATATATATATATATATATATATATATATATATATATACACTGTATATAGCAATATAGCAACAAAATGTATACTGCATGTAGTCATTGTTTTGTAAACACAACTAATACATTTTTCACTTTGAGTGCTCTCTGCAGGCAAATTAGAAGTTGCAATTATTTTCTTTTCAACATTATTTTCTGACTGAGGCAGACAGGAAGTCTATCTAGTGTGTTGATTTAATAAAATACAATAATGTGTTGGGTTTATCTCCCCCTCAGGTCTCACACAGGCATGGGAAAAAGATGACTTGGTTGCAAATCCTGGCCTTGAGGCCAGAATTTGCATCTTGTCTTTGTTCTCGTGCTGTTGGTCGCCACCGTGAAATGTATCCGATCATCGAGGAGCAACTTTGAGAGGCTTGAAGACGTGCCAATGGTGAGTTAGAAACAAAGGAACCTGAGGTTTTAACTGCTTTTACTTGTGAAACAGTTTTTTAGATACGCAAATGTAATCAAATCTTTATCAAAATAGGAATATAACACATTTAGATGAGGCTAAAAGAGATTATTTATTAGATTTTCTTGCCATGCTAGCAGCATTTCGGTATACTTGTTGGTACACCTGACGTGACATAGTTGCTTCTTCCAGCAATGCTGGACTATACGTGTCATTTGGATGCCAAAGCTGGCACAAACATCGTACAATCTGTGCCCAGCTTGCCGTTTGGCAGCATAACAATTAACTGGGGTCCCCGCTCCATGCTACACAATATGTACAGAATGCACAACGAATAAACAGAGCGGCTAGAACTGCTGCAAACTCCTAGTTTTATTTTACATTCAATGCTATTTTCCTAAGATGTCCTGCCAAATTCTTGCAGACACGTCATAAGCTTCTGTAGCACAATTGCAACCACATTTAGATTTGCACAATTCAAGTGCATGCAAAGATGGAAGCTAACAAATCCATTGTTTGAGATAAAGGTTGAGATTGTGGGATTCACACCAGCAGGGGGCAACACTCGCATGCGATTGAGGATATGATAATAACATGACTGGGCAGTACACTGCAGGGATCTGCCATGTGAACTCTTGGCAGTGCATCAGAGCTGGCATTGAAAACGTAGTCCACCTCCACGTGTCGCCATCTTCCTCTTTCCCCCCTCAACAGTGAGCACAGTGGTGTGCTGCTCTCTCTCTCTTTTACACTAAGCCTGCTGAAGCATTGTCAGTGTGTGAAGAACTCTCAGAAACAGGACAGTGTGTGGGGAGCATGTAATGACTAAGCACTTTCTTTAGATATGTAAAAAGTGCTGATGATGAGTAATCAGGCCTGCATCAGTGTGCCAGCAGGCATCCTGGAGTCATATCAGGTGTAAAGTGTAACCAAGCATCTCCATTGTGCGGAGAGCAAAATTCTGTCACCAGCTATCTCTAAATCTTTATTTGCACTTGAGCGAGGTTTCATGACGTTGTGCCGGAGAAGAACAGAATGTACTACTTGTGAACATACACAGCAAAATGTACAGGACAATGTAGGGGTCCTCTGCAGAAACAGCTGAGTTTGGAAACTGAGCAGGCGATGAGCAGATAATCTGCAGGTTTAATAAGTGACAGGACTATATTCTGTATTTTAAAAGGTGATCGCAAGGGTTATGTCGTGAAAATCTTTATTGTGTTGAGCTTCCGGAACGAAATCACATATCTTCAAATATGTTGATGTCTTATCTTATCTATTGATATCTTAAAATACATTTATTTCAATCTCATCCTTTCAAACTTAGCGTGACAAGTAACACATCCTGTGTTCTGTCAATCACAAACCAGATTCCTTTCATCTCGCCAGAGCAAATTGAGCGAGAAGTCTCCGTTCGCCAAGTACTCCAAATGACAGGAACCAGAAGGAGTCCGGTCTGTTCTGTTGATTTTGGAGAGAAAACTACATTTGTCCACACAAGAAAAAAACATGTTCATGATTTTTCTCTCAGGCTCTTATTACTGTACAAAGCACGTTGGTCAATGACAGTGAAATATTTCTGCCTCATATTTGACCTTTGACCTTCCAGCTTTTAATTCTGGCTCGCTGAACTTCCAAATTCAAATAGTTCTTCTTTGTTTGTTCACTTGTTAAACTGTAATCCTGGCCAATTGTATCATTTCTGCCTTGAACAAACAATGAAACGTGTCTGCAGAAACAAAACAGACCGTTGCATTTCCCCACTTTTTCAAGTCAAATGTGAGCACTACACATATTTGCTGTCAGACTGATGTTAAGCACATTTTTAATGAAATAAAAGCAATATTCCAAAAACACATTACAGTTTTCTTTATCATTGCTTTTCACGATCACGAGCTGTTGTAATCCCTGACTCAGGACCACATTGCACCCGGTTAGTTGTTTCTCTCTCCCTCACATCAACATCGATCAAGTTTCTCCAGAGAAGAAACAGACTCCACAGTTAAAGCAAGTCGCCTGAAAGTGATCTCGTCTGCGTGAAACTGTTGAGACACTTCTCCTCAACAAAAAAAACTACGCCCAATTTTTGGAGCTGTAATCTTTAATCTGATTACCAGACATCTGAGCAACATGTGTGAGTGGGAGGGAGCTCTTGCTTCAAAGATTTTTGATTCATTTGATTACGTTCCACAGAAAAGCAAAGGTTATCTAGATTATAGATAAATATTTCACATAAGACCTCAAGTCTGACACTGGCAGAATTATCTTTTGTATCTTTGTTTTATGACCAACTTTTAATTGTACTTTACAAACTTGGCTTGTGAAATAAAAACAAATGGTTAAACTGTTGTAACCTGAAAAGCCTGAAAACGCAACACATTTCCCATCCACATTGTATAGTTTACAATAATATAACATTATGATAATCCATTCTGCATTACGAGGCCAGTAAACTGCTTAGAAAGACCTCGTGGTTTGTCGAGTGGAGTTGTTTACGTTTTACCGCTTTACTTCCTGTCACGTGACCCGGGGCGCTGACGTCACAGTCCCGGCGGGGCACGCAGCGCTGCATGTTGCAGAGTTTGAAGTCTAACTAACTAATCTGCTGCTGCAATAAAAATGGAAAGGAGCGATGACTCCGGCAGCATAACCTGAGTTACACCTCCGATCCATCGGCATTTCCCTGCCAGCAAAACCCCGCGAGAACACACGGTGAGTGGAAATGATCCTTTAAATTCAACTTCAAAACTGTGACATGACGGTAGATTCGGTCAGAGAGACAGAGAATGAATTTAACATGTACTTGTTTCCAATGAAAAAGTATGTAAAGTAGTTGAATGACTGACAGTTTGCACTTTGGAAATGAAGATTTGAATTTTCATGGATTTCCCTGTGGGAGTCTTGTGCTATCTTGTAGATAGATATGTACTTTATTAATCCCTAATATTATCCCTATACTACAGTCAGTATATTTAATAGTGTGTTTGTCTTGCTTTAGTCTTTTAAAAAAAAATATATTCCCATGATATTCCTGCAAAAACATACATTTGTACATGTGTCTATTAGACTTTATAACACTGTAGAGGTGCATACCCACAACAGTGTTATCACAAGATCTGTGGATGTGCAGTGCTAAGCTTCATAGTTTCCAGTCACAGTTGTGTTGTAGTGTAAGAGACTGTAAGCAAGATACCGTGTCTGTTGAACGGTGGGAATAATTCAGCTTCATGAGCAAACCCACATGGAATGTATTTCCCCAAAATACTTATGCATCCCTCCTCCTGTCTTTATCTCTTTCCTTCCTCCATATCTGCTTCCTTCATTCGGCCTCTATAAGACACACACACACACACACACGCACACACACGCACACACACACACACACATGCACACACGCACACACACACACACACACACACACGTGTCTCTCCACTGTTACATAGTTACATCATTTTCTTTCTTTCATTATATCGGTCACACATTTACAGAACAGGAAAGTGAGAAAGTTTGTCAGTAAATTTATATTTTAGCATTCAGACACACTCTTTGAGTCTCCGCTTGTGTTTATTCTTATTCATCCTCTGGTTGAGATTATTCAATTTCATACGTCTTTCTTTTACATGTTTTATTGGTTTAATCTAAACGTTATAGTTGTTTTTATTTAATTGCTGTGTACTGTATGGGTCCATTTGTTTAGTGCAGCAACATGAGAACAAAAAGAGGAGTTTAATTTCTGTGTGTTTAAACTTTTTTTTTCTTTTTAAGTTTATAACATTTTTTTAATTAGTTCTCTCTTTTCTAAATGTTTGCTGTCCTTTTTTTTGCCGTTCCCTTTAAGATGTTTGAGGAGTGTCAGACCAGTTTCAGCCTGTAAGTTAAAGTGTTTCTCTGCACCTGCCGTCACACTTACAGTCATGCATTTCCTCACAGAGCCTCCTCAGGGTTCAAACTACTCTCTGTCAGACCTGTTTCTGTGACGTGGAAACCTTTGGGAATCCTTCAGTGTCGTCAATTCCACAATAAACACAAAAAACCAGGCACGACCGCACTGTTTGTGCCCATTAGATGTCGTGCTGCTCCAGCACTGAGCTGCCTCTTCCTCATCCATCACCATCTCAGACCGTTTTATCTGCAAACACTTGCAGAGCCCAGTGCCTCAATCTGCACGATTCACTAGTAATTTCAGAGAAAAGGAACATTTATCTTTTCCCTTCCTCAGAAATCACTGGTGAGAAGCAGAAAATAAAACCCCTGGGCTTTCATTAATCGGTGGCTGGAATTCAAACTTTGTTTTTCAGTTGTTAGCTTTATCACAGCAGCAGTGCTTTTTCTCGTGAAATTACTATTTTTGAATGTTAGTCTGAGTCATTCTGAGCTGGAAACAAACATGTGGGTTTAGCTAAGCTCCCCCTGTTTAATGAGGGCGTGAAGTACAAAGATATTTGGCTGCAGTGTAGGTCAGACAGCCTTCCCTTTATCCTATATATATACACACACACACCCTTCAGTACACAACAACACCATTACCTCCTAATCAAATGTGTATTCGTCACTTAAAGTACAATGTGTAATGCCACATAAGCCAAGACGGGGCAATAGAAACTATGAACAAAATGTAAAACTAGAATGTAAAACCTGTTTTGTCCTTTTAAGGCGGCACAGAGGACAGATAGAAGGTCAACAGTACAGGCCACTTACAGGCGGCATCACCTGAAAGTTAAGACCCTAAAGATTAGTTTGAAGCAGTGTGTCAAGTTGCTCTAGTGTTAGATCATAAATTTAAAAAAAATGAATTCAAATCAATTGTGTTAAAGGGGTTAGAACATTATTATGGAAGAATATGATGTGGCCTTCCCCATGCTAATACAGTATGTCTCATGAGGCGCAACGTTGCTGTTCATATGCGGTTGATTCCCTAAATTTAACAAGAAATCCCTTGAAGGTTACTGTATTACAACACCAAGACCTTCTTGAACACCATCGAAAAAATGATAAATAAAACGTTTGACATTTGGTGATTGGATGTTGAGAGCATCTGTGCTTGAAACTGCTCAGAAACCCTCTAATGTCTATATACATATAGTATAATATCTATAGACCGAGAAGAGCCGTATATCCTCTGAATGCTCATTTGAGGGGTATCTTCCCGATAAGCTAGCATGACATAATACAATTATCTTCACTCTAGCTTCAAAACTAAAGCAGCTACAGCATCCAAAAGACACTGTGTAGTCTCAGGGGATTAAAAAAAAAGAACTGAATTAATATAAATACAATAATGTGGGATGAATCACATTTCTCCTCTGTAAATATCTGGTTTCGTGTCGTGACGCTCTTGAACGTTGCTCGGTCTCTTATCGGCCCAATCTGATGTGCGTCACCACAACAACGATGGCATCACAAGACGCCTTGGATGTTAACTTTATGATGGTTGATAGTAGAAGGACACCACTGTTGAGATGGTTAATCATTACAGACTCTGCTGTGCCAAGGTTTCCTGCACTGGGTAACATACCATGCTGCCAGTCATTGTTTTAAAAAGGGTTTCATTAAAAGCATTCAAACTTTCAGAGTCACTGCTCTATAATGTGACATATAAGTACTGAACACACGTCAGTGAACATAGACATGCTTTTGAATTCAAACCAAGGAAATAAGCCAGATTTGTATGACTGTGAGCAGCTATAGAAGACATCATTGTGTATGTTTGCCTTTCAGCTGGATGCTGTTTGCATGTTGTGTCATGAAGACTGAGTTGGTTGACCTTCCTAATGCAGAGCCTTTTAATGAAGCACTAATTGGATGACTCTTTAGTATCTGAGAGCTTATCAATTAGGCCCTTGTATAGTCGTTATAATTGTCACTGCAGAAAAATTACTGACAACATTAACGATGGCTCCTTGGAGAAACACTCCAAAGAAACTGTTCATCCGACACAGAGGAGGCCGGCTCTCCTTACTCTCTTCCCTTACAAAGAAACTGACCATCATATATCAGAAACGTAGCTGCACTGTGGTTGGCATTTAGAAAGTAGACCTTTTTCAGAGCAGACTTGTCATAGAGTTGCGAAGTGGGCGGCTCTTTGTTGGACACCACTCGTTCTTGAAGTAAAAGTCTCATTCATTTCTCCTTACACAATGATGTGTGACTCACAGACGGAGTATTTCTTTGACTCATATCAACATGAAACTATCCTGGTTGAATCATCCGTCCAAAAGATTAACAACTGAAATATATGGTCCTTTGATAAAAAAAATTGATGGCAAGAAATACAACCCCCTAAACTACTGCTTTTTGGGAGCTGCTATTGGACGGCAGAAGTCAAAAACAACGTGTTCAGTATAAAGTTCAAATAAAAATCTGCAGCTTAAATATATTTCATTTTGGATTCATTCCACAACTATATGGCACCTATTCTGTGCACAAATTGTTCAATTAAGTTTCTTGAATCTGCCACTGATTCACAGCTCTGATTGGCCTCTTCCATCGTGAAGATAGTGACACAAACATAAGTGATCGTAACAAACAGTACAAATAGTACATATAGTACAAAATGGAGAAAAAAAAAACACTCAGACTTCACAACTCTAAAGTAAGTTTGTGATAGAGGAGTCTCTACCCACTTCTTTATTTGCCTGTCACTTTCATAAAGTTGTGCACGTAAACACCACATCCTTTTTATGTTAAATGGGTAATTCCACATTTCCAGAGAGAAAACAGCAGCTCCTGTTTGCTGTTTGCTGAACAGCACAAGCTGCTTTTTCCATGGAGATGTGCATGTTTTTTTTTCAAAGCCGCAGCAGAGTGATGAGGTAAAAGCGTAATGTTTCTCAAGGAAAACAACAACAATGTGACACTGCCTTTATTGAATCTAATAAACCCGGTAATACACTTTGAGACTGAAGGCTTTAGCAGCTGCCAATTGAAGGAAGGTCACAGAATGTCAAAAGGCAACACAACACTATTTGCGTTTGTGAAGCAGCCAATATGGCACTTTTAATTAAAGTAGGAATTCAAATATGCCGTTAGATTTGGGGAACCAAGAAGAAATCAAAGGCACAGAAAAGCACACATATGCCTTATTAAGGCAAAAGTTAAATGTATGTATGGGTCTTTTTGTATGAGTTTGATAAAGGTAATGTAGAATCAAATGCAATGTGCACAAGCCTGTGTTCTATTCTCACAGTTCACAACTATTGATTAGGATTATTTAAGTCTACAACCTCGTATCAAGAGAGTTCAATGTAATGAAAACAGTCCTCCTTGTTTGAAATGGGTGTAGACGAAACATTAGACACACCTTTCAGCATAACAACAACGAAAACTACAGTCTCCAAAAACACCACGAAGTTGAAATCCTTTTTTTTGTTGTCTAAAACTGATCAGATTTATCTGAATGAAGGTGGGATTCATCCAACACAATGCAGCCGTAATGCTGAGATATTATGCAAATGTATATTTATTGGTAAACACATTAATGGACAGTGGAAAGAACACCGAGCATCAGAGTACATTTGGAGACGCTTCTCTTTTACAATGAATGTCTGATAACTTGATATAGTTGACAGTAGTGGAAGGTTTTCCTTGTTGAGTCTTTGTACAAAAATAACATTGAATATCAACCCAAAGGGAAGTTTAATGATTACCAATCTTCATTGACTTAACGGCCGGGAATAAAACTCATAAAAAGAAGAAATCGGTGTTTCGGCTCCTCACACCGTGTTCCCCTGGAGCTGCAGCAGGATGTAACGAGCGGAAATAAAGTCAAATTTGGACTCCAGAGTAGAATAATGTAATGAGAGCTGTAACCCAGCAGACACCCGGTGAATCCTGGACGACGGTGAACACTGTTGGGTCGTGTCTTCTGTGACTTTGGCTGTTTGGATGAAGATGACTCGTGTTGTGGGAAATGTAGGATGAAGGCTGCTGCTTTTATTTTGACAATTTGTATAAAATGGGTCTTTTCTGACTCCCCAGATGATTCGAAGGCTGGAGGGCCTCTTTCACCTCCGGGTGTGTCGCTCGATCCCTTTGAGCAAAACACTCAAACCCTTTTCATGAGTGTGTGTGTGTGTGTGTGTGTGTGTGTGTGTGTGTGTGTGTGTGTGTGTGTGTGTGTGTGTGTGTGTGTGTGTGTGTGTGTGTGTGTGTGTGTGTGTGTGTGTGTGTGTGTGTGTGTGTGTGTGTGTGTGTGTGTGTGTGTGTGTGTTTGAACAGTCCCACTTTCCCTCATAAACATGTTGCATGTCATTCATTTTTTCACATTATTATGTTGTCTGTAAATATGTATACAAGCACACACATTAACTACATTTATTCAAATTAAATAAATAAGCTGTCCTTAATCAACACAGGTCTGAATCTATAAGTGATACTTAACCACTCTGCACTGATCTCAGGCCAAAGACACTTAATCAGTGCTGTCAATTTACCCTTTCATGATTTATTGTCCCTCATATCAAGCGCTTCAGAATGTCATCTTTTTCTAATTTTGCCGTTGAACGCCGAGACAACATCTGTTGTCCCCGCTATCGAGTTATTGTAATGATCTCTGTTTATTGTGTTAAATTTTGTTTTGCCTCCGCGTCGTGCGGGCCGAGCTTTGTGCGCGACTTGAAGATAAACAGATCGGCTCATCAAAGCAATAAAAGTGCTGGATCAGGATATTTCTCCCTGGCTGGAGGGAAAAGCTTATCAGCCTGCGTGACGCCTGCGGCGTGCTCATAGATCCAGCCGCCGTCACTGAGCGCACGGTGATGGCAGGTGGTGTTAATGAGTCACATGAATACTTTATAGATGATAATCTCATCACTCTTTATTCTCCAGAGGCCTTTTTTCTTCTTCATAGGTGCGTTCTGACGTGTTATGCTACTTATTTGCTATGTGTCTTCTGATTAATTTGATTTATGATTCCAACCAAAGTGTAAAGGTTCAAAGGGCAGGAAACTTACTTGTGAATGCCATAAATCTCTGAATTAAATTGTCATTGAGCAATAACAAAGTTTCTGTTCATCTTGTCACATGAGACGAACATGTTTCATGAGAATACTTCGTAGTTTCCCCCTTGTAGTGATGTCCGCCGAGAAAACTCGATTACAAAGAGTGATGAATGTCATTGTGTTTGTTTTTCTGTGTTTCAGCTGCTGTGGCTACAAACAACAAGCATCCATGTCTTGGGTTGAGGTAAATATGGCGACTTACACACACACACACACACACACACACACACACACACACACACACACACACACTCACCTCTACCTGCCTTGTAATAACGTAACATCTGAACCTCATTCTGCAGCTGTGCATCACGCCGCGTCTCGGCTTTGGACTATGATTATCTCACGGCCATAAAAGTTTTATCTTTACTTCACGCTGCTTTTTTTTTTGCCTTGAAGACACACACACACACACACACACACACGAGTGTCTGAACGCTTCATATTCAGAGTCTCGTCAGTTGTTTTAATTATTTTCTTTCACTGAAAAGATTGTTTGGTAAATCAATTTTCAAGGACATATTGGTCATTATGCATGTAATCATAGAAGTACCAGATTATAAAGTAATATATTTCTACTATCTCGACATGCTTGTTGCCATAGAGGTGCAGGACGTCCTAAAAATTGCAGCCAGTAAAATGTAAAAGGAGCAAAACCCCCAAAGTTGCTTGAGGTTCAGAGATTAAGAAATGTTGTATCCTCTTAAGGTCTAAAAGGGATGTTAAGACATCCATCCTCACAAAAGTGTTTCCAAAAGAAATACATCTACTTTAACTTTTCAAGCCAACGACCTGAAGTCACATCCATGTCATCTGCGTCCACAAAACAAAGGAGCATATTTTAAGAAAGTTGCTTTCACAGTGAAAAAACAGCTGACAACATTTCCTGTGGAAAAGAGAGAGCTGAAATGATCCCCTCTCTGTGGACATGGGCTCAGTGTCAGTGCCGTAATGTCGACAAGAAGTTTTCCTTCATTAGAGAACGACTGTACGACATCTTTTAAATCTGTGACTTATTCATTAATGTTCGACAAAAAATCAACAAAATACCTAATCTTTTTATTTCCAGCAGCGTGTCTCAGCCTTTTATTTTTATGGTCACACACATGTTAGGAAGCTGAACTGACACATTTAACCTTTTACCCCCACAGCTTTACTCTCGGCTGCGATAAAAGAGACGTTCTTGAGTGCAAAACTTCCTTCTTTCATGAAATATTCTGCTTCTGTCTGCCCGCGGAGTCAATCATGCACATGCACACCCACAGAGAGAGAGAGAGGCAGAGGGTTGATTGGAGACTGGCTCTATTTATGGAGCGACGCTAATCATACCCTTTGCACCCCCGGATGTCATTATACATACAGGTGAATGTTTTCGGCTCTGCGTTAGAAGAACAGACGTCTTCTGGTGGTCCGCTGTTATTGGCTCACACGTCACGCATCACCCGCTCGTTGCGAAGGCTTATCCAGCGTCGCTCCGCTCACCATTAGGATGAATTAATGTTCATTTTTCCAATTAAGAAAACAGCAGCGACGTTGATTTTATGATGTCCGCGCAAAGCTCTCTGATTATATCATCACGCTGTTAACAGTCAGAACCTGCAGTGTGCAATGTCTTTATCTGTAAGCATATGTATACCTGTTTTTTATGCATGGGAATATATATATATAATCACAATCCTCTGGAGTGATATATTTCCTCTTCTATGTTCATAAAGATGTCTGATTCCAGCAGAAAACCTACAGTGTAGGTAGCACCTATACTGGCCCCAAAACAGAGAACGTGCAGATGCTAAATATTAAGCCGTCTGCTCTGCTCGTGAGGTGAAACACTCATCAAACTTGTTTATTCTGAGCACAACAATTTGAATCAGGACGAGAAAATATGCAAGAAAAATGATGAGGATTGATGGAAGGTGTCTTCAGTCAAATCACAAGGATCTTTAATTAATTGCAGTTGAGTGCGATTGACACATTTACATAACAGGCTAATCAACATATGTGCGAAAATTAAATCAAGAGCCTGAGAGATAATGGAGAGACATTTACGAACGAGACTTGCTAGAGAAATTGCCACTGAAGTAAAACATTATTTTCTGCAGCAGAAAATGTTACTTACAAGCGGAGGCTCTTGCTATGCTAGCAGGAAGTCTCCGGTTTAGTTTCAGGTGCATTAAAGTATAGTTCTGACCATCGAGGTTCACATATCGCTGCGATAAGAACTTGTTATTTGCAACTCTTTGTGTAATCAGTTTGTTGCTTTATTTTTCTTTTCTATTCTTTCCTTGCAATGGAAAAGTATGAAGGAAGATATGTGTCTTTTTTACCCAAGTAAATATCTAGTTGGTAAGTAAATTATCTCCAAATCTTTGCTCTTAATTAAAAAAATTGCTCTAAAAAAACTGCTCCCCTCAAAAAATGTACTCAGGTTGAAGAGACACAAATCTACCTTCATGAAAAGGCCCATAGATATTTAAAACAGATCTGCCGATTACAAAGCACGAAAAATGTCCCAGCTGTAGCTGCTAGCTGCTAGCTAGTTGCTAGCTTGGTGACTAAGTTGTGAGGCACCTGGTTGAAATGTTGAGTAAACAATATATGCAGCTCCATTATTTGCATTATGAAAACAGAAAGTCATATATTCTATGAACAAAAGCCATGCTAGCAGCACCGTGAAGCTACTTGCTAATGTCGGCATGCTATCCTGCTCACAACGACAATGCTAACACGTCCCCATCTGAGTTTAGCATGTCCGCTAGTTAGTTTTATTGTTTTAGTAATTGTATTGACGTTATTGTCACGTGAAACATTTGATCTGCCGCACTGATGCAGTTGAGGTTTTGGGTTTGATTCCTACTGTATGTTGGAAATAGGACAAGCACATTGGGAGAGAGTGTGAGTCCTAAGCGTGGACACACTCTTGATAAAGGGAGAAGTGTGGCGAGGACAAGTGTCTTTAGTGGCAGAGCACCTGCTGTCCCTTCTGATCACACACCAGCGTGATGGCTTCCATCTCATTCTCACTTCCTGTGTGAGGCATGGCAGGAGATCCGCCAGGTGATAAGACAACCAGCTGTCTCCTCTATGCTGTTGATTGGCTGGAGGAATTCAGGAAAACAACCAAAAAGAATATGTCGAAGCGAATAGAAAAGCGCTGCTTTAAGTCGTATTGTGTTGCCGTCAGGTGAAAATGTCAAACCTGCAAAAGGTCAACGTGCTTGTAAAACAGCAGTGTACTGCAATACAGAGAACAATAATGTTAATCTAGTAGTGATGCTATTACTGACCTTGTTTTTGTCAGGAAGTCGGAAAATAAAAAACAACTTATTTCCACAGAAATAAGTTTAGTATGAAGAGAGTGGTGGTGTTAAAAAAAGAAGAAAAAGTGCCTGCAATCAGGTCAGATACTTCAGAAAGCTGATTTTCATAAATGGCAAACTAGAGACCTGGTTTCTGTATGATTCGAGGGGAAAAGGGGGCAGTGTTTGCTGCTTTTAACTCGTGAGAGCCGGTTCATTAAGGACACGGTCATAATAAAACACATGCTTGTGATTCAAACAGTGTCGGTAGAGCACATTAAAATAGCATCCAAGTATCAGAACTCATGCATGGCCTGTTTTGATATTTTGTTGTACATTAAGGGACCTGATATTATGCTTGTAATGGTGTAAAATAAACATAGTAGTTGCCTTAATGAAAAAGAAGATGGTGGACATGCATTTAAACTCCTACTGAAGTCTGACTAAAACTGAAACTAACACCAAGTAGATAAACACTCGACAAATAAGTGAATTTCCACTGCAGAACATTTGACTGTTAGAGACATACAGAAAACTGTCCGTCTCTCTGACACCAGCACACAAAAAAAGGAAGTTATAATCCCAAAATAAGGTTGTGGTAGAGAGAAGTGTCGCATGTTTACAGTGGTTTACACTCACTTGAGTGCTTGTAGGAAGTGAATTAGTGTGTGAGTCAATTCTTTGGATTTTTTTAAGAACATTTGCCGGATAAAATGTATATTAAATTATAAGTTATGTTGTATATTCTTATAGTAGCAGAAAGATAGTAAAGTAAGCAACAAACATCAGTCACCTGATGTTACTGAGAAGGATTCTTCAGTCTCTGTTCAACTTGCTTGATAATGAACTTTACAGTTCATTCTTGGCCACAACTCAACTATTTTTATTTATTTATGTGCCATCGAAGCACATGAAATTGTAGACGTGTAAACTTTCCATTATTGCGAGCGCTTTGTTGGCCAGACGACATGAAGACGAGCTTCACTTGTAAAACAACTCCTGACAAAACAATCTCACTCAAGGACCACCGGAGAATCCGCCCGGAGATAAATTGTGTGACATTTGTCCCAAATGTCACACAATTAATTTTTCTATGTCAGAAATGTGACATTTCCATCCACTTCACGTCATAATGGGCTAGATGTGTGGGAGTGAAAAAGTATCAGCGTTTGTACTTCTCTTTCTATAGTTTTAAACGACTATTTCTACCACTTTTAAACAACTGAGTGCAACACAACGGACGTCTTCCAGAAGAGACAGTTTACAAATGTGGTGCCCGATATCTAAACGATATCGTGTCTTGCCCTCCGTCAATTCCCAGCTTTTCACTCTGCGGTAGCACAAATTATATAGAAACAAATGCTTTGAGCTGTGGGCCAAAATGAACATTGATTTTTTTGGAGCCACCTCAATCTCATTTGACTCTTTTTAAAGAAAGAAGTCATTGTGATGTTTGTCAACCGGACACAGTTGCTGTCTCTTTGTCTTTCGCCACTGCAACCTGCAGTTAGAGTGCATCGAAGAACATTAAATCGTTTTGCAGGCGAACATGCAAAAACAGCCACTATAATGACCAGGGAAGGAGAAAAACAAACTACTTGCTTAGTGTCAGATGTGAAAAGTGTTTGTGTTACGCCTGCAATACCCACAGGGCCGATGCTAATGCATCTAATAAGTTTATACATGTAAGTTCATTATTTAGTCATTTGTTAAACTGTTTAAAATTAAAACTATTCCAGCATTTAGTTTGTTATGGCAGGACTCTTATGATTCTCATTTGAACTACAAGTCATACATAATACATTTGTTCATCAACAGCGATGCTTTGCAAACATATGGTAATTATAACTCAAGAGATAATATTTCTTAATTTCTGTGGGACATTAAAGTCTGAACTAATGTTGTATTAATGAGTTCTGAGTCATTTGTTTATTTACAGCATACTTGTTGGGTACACTGTGTGTCTATTGTATAAAAAACACATCTATAATGATATACTTACTGCACAGTATGTTGTGAAATATACCTGAGGGGTATAATGTATTTGCAGAGTATATTTATATTATTACATTGTAAATGCAAAAGATTTGTACATCCATTTAGTTTGTCGCTAAATAGTATTTAAGTCTATGTGAATAAACCTAAAAATAAATGATCACAGAAAAGTCAATTTGGACTTTTACAGCAAAACAACTGAAACTACAAAATGCAAAAGAGGACCAGCGGGGCATCGTGACTCACCACTGCTGATTTTCCATAAATATTTGTGTCGCTGCTCTTGACTGAGTCAAGCAGCTTTTTACTTACACGATGTGATGTAGATCTTTACATGTGACTCAACATGCAGGGACAGCTGGTCGCAGGCGTGATTGCAGGTGTTGTTACCGACATGAGCTGTGCAATTAGCTTACAAAATGAGATTGTTGGCACTGCTCAATAACTGGTGGACACGGTGGTGCTTTCCCAAAGCTGACATTGGCATTATCTGCTGCATTCACTGGGAATGTGTCAAATATCCAGTTGATGCTTCTTCAGGGTTCATTAGAGCTTGATGTACGCCGTCACTGTCTTCATAAAAGTCAAGTCATTTGCACTGCACAACACTTTTCTAGAGATACACAGGCTCTAAAAACGTTCCTGCAAAATGTGTAGGCAGTCTTGTAGACTAAAGCTCTCTCACAAAGAGTTTAATAATCCAAAACTAACTGAATTGAAATGGAAATGGCTACAAGGTTGTTACAGCAAATTTCACAACACAACATAAAATACAAATTGCTGAAGTGACGTTCCGCTTTTTGTAGGTCAGAATACGACCGATTACAACATTGGTGTTGGTCACGTGAGGTCATGTGACAGCGTTTGTTTGAATCCCAACGTTAGTTTTTTATTTTTATGTGATTGTATATTCACACTCTATTAAAGGTGGTGTTCATTTGTGAAGATTATCTTGTAAGTTTCATCAACATGTGATCTTTTTCTGCAATAATTCAAAACCCAGTGGAGAAATCTCATTGGTCGGTTGTTGCCTCCAGGTAAGCCGTACAAAAACACATCATCTCTGCAGCACTATAAAGTTACTCTATGAAGTTTGTACGGATCAAAATGACTTGTGAGGCAACCCCCCTCTTACTCTACTCTATGACAGCAAACTAACATTAGCACAAAACCCAAAGACTGATGGAAATACATTACTTTTGCAGGTATTTGTCCAAAAACTAATGCATCACATTCGTCCGAGAACCATGAACGTCTGCCTCATGCTTGCATTTTTGTGTTAAAATATTGGTTTTAGTTAGGAAACTGTCAAATTAGTTTAAATGATGACATTGCAAAATGTCTCGCCGTCACTGATGTTTACTCCACTCGTGTTCTTGCTTCTTCTTCCTCTCGGGTGCAGGGTCGTCAGGAGTCTCTGCCTGCAGTCCACCAGGCGGTGCGGCGGCGTTTCTCTGGGCCGTTGCTGCTGCCGCCTCTGTGGAGGAGACACTCCTGCCAGGAGCGGCCGTACGACAACCGGCGGCTCTCTGCGACTGTCGGCCTGCCTCTGGACCGACTGGAGGTGCTTTACAGACGAGCGCTGGACAGCCATGACGAGCACAAGTCAGTGACACACACACACAGATATACTTTTATTTCTTTCTATCTAACAGCATTGGGCTTTGCCTTGTTGTTGTTTTCTTTGTTAGTTCAGGTTGGAAGGCTTTACGTACGGCGCATATGGGAGTGCTCTTGCTGTTGGTTCTTGTGTTCATTTTTTTTATAAATACTGCTTGTTGGCGTACATGCAGTATATTTAATGACAATTGGTGCTTTGGTTATTCATCTTCGGCGTTGTTGTTCTGGTGTGTTTCATTTGGATTTGGAGCATCAGTTGGCCTGCGTCACCATGGCAAATGATTGTCTTCCAGCTCAACAATGACCAGGACAGGACATTTGCTTGATGGAAAATAAGCAAAAAAAGGCCAAGAGCCTTAAAAAACAGTAATTACATTTTTTTCCCCCCTGACTATAGAGGCCCTCTCTCTTTCTTACTTTCTTTCATTGTCCTTCATCTCTTTCGAGCTCCCTTCCTCTCTCTAAGGTCAGCGGGCAGAGTTACCTCTGCTCATTAGCGCTGTTTCTCTTTCTAGTACCTCAGTGTTTGGTTTCAGTCCAGGTGGAAAAAGCAGGGTTTCAGTTTGCACAACTGAACACACACACACACACACACACACACACACACACAGAGAGAGTGGTTTCGGGTGCATAATGAAAGTGCCTAACTGGTAATTGCAGCAACAGAAAAAGGTTTGTCAGAAAAAGGGTATGTGTGTGGTGTGTTTGCATGCGTTTGTGTGTGTGTGTGTGTGAGTGTGTCTTTCCCTTTCTCTGTCATCTTTTGTCTTTTATTTAAAATGTTACAATCTTCATGCTTAAACATTTATAAACATCATGTATGTGTGTGCTGTCCAGATATTAATGATTTGAGGTGAACATAATATAAATATTATATAATATTAGATTATTATTTTATAATATGAAAAAAACTGTTCAGCTTATTTGCTATACATCCCATATTTTCCCCATTGGCTTGGTGACTCCTTTCCTGCCATGCCAATGAAGCTGAATCTTAAATAAAAATGGTGTAAATTAATAAATAATTTGCCGCTTATAGTTTGTTACCAATAAGAAATAAAAAATATCATAGCTGTTATGGTCAAAATGTCATTGATGTTACAGTAGTGTGGTGATATTCAAACTCGTCATTGTGCTTTGTTTGAATTGCTTCGCTGTACATTTTTTAGATTTCCAAATTACCGAAAGTTCCAAAAGTTTGTTGACTCTGGATTCCCTGTGAAGTTTTGCTCCTAAATGGATTCACTGTGATGAAGATAGCCCAAACCTCAGATTTATAATACTGTTAAACCAGAGAGAAGCAGACAATACAGAAAACTATACCTCTATTAATTCCGCTTACAACTGACTTAAAAGGCCGGCACTTGTTGTCTTTTCATTTGATATCAGTTGACAGTTTTTGCTGAATAACTGACGATTGACAGTTTAATCCGTTAAGAGCAACTGACAGAAAGAGCAGGATAAAAAAAAAAACACATATAAGCAGACAGAAAGATAAAGATCACGAGCAATGGATCAGACGAGAGGAGAGTGAAGGAGGAGAGAGAGAGAGAGAGAGAAGAGGGAGGAGAGAGAGTTGCTCTTGCCTGAGAGGCTCGGAGTCGTTTCAGCACTCCGGTTTGTGGACAGCAGCGCACCGGCATGCAGCGCGCGCAGCTCTGTGTCCGTTAACGCGGCTTGAAGCGCGGGGTTTCCCCCCCAAACTCGCAGACAGCCCGTTTCTTCGACGCCCTGCTCCTTCCTCCTCTTTTCAAAAACTCCTTCTGAAGGCGAGAAAACTACACAAACAATCAACAAGAAAGTAGAAGATGGAGTCTAACGTCACCACGCTGAGCCGAGAGGGAGCGGGGCTCGCCAAGCCGCCCAAACATCTGTGGCGGCAACCCAGGACTCACATACGGATCAAACAGCGCTTCAACTCGGACAACGAGCGCTACCTGTGTCGCAACCGGACCCTGGAGAAGCTGCGGCCCGGGCTGAAGAAGCCCCGCATGTCCTGGCCCTCCCCGCAGAGACGGTAACCGATGGAGAGATTCTCTCGTCACCTTTTTTTTTTGTTTTCAAATCGGCTTAGTTGTTGATTAAGTTCGCTTTAGCAAATGGAGGGAAAAGTCACAAACTTCTGACGGACCGACGAAGCAGTAATTAAGTAACGGAGCTCATGTCGGCGCCCCTTTGAAGTCCATCGCGACACATTGAGAATGTATCGATAAGATGACGTTAGACCCAACAGGTCATGGCAAAGTCTCATTACAATGACACAGATATAGATATTTCATAAGTCTGCTTAATAGCCCAATAAGTGAGATGTTCTTTAAATGTATGGTTAAATTAAATTAACATTTGCAACCGTAAAAAATACCACCAAACATTTCCAATCTGCTTATTCTCAACCCAGTTGAGATGATGCCACAGTGCTGTGATTAACGTATAGATGTCATTGATATTCATAGTTAGAAGATGACTGTGTCTTCCTTCTTTAATGCCTCATCTGTGCAGCTTTCCACCAAAACCTCTTCAACCTGCTGACGTTAACAAGCTATGAATGTCAGGAGGTTGGTGAAGTACTGGCTGGTAAAATATCTAATAATTATTCGCAAGGCTAATTGACACAGTCATGAAATTATGCTTCACAAAAGTAATTTATTTAAGATATTAAATAAATAAATACATGTTTCCAGAGTTAATTCTCTAGAAACATGTCATATTTGATCATCAGATGTCTCACTGTCAGTAAATAGAATACTATACCTACATATACATATTTGATGGTCAAATTTCTTATCATTACCTTCATGTTATGTTAATATTCACCTTAAATGTTGCTGCTTCCAAGTCAGGGAGCAACCTGTTGACACCATCGTATATATTCTACATCTGTCTCCACTTTACCAGATCACATGTTGTATCGAATGTCTGAATGAAATCAGCGACAATATTATTTTTTTTAGCTGAAAGTACCAGAAATCTATAGATTTATAGTTGCAAAGCACTCAGATGGTGGCGGCTGTTGAGGAAATTGTTGAGGAATAAATTGTCCGCAATAACCTGCGTCCTTGGGGAGGAAAATTTAAAAGCACCTGTAATTGCAAAGTTCAGAAAGCATGCAATAAAAAAAGAATTAGATCTCTTGATTTTCAGAATCTCCATCTCAACATGTAAAAAAAAAAATGAAGACGGCTGTACTAAGGCTGTTAAGTCACGGCTCTGGCATGGTGTTTATATAAAATAACACACTGTGATTGAGTGGGTCTCCTCTGCAGAGGGATCCTCCCTGTATTTCAAGGGTGGGTTTTATATTAAGCCATGCACTTTAAGGGATGATCGCGATGGTAACGCTTATATAAAACCTGCTCTGTAAACTTCATGAGTTGGGCCTCTGCTTCACTTAAGCGCTGCAAAGGAGGAGATTGATGGAGCTTGCAAAAATCCAAGATGGTGACAGACAACATTTTAGTCCACAAAGTGACGTCACGATGACTACGTCCACTTCTTATACACGGTCCATGATCAATTACAGCATTTAGTTTGGTTCTTATTAAGATGAACCTGGATGTGGATGTGTAGACTCGACGGCGCTCGTCTTCTGCGAACACAGGAACATTTCTCCTTCACTTCCTCTTGTAATTTATACATACTTATTAATAGACAGTAAACACTCTGGTTGTTTATTTCCATTACTATGGTTTCTACAAATGTATTTTGATGTCCTATGTCTGTTTACCTTCTTCCTCAGTTCACTGCTTTGGCAGTTTACGCAGTGTTTTTGTTGTTGTTGCTGCTTTATTTTTCACAGCTGAAAACACGGGGAGTGTGAGAGGTTTGACGTGCCGCTGGCCCTTTGTTTCCAGTGTAATGTGTGGAACCAATGATTACCAAATACACTATTACGCTTTATTTATACCATTATTTCTTTATTTTCTAGACAGAAATTTGTCCGTTATTCTGATTGCTCATATTAATATGATAATGTACCAAGATGCATTGCTAGCAATCTTCTGATTCCCCGGGTTCCCTCCGGCCACAGCCTCGGCTGCTCTCTATTACATTACATTACATTCTTTGTCCTCTTGACAGAATAAATATGTCAATCCAACCACTATAAAATGTATCCTGTCCATAATATCCTTGGCAATTTGGGATGCCATTTTTGCTGACGCTAGTTTGAAATTCAAGCGAAGGGAAAAGGGAAGTTCTATGTTTGATCTATTTTCATTTACCCAATATATTTTACTACAATAGGTTGAGGGAGTCCAGCTGTTGAGCGGCATCTAGTTGTTTTTACATTATGTTAAGAAAGAATTGCAGTGTCACTGCGGGGTTAAACAACCTGTCTTTGTATATCTTCAGATTTTCTTGAGTTTCACTTAATCCGCATCCATTTCTGTACGCTTTATGTACAGCTGGGATTACGCAGAATGAGCCGGAAAAACTGAAATGACAAAGTGAAGGACCTCTCGGGCTTTGGCATAGGCTGAATTACAAAGAATTATCAAATAGCAGTTCCATTTCCTGCTCAAGTACACTTCAACATCAAGTTCTCGTAATGTCGGTAATGGACTGCTGGTCTCATGTTGTTTTGTCTGCAGTGGTCATGTAATCCAAGTGGCTGCGAGAAAGTAAAGTGTGAGCTGGACCAATGGTCAACTTGAAACAGGAACGGCCTTCTTTAAAAGACCGGGATGGAGGAAAAAATACACCAGTTGCTATGGAGCCCATCTGATAATTGCATAAAGGGTTCCCCACTAGGTTATCAAAGTGTGTGTTTGTGTGTGTGGGGGGGAGGGGGGGGGACACAACAATGACATGATTTTGTATGTTATTAACAAAACACACAAAAGCATGTGGTATTGGCAGTTTGCTGAGAGAGAGGCTTAGTGAAAGGTGATGTGGTCTTCAGCTTTCAGCTGCAGGGGTTGCCCCGTACGTTTCAGTTGCTTTCATCCAGTTGCAATACTTAATAGAGACCAGTTAAGGACACTGGGGCCACTGGGACCACTGGGATGTTGTCCAGTGAAATTAAAGGCTGCTGATGGATTCTGCCAATTTAGCTCCCATGTCTGTATAACCCTCAGGGCACTGCCTTTGTGCAGCGGTTCAGTCTTTTTTAATTTATTTTTGTGGAATGACAATGGTTTGATCAAAAATAAAGTAGATCATTGGAATATTTTTTTAATTTTTTTTATTATTGTAGTCTAGTATGAAGTAAAAAACTATTTCCACTTGAATTACAATTTAAAATCCACTTGATCACGCCAGAGAAAAAGCAATATTTTTAACAAGGCAGCCAAATTATTAAAAAAAAACAGCAATAATGATGATTAAATAATCAGTAATATCTGCTCTGAAATGCTGACGGCGCTGTATTATCAAAGTAATTCTCCAGTCGCAATGAACCACTGAGAGTGAATATGAATACAAAGAGAATTATTAGAATTCTAAAAATGATTATTAGGCCACACTAATAATATTATTTGTGTGGTCTAATTATATCTGCAACTTTGCAGAAACACTGTTTAACAAAATGGACATGCAAAAAAAAGAGGCTTTGGGACTTTAAGAGGTTTCCAGTGGTCTGGAAATTGATTTGTAATCATTGGTCTATGGAGACACTGTGGAGACGGCTTTTAAAGAAATGAAAAAACTCTTCACCAATGACTTGTTTTTGGAAAAGGCTCATATTGTATTCACGAGTATCTTTGTCAGAAAAAAAAAAAAAATGAGAGTTTACATTTAAACAATATAAAGCTTCTTATTAATAATTGATTAAACAATAACCAAGACGACTAATTTTCAAAGTCATTAGTTGGAGCCCAAATTAAATGTAGTCGGCCATTTTGTTCCTTTGAACAGACTCGTAATGCCTAATGAACGTATTCCCTCTTCTCCAGAGCGGAGACGTGTTGGTTTGCTCACATCTAAGATTATGATGAGAAAGATACAGATGAGATGAAATCCTTAACGTAGACACTGCACCTTAAATCTTTCAGCGTTCTGCTGCAGTTTATTCCTCATATAGTAATGGCCTTTGAGGCATAGACATCCCAAAAACATGTATTCAGTTTGTTTTTGCTCGGCTGTTGCAGAGGTGGAGACTTAACTATTTATCCAACGGCCCATTTTCAATCAGTAGTTTGCATAAAGAACCGATCACGGACTACACAGAAGTACAAGATGAACAGACGCATAAACATCGAGAAAAATGGTATCGATCCTCTCATTTAACTTGCATTTAAAAATTCCTCGTAAGTTTCTTCCAGTCACATTTCAATGAGATCACTGCTTTCAGTGTTTGAACGTTTTAGTTTGATCCGACATTTTGTTTGGATGTTTAAACGCTCTCAACATGAGTTCATAGTTCAAGTAATGTGACAGATGATGAATGTTCAGCCATTTCCTTCTCTATAGTTTTTTTTTTTTTACAAATACTGATTTATTCATTAGCAGAACTTTCAGCCTCACATATATATTAAATGTGTTTGAAACTAAACGCATCGCTGTCATGAATTTAATAAATGCCTGCTTTCTTGCTCTGTGCGCTTGCCTCCAGCCGGTCGTAAGACTTGTGCAGAGTTGACAGTGTTTACTGGATTCCCAGGCGGACCAGATGCCCCGTGGCAGAAGCAGTTCAGGCATTTCTTGGAAGCTGCTGTTGTTGCCTGCTTGATAAACTTGTTTGTTGATTTTACTCAGCAAGAGATGTTAAATGAGCTCTGATGCTGTTACACATTAATAGAATAAATGGTCACAATGAAAATGAAATTACCTTTGAGCTATACATTGTAAATGTCAGTAGAAACGGGGCACATATCTCAGGGCACATAGACACAACCATCCACACCCACATTCCCACCTGCGGGCAATTTAGAGACATCCATTACCCTGAGCTGCATGTCTTTGGAAGCCGGACAGTATTGAAGCATGCTGCGTGTAGACTTTCACTGATTACTTTTGAAGCAAAGAGAGGAAACTGTATTTCATTTGATATGGGAAGTTTAAATACATACTAAAGGACAGGGATCAGACAGAGTTTGCAGAGTTTGAGACTGATTTGGTTCTGGATGTTCCACGCTGTACTGTATGCCGAGTACAAAATAAATTGTTCCCTGAAAACGATATTTCTTTCCAATTGCTCGCCCTGTGACTTAAGCACGGAGATTCCTTCGTGACCTGAATCACGACTCTAAGGTCCACTTAATATCCTTCTTTTTTTGTTACCGAAAACACACAATTAAAACGGACCCCATCTCAAACTGATCCCCGTATTACAGTTTGCAGACGACACAATATCATTCCACATTTGATAATTGTATTCCTTCGAGGGTTTCATATTGGCAGACAGCATTCAGAAATGTCTAAACCATATACAGTCGGAGTCGTGCTTGCAGGCCCGCTGGGAATTTCCCATGAAGCCTGTGACAGTTAATTATGAAAAGAAAAAAAAACACAAAATGAAAAGAAATAATGAGACACTATCTGTAATGTCAAGAATGTCTTTTATGATGTCTCCAGTGGCATTTCACTAACAAGAGAGGAAGTGAATTGTACCCAAATGGCAGAAGAAGGTGTTTCAATCTGCGTCACTGTGGATGAACGCTTGCTCTCCCTTTACATTTCATACCAAAAGACACAGAAGTCGGGTTTAAGAAATATTCCTGTTTTTTCCTTCGCGTCGGACTTGGTCCCTTAGTGCTTGTACTGTGGCATTCACTGCTTCTGAATCAAAGGGATTATACTGGATTAAGAAGTATAATTTGACTAATTAAACCTAGCCTGTAGTTTGGAAATGTGTGAGTTTGTAGAAATGAAAAAAACAAACATTTCCGACAAAAAAGCAAAAAAGCTACAAAATGTCACATTGTAGCATAACACAGCATATATGTGAATTATTGCGCTACCTACTGGCAAGGAGGAGTATTTCATTACTGGGTCAGCCTCTATATCGCAGGCTCAGACGCTCAACAATGGAACATTATTTGCAGCTAAAATTGGGACCGATTAAGTGAAATTGGACATTTTCCCACGGCACACCTGACCATCTCCCACAGCACGATGATGTGCTGCGGCACAGTGGTTGAAAATCACTGGTGTAATGGACATATGATGATTTGGGGGGAAGGGGAAAGCCTCTAATCTTAACTGAGCTTATTGGTATCATTTGGAAAAATCTAAAGGCTTTTTCTATTCCTCCTTTATCTGCAGTATTGTGGGCTGTGGGGTGGCGTGCCATGTATTTCTGAGTAGCAAACAATCACAACAGCAAATGGGGTTTCTGATCCATCTGGCAATAGCTTGGTGATGGAGCACGACACCAGATGAGTAAAGCACGCCTTGTCTATGAATATTCAATACCAACTGACAGTCTAGGTACCACAGTTTAGAGAAAATTAACTCTGTTGATCTCAATGAACCTCAAGAAATTATCAAACCGTGCTCAGTGAAGATGATGAATTGGTATCCCAGCAGCCCCTGCACCAACCTGACTCTTGGCTTGTTTGTTTTTCTGCTTTTTTAAGAGGTAAAATAGAAAGGAAATACAGCAACAAGGGAAACAGCCCTTGTGCATGTTGTTATCCTGCCAGAGCTCTCAGACAGCACACACACCTGTGCCAAAAACCCAGCACTTCCCCACAGTCACAGCCACCCAAATAACCGATAATTTTATTATAATGCAACAATCACCTCCGAATTATAGCTCGGGTGTTTGTTTGTTTTGTAGCCGCATGCTGGATATTCTTTAAGCTTTGTTTGTGCTTAAGCTAGGCAGCGTAGCGCGAGCATCCGCAGATGGCTGAGTGCACTGAGCGAGCACAAGGGTGTTGATGCTCAAAGCGCTGTTTGTTGCATTATCCTCCAACACGCCAGAGGGCGAACAAATAATAATAATAATAATAATAATAATAACAAACATAAAGACGAGAGTAACTGGCAAAACGGCAATACCTGTGAACCCATATCTCATATTCATGGTCGACTTTATTTCCTTTATACAAGCCCTTTAAAGAAATAAGTCACGTATTGAATACATTATAAAGAATTGAAGGTTTAATGAACCCTGGGAATTATTTGATTTGGCTGCCAAGTATGTACTTAAATGTAGATTTTTTTTTGTTGTCAAAACCATCGGTTTCTAAATATACTGCCCAATTTATGAAGCATTTAAAAAAAATAATTGGTCCCCGAGACCTGTGACAATCCCGCCTGCCAAGTTCAGAGGTGCACTTCATGCACCGGCCGTGATGATGTCATTTTCTGGCACGCCAGCTTCATTATGATGACCATAAACTATATGCCCAGTGAGTAACAATGAAGGCAAATGTACATTGTATACTTTCAGAGACGCATCTTCTCTAACAGCAGATTGCACTTTGCCTCTCGAGTGCTGAGAAGACGTTGAACATTTGACTCATAGTTATGTTGGTGATAAAGTTTAAAGATTACCCAAACGCCTTGAATGAATGATAAAACCTTTGTTGGGAGCTGACAAACAGTCAACTATACAATAGCACAAAAAGAAAAGCAAGACTAACAATATTATGTGGACTGACACAAACATCTGTTCCTGTGAGCCACATCGTCAATTCTTCAAATGGCCCTTTTTTTTTTTTTGGAGATAATCTCCACTTCACCAGCTGATTGCTTATTGTCAACATCTTAGTCATCTTCACATTTTCCTCTCATCTCTCAATACAATACACTGTAATATCTGTAATTGGTTTAGTTTGGCTCTTAATATGAGAAGCCAGGACAACAGATCCATTCCAAGAGCAAACAGGAGGCGGAAGACATAACGGCTCTGATTCATCACGTCCATGCAGATCTGTTGGTGTGATGAGTCGAGGGGCATCGCTCTCCAGAGTGCAGACCGCTCTGAAACAAGTAGAGAATGGGATTCATTTTTCTTTTCATGCAGGAAGGCCTGGCCATCTTGCAGGGAAACAATTTCAACTTCCATTATATTGCCGCGGGTCAGGTTTAACCTTTTGGAAACCGTGCAGGGAAATCCTCCCGCTCCCTTTTTAAGTCCCATTCAAACTATCTTTTGGCTTAAAATACGTAATTTTTCAATTTTTGAACCGAACGAACCAGTTTTTTGACTGAAACTCCTTCCTAACAGGGCAAGCCTTTGTTTTATTGTGATTTTTGTAGCAGATTCTGATCCTTCAAGTCCTAATCTTTCCAAAAAGGTGTCTTATTGACCGCTCGAGGAGGCATTTTTTGGGGAATCTGGCTGATATCATGCTGGATGTTCATAGTTACGATCAAAATATCTTTTAAAAAGTGTTGTTTTTTTTTGCACATTTACATTTTTTTCACAAGACTTTGCTGAACAATATCATATGTACAATACCTCTCAAGGAATTACATCAGTCATTAGGCCAATATTAGCCAGAATCCACATAATTCACAGCACAGATTAAGTTAAAGAGGCATTTGTTACCAATCACCAACACTGCAGCTTTGTCTGCAGTCTTATTTCTCATCAGTGTTAAATGTTTTATCTCCAAATGAATGTCGGTCTTCGTAACAGAGATATTGCTGGCTAACGTCAGCTAGCAAAGCAATCGTTCTGCCTTGAACATGCACTGCTCTAGTTATACTAATAACTCTAATGCTTAATGTAGCACAGCTGCGGTCCCTGTTACGTCATGTGTTAGGTGGTACAAAACATGTCTGTGTTGTGTTCACAGTCACTTCACAGAAGGCCTGCGATGTTTGCTTTGCACTCACAACCATCAAACTGACACCCTTTGCCTCAAGAGACTAATAATTGATTCAGAATTTGTGTTTTCATTTATTCCTAACACAATTAGGACCTTACCTTTTCTCTCCAGATATGAAGGTTAGGTTCAGGAGGAGGATTTTACACATCAAGGACTGTATATTTGATTTCAGACTAGCTTAACTCTGCCCGCCAGACCAAACACTCTCAGACATTCGGCGGCTACGGGGAACATCAACCTGACAAACACCAATTTCAACACTGAACCACACGCGGTACTAATCTGGCACACTGGCTGCGTTACAGTTAACCATGTCAGCATGCAGCATGTGGCAAAGGCGTGGAAAATGGTTAACTAGAGAGAGAACAGCTGGTATGTTGAATCCATGGCTGAATAACTCTGACATGATGAGCAAACAGAAGCAGGTGGTGTGGCACGAGCTGTGGTTATGCTCCTTGTAAACAATGATTTGTAGGGAGTGCTTGAAATGTTAAATATCAGGGAAAGCTCTCGCTGCAGTAACATGGATTTGTGAGTTAACTCAATACTTATGAGACTGTTTTAACATTGTAAATGTTCACTATATCAATTTGATCATCAGTTTATGCCAACGATGAACAATTGGCTGGATTTTTCCACGTGAAACGTTCAATTTTATCGCAAGTAAAGAATGAAAATGACATTAATGTGCTTCTTGTTAAAATGCAAATAGCAACGCTGTGGGATCAGATCTGCTTTAAAGCAGCTGGGTCGATACTCATTTATGTTTTATGTTTCAAATTAACACACTCGTACCAGTTGTTTTTTTGGACAGAGATTATGTGATTTCGATTTATTTTTTTATGAACTGGACAATTTGACTTCAGCGCCATGATATTTTGGAAATTAAAACAACTTTACCTTTATGCTAATTACAAATGTTGTAAAGTGTTTTTATTTAAATATGAAGGATAGTCAACTGGAAAATTACAGCCAAGTGAGATGACATGAAGTCTTTCCCAGTGCCTCTGTAATGGTTTGACGATGCTCACGAACTCATTTTATACCAATTAACAAACAAGATTGATATCGAAACCTTTTCCTGTTAATGTTACAGATGTCAAGTGAAGACAAATAGCCACCACATTTTGTGGTATTTCTTGGGAGATAAATTGCCAATGGAATACAAATTGTTGTCCCATAATGTTCAGGGTCTTCATACAGAACGGGAAAAAAAAGTTTTTTCTTCTTTTCAAAACATTATCAACCACCACTGACGAAAGTTGTCCTCATCCGTTAGTTCCCCTCTGTTCCTCTGTGGCGTCTTGTGACTGGATGATCAGCTTTACTGCCGTTCATAAGCTGCAAATACACACAAAAACACATTATATTGTGTTGACACTGAAAATATAACAGAAGGGGAAATTTGATCGATCAAAAACATGACATATGACTAAGACAATGAGTTAGATGAACAAGATACCAGCTCAAAAGATGGAACCTTTGTCAATTATTCAGCATTAATTTGATTTCCTTTGATATTGGCGGCTCCAATGCCACATTTATGTTTCATATCTTGTTGTGTTCACTTGGACTTTACCTTAGATTTAGACCAACCCTTCCTATTCTTCACAACTTCTTCATCAGGATTGAAAATCTACATTTCCGAAACATACATTTTCTTTTGATATTCTATCCCGTTGACTCTAAATGTTAGTTTTTTCGACATGTAGCGAGACGCAATCCCTTTGAAAATATTCCCCGATAACTTGAAGAAAGTTGACCACCTGTCAGGCGCTTCTCGCTGCTGCTGGGGAAGTTTCAGCGCGATGGGATGGGAACCGAAGCAGATTGGACATGTGTACGCTCCTCAGCTTTAGTAACACTCTGTGGTGCTACTTTCCTCACTATCCGGTGTTGAAACATTCCACCTCCCAGCAGTGAGGAACATATGCAGTTTCTAAATAAAACAACTTCTTCAAAGTGGTCACAAGGATGATGAAACAACAGCGAATCAAACATGTCCACTCTTTTGAGCTGAAGGTGGAACAAATAATGATTAAAAGGGACTTTATCTGAACAAAAACCAGTTCATGGTTAACATTTGACCTTTTAGAAGGGATGCCTAAATTATTTTGCACAGGGGTCACGTCAAAATGACAAACAACTACTTTATTCGTCTATTTTGATACTTTTTTACGCACTTTACATTATATATAATTAATTTACGAAACATTTTTGTGTCAATTTATTTTTATTGTGAATTAGGAAATGGTTTACGAGCCACTCTGCACCCGCAGTTGAGTAATATTGATGTAGAACAATTCTTATTCTTTATTTAGTCTTTCTGCAAAGAATATATGTGAATCGTAAATCACATCGTTTCACTATTGGGGTTGACGGCGACCTGTTCACAAGGATTTTTGTACCCGTAATTCAAAAGAATATTAAACTCAATATTATGCGATCCAAAAATCTGCTGATTGTCCAGAGCAACAGCAATTGTTTGAATATTTCCTCTTGTTTCTCACAACTTGAGGTATTACATGACAGCAGGATCAGTTCTACTCTAATATATGTGTTTTTTAAAGCCCTGTAGAAAAACACACGACGTCTCAGAAATGCCCACAGAAATATTAAAAACTGCCCGCTGTGCCGCTGAATCCCTGTGAACATTATCGATGAAGAGGTTTTGTGAGCGCAGGCCTTCCTTGATGTTTTTTTTAGCGCTGCCATTCTGCGCTCACCAGGTGATGTGTTTTTGTGGCGCCGTGCTGCTGCTCAGTTGCGGAGAGCTACAAAGGTAGTGGTGGGAAGTTAATCTCCTCTCAGTGATTCAAAGATGGCGATCTAGATTGATCTTTAGGAAAAAGACGGAGGAGCCGCAAAGTGAATGTGTGATTTAACAAGAGATAGATGAAGAGATATAGACAAGTAGGCATCAGCCAATTTTCTCCCTGATGCAACAGAACATCACATTTACAAGTCGTATAGTTTTGCAGAAAATACATCATGACAGGGTGACTGGATCATTAGGATGGCTGGTGTTAACATCTTGCAATAATATTTAGAATTTCTCTTTAGTATTGCAGCTTTTACAGCATATTTTTTAACAAGGCAGACTGACACCGCTCACAGTCGTATTGACAGCAACACAATATATACGGAGGCTGCAGGTTGATCCCTGAACTCCTGTCCTTGGGCAAGACACTCCTTGTTAGTGTGTGTGTGTGTGTGTGTGTGTGTGTGTGTGTGAGAGTAAATGGGTACAGTCTTACAAGTGGTCGGAAGACAAGAAGGCCGATATCTAACGTCAAGCCCATTTTCCATGTTGCCTTTCATTGACCAGACAACATGTTGTATCTCTAGTGGTTCCTTCATAATTTATCCTGTGCAACTTTCTTTACGGACACCAAATGGAATAAACTAAACACATAAAATAAAATACAAGAACAGAAATGACAAATATATACGAAATTAAAATAATATAAATGCAAAGTATTTGTAGTGTATGAAAATAGTATAGTATAGTTCAACTATATCCTAGTTTGTCAGCAAAACATGTTGTATAGTTTAGTATGGTCCCATATCATTTATTAACATATACGACCAGTCAATTGTATCTTAGTTGACATTTTTTCTCAGTATATTTAATGTTTAGTTAGACCATGTATTTGGATATATACGATGATAACGGCTTAATCTTACGCAACAAGATTCAATGTTTGAAGCTGCCAACAAGGGTCTTATGCCATAAGATATATGATATGGACAGCCGTCATATGTTATGGATCCATGTCACATGAACATTTGTGTTCACACAAAGGTGTGTGTACTTCAGGCTAATGAGTTACACACGGCTGCTTGAAGTGACTGAGAAGGCGTTTGTACCTGGAGCGTTGTATTTGTATTTTTTTGATCTTTGGCGTCATAATTGCCTGTCAACACTGAACAAGGAAAGCAAAAGATGACAAATCAAAGCGAGGCTTAGTTGGTGCTCCGCAACCAGCCATTAATGCAAAAGATGACACATTTGAACATAGACACAGACAGATATCAACGGGGCGATGCGATCGGCAGTCATCTGATTAACATGCATGTGCTGAAAGCTGCTGAGAGTCTGTACAGGATGCTGGCTTTGATCCCAGCTCTCGACCTTTTCCAGAGGAATCCTCTTCCTGTTCCTGGCTCTTCTCCCCTGGAGCTGGCTGGGGCTCAGTTATTCCATCTGGACGAGTTTATCGTCGTTCTGTACAACCTGTTTCACACTGGAACCTGATGCAAGCAGTTTTTTCCCTTTTCCCTTTTCCGATTTTGGGCATTTAACATGCATGCTTATGCCATTTACTTGCAGTTTATCAGCAGATTAATCACGAAACACCAGCTTTATGAAAGAAGTGCCACCTATGAAGCTAAATTAATGTCAAAAATAGGGAGCGCAAATAAAAAAACAGTTTCGCTCATTTGCACTCTCTATTTATGACATTAATTTGCCTTCATACACTTAATTTAGCTGACGCTTTCATCCAAAGCAACGTACAATGTTCAACCATGAGTACAAAGTCTGAACAAGAGTCAAGAAAGTATGATTTCTTCAAGAAAGCTAAACTACAAAGTGCTATAAGTAAGTGCCATTTAAGTGCTGCTGACCTTAATAAACTATAATTAGTCATAAGGCTGTCTTCACACAGTACTGTTTATATCTGCGCTGCACCACAGAGTCAATGCAAAGTGCTCCACTCGGTGGTGATGCATTATCATATATTATTTGAACGCTACACGCCTTCTGCTCCTGAGACCTGTCAGACGTCTCAAGAATCGCAGGAAATCAACACGGAAAGAGGTGCAAAGTGCGTTCTGCAGACGTAATCTTCCATCGTTTTGTGTCATGTCTGCATCAGATAGCATTTGCTGGAACACTTATGTCATTGTTATTAATCCAAATAACCCACACATTGTGCTTCTCCTCCTGTGAAAGCGGGTGTCACAGTCACCGCCTTCACTGCATCACCACAAAGCCGCTGAAGGGTCACTCTTCATGGAAGATTAACTGCTATAAAAAACACACACATACACACTTCAGGCGGAAATCTCTTTATTAATGTATGACACAGCCTTGGGTGAAGGCGCTTTGAATTATATTCTGTAGTTTGGTTGCGTCCATCCCTTTTTTTATTACTTCTTTGGTTGAGTACAGATACTGGGGTTTAATGGATAAAACGGTAAGCCTTTCAGGAAACCAACGCATGTTGCTCTTTGTGTCTGCGTGAGTGTGTTAGCTAAAACAGCACTGCTGGTGTGTGTTTGATCTTGTGTTGGTAGTGGGAGGAGGAAGGGTATATGACTCAGTTGAATAAATAGTTCAACATATCCTGGTATTAGTCACATTAAGAAAAGATCCAGGATTCAGCTCCTCGTCCTTTTTCTCCCCATTGACTCATAATAGCAACAGTTTAATTGACTTTGCCCACGCGGTCTCCACTTCTTTGTATTTAAAAGGATGTGATCCGACTCATCCGAACCTCTCATTCAGTCACAGTCACACTGGTGGACCGTGTCGGCAGATGAAGTGGACCGTTTCCAGAGTTAAAGGTTAAACCAGCTCTGGGGCCTCGTTACAACGCTGTAAGGGGACTTGGAAAGATATTTCGCGACCGCTCTGAAGTTCATTTTCTCCAGGTCAAACCCCCGTAGGATGATTTGACGTTCTAAAATCATGAGTTTACGTCATGTTTACCTCATATTAATGTAATTCTTCATCAATGTATTTGCTCTATGTTTGCGCGTGGGCACCATCTGCTGGTCGCATTTGGCAACAACTTCATACAACAGCTGTGTTACAGTTAGTGAGCTCATTGCGGTGACCCCTCCCGACCCCGCCCGAATTAAATCTGTACTTTGGCCGTCGCCCCATTTGGCTCAAGAGCCCTTATATTTCACTCGTTTTAATCCCTTATTAAAATGGATGCAGAATGACAACGCGACAGATAACAAAGAGACGTTTGGCGATTGCATTGTTAAAGCAATTAGTTTCCACACCACAAGATGAATGCTACATGTTTTGCCAAGAAGATGTATTTGAGATACTTTACAGACACAACTAAAAGGCAGTAATTGTAGGTGTTCAATGAATACTTCACCCAGCATTTGACTGGTTGAATGAGCTTTGGATTGTACTGAACGAGTTGTTTGAGATTTTGTATAGTTACGCTGTTGTTAGCATATTGGAAACCGTGCGCGAAAATCCTCCCGCGGCCATTTTAAGTCCCAGCATGCCCCATTCAGACAATCTTTTGACATAAAATACATATTTTTCTGACTGAAACTCCTTCCTAACAGGCCAAAGCTTTGTTTTATTGTGATTTTTGTTGCAGATTCTGATTATTTAGTCTTAATCTTTCCAAAAAGGTGTCTTATTGACCGCTCAAGGAGGCATTTTTGGGGATTTTGGCTCATATAATGCTAGATGTTCAGAGTTACGCTCCAAAAAATCTTTTAAAAGTGATTTTTTTGCAGATGTGGATTTTTTTCCAAAGACTTTGCTGAACAAATGCATATAATAAACACAAGTATTGGAATTAATTTGGGGTTCCTACGACAACTCAAACACAGGAAAAAAGGAGATCTGGGGACAAAATTGGTTCCACAGTTTTTAACGGGTTAAACCTGGAGCCCATTTACTTCTATTCATCCAGGAATTAATTAGTTTTTTCATTCACCATTCGCCTGGAGCCTTTCTTTAAAAACTAACTTATATTTATATACTTATAAAGATATTCCTTTGAGTGTTAATCACATTACTCTAGCTCACTAACAATAACACTGATTAAACCTTTATGAAGTTAACAGACACAATGAAAGGAAACTACCCACAGAAACCCAAACTTATTAAACATAAGACACACGAGTTTGATTGACAGATTGTCTCTGATAATTGCAGTTGTGAGATGGCACATTTGAATAACAAAGAAGACTAAAAAGAAGTTTTAAACCAAAAAAGTGGTTTAAACACTTTGAATAACGAATGAAGCCGTGATAGAGAATTAAAATCCAGTAAATGTTTCGCAGTTCCATTGTATTTCTGATGTGGGAGTTATGAAATGAAGACAGAAATGTATTGATTCAACCACCTCTGTTCTCAGATCATAATTAGAGTACAAAATACACCAGTATAAGGGTCATATTTGCTTTTGCCTGCTGTTATCTTTAGCGCATGAGTGATAAGCATCAAGACAAATACTCCTGTCACCCATATTCAGATGAATGCCGACACGGTCGACCACTGACAACCGTTCTGATCTTTGAATCCCAACAATTTGACATAGTGGGAAGTTCTCTAATGGATGAATGATACGAATAGACGGGAGATGTATCCCACTGCATCAATGAACTGTTAAGTGTGTAAAGCAGAACTTGAATTTACGGCTTATACATGGGAAACGTTGAGGTACAAGCAGATCTTGGACTTTACTTTGTGTATCTTGGCTGAATTCACAAAGTTTTGTTTTGGCTGGTGGAGGTTTGGGTTGTGGGTCAAAGGTGAAAATATGTTTGATCTGTTTTCCTATCTCCCCTCAGCCCAGTTGGGAAAGTAGTATTTTAAGATACGACTGAAAGTTTAAGTGACATTGTGTCATATTTTATCTCAAGAGGGCTCTGTTTTTAGCCAGAGAGAAGTGCCGTTGCTCAATTTAATGAACAACTCTCCGAGCTACGGCCTCTCAGTGCAACACATCTCTGCCTGTGTTTACACAGGCAGAGATGTGTTGCTGCTTAATGCTTGTGCTCTGATGAGGAAGGAAACAAATGTAAACTGATGCACTTGGCGGGTTCCAGTTTTCTCCTACATGAAAGGGAGTAGTGGACACTGCTAGTTCACCCGTGGTACCGAGCTAACAACGCTATAACTCAGGCCTGGCCATATTTAGGCAGGACTCAGTGTTATGTAAACAGAGCTTGCTGCCGAGGGGAGGGCTGCTCACCCCTGCACTCGTGTCCACGTCCATCAGCTTTTACGAAGCTCTGTGGAGAAGTTATTCTGTGACTTCCCTTGAAGAACGTACCGCTGCTCTGAGATGGACAACCTGGACGGCCAGACGGGACCGCGAGGGCTGCACGGGAGGTCAGCGTGAGAGGTCGAGTTTCGATAAACACTAATACGGCATCATGATGAGTGAGGCCCTCTTGGAAAGCTCTGGGGAGGCCGGTTCCTTCCCGCTCGGCAGCGCTCAGCCCATCAAGCTGAAACCACAGTCGACGTCTGCGTCACCCTGCGGATCCCCGAGGATGTCACCCTGCAGCTCTCCCCGAAACTCCCCCCGGCATTCGCCTTTGCTGTTCCGCAAGCTCCTCATGAACCGCAGCATCGCTCTGCAGAGGCGCTTCACCCTGGCACACACACCCAGGTAGTATTAATGATTACATTGCCTTGTCCATGGATTTGACTTGAGCGGAGTTCACGGGACTGTCCCTCGAGAAGTTGTAGTTGTGCACGGATCAAATATATACATTTTGGAGGCCATCGGAGGCCATTTTCAGTCTTTTTTGGCACCTTTCTTAACTTGGAAGTGGTCTCAGGGGCTGTTGAAGGTAAAGGGGCATCTCAGAGGAACAACAGCTGCATGTTCACCTCATCAAGATGTGTGTCACGGGTTTTCTGTGGCAAAAAAGGCCCATTGTCTGATGAGAAGGTAACTGTGGCAAATCATGGTTTTGTTGACGTCGGGACCGGTGTCATGTGAATGGACCTTGTGGTTCTCGCAATGAAAGAGAGCGTCTTGTTTTGCGCCTGAGGTGCTCGGTGCTGCGCTCAGCAGGCCTAAGGTAGCTTAAAAACAGTGATCAGGAAAGATGCTATAAGAGGAGCTGGACTGCTTGTCTCTGACCTTTGTTCAGCAGAGACAGCAAATTCATAGGGATTATGAATACTTCACAGTAAACAAGGCCGACGCTTAACACCGCACCATTTGTTCCTCATGACTGAAAATAGACAGCTTTTACGTCGGCAGAAGTCAAGTTAATTTAATTTTGTCGCAACGACGCCTAAATGTCTTGAATGTTTTAAAAGACATAGGCAGATATTTATGTGGTGGGAGGAGATTAATAATAATTTCAGAACAGAATGTTAAGTATAGATATCAGCGTGACTTTCTGAAGTCATCTTTTTTTATTTTTTTAAATAGATAATAACCATGTTACTGTGAGAAAAGTCAGTGCTGTCGGGCAGTGATGTATGAAATTGATTTTCCGTGTACACAACCGTGACCTGTAGGCCATTGAAGGAAACTCCTAGAAAGGAAATTTAGGGTGCTTTCGAAAGCCCTCATTCATCAGCCTGTAAGAACACAGTAAAGAGTAATGTTTCTACACTTGTTTATTTGTAGGAAAGTATGCAAAGTGCATGATGATCCATCATACGAGTAAATAGAGATATTGTTCATCTTCATAACTTTATTACTGAGAGAGTGTTTCCCACAGCTATCTCCACAATGTTAATCTATAATCTAGGTCTTGATAGACCTAGAAGAATATTGATAATAATATATGATGGAGTGTTTTTTTTAATAGAGCGTACCACAGACACCAGACACACCATTGCTTTCTCTCTTTCTTAATATTTATTGCGCTCGTCTGTTCAACCAACACATTTCTTATTAAATTCTGATGAGAAAAGCTACCGAGCCAATTTAAGGCACAGTCGTTGTCAGAAAAAAAGCAATTAAAGTTAACCAATTTTCATCAAGTTTGACAAAGAGTAAAAGCAAGCAAATGTAATATTACTGCATTAATTAAGTTTGCATGATTTCCTGACATCCATGGCTCTAAAGTCTCGATCTAGTCCCTCATTTTTATTTTCTATTTCTGTCAAATATTACATATATTATACATAGTGCAACATACTCTACTCAGCGAACCATTACAACCTGCACCTTTAAACACTTTGGTTTAAACCTTTTTATATTTACCACAGGTATTGCAAAAGCTTTATAAAACTTTTTTTTTTAAATTCACACAGTGAAATGTTGAAACAGTCAAAGTAGTTTATAAAAACAATACAAATTCACGAGTAATATAAAAATAAAAGCTACATTCCTCACAAGGCTTTGGTAGATCAAGGCACTGCTTAAAGGATCCCAATGTGTTCATATAACAATATTACAGGCTCATAAGTCTGTGTATTTCTCCATGTATACTTATAAATAATTGTTCTTATCAAACCGTACTTCACATAATCGTGTATTTCTATACATGCAGTGTCCTCAGGGAGGTGGTTGTGGTGGTTTTAGTCGCTCTCTCTGAACCCAAAAAGTGAAAAACACAAGCCCTCAAAGTAAACCGACCGCTCCTCTCTGGTGTAAGCGATGTGAAAATAAAATAGATTGTAACACTTACTTGGTTGGCTTGATCTAGAACTGGAACAAATCTATATTACGGCTTATCTTCTGGTGTCTGCCATGCTGCCCCTCCACGATTTAAAAGACACTACAGGGATTCATAATATTATTCTTTCTTAAATACGCCTGGGAAAACAATGAGAAAAGTCTGGAATGAAAACATCAATATTTCCTCTGGGGGACGTCATCATTTACGATGACAAATATTTTACATTCTTTATTCCGAGCGCTTCTGTATTGTGTCTCCCTGCTGTGTTCTTCAGGTAAAAATGGCATCAGGTGGGGTGTGTGTTTGAATGTGTTTGAAGGTGTTATCTCACTTTTGAGTCCATCGTTTACTGGCTGAAGCAGCTTCCTATGTCTTAGCTTCCGGCTTACAGTGCTATCACATAATGTGTGAAAAGTTAATGAGTGTTGGGAAATTTATCTTCTCGCTCTGTCTTTTTTTTTTCCGACTGCCTTGTTCACTCAGGCAAACATAGTGAATCCCCTATTGGATCTTCACAAACTGTCTTGGGTGTGTGCAAACTAGTTTATATTAGATTAGGATGGTTTGTTGTGCCAATATTTAGTCTTTTCAGTTTTTCCTCCATGTTATTTTTAGCATCTAGACTGGAGATTAGTCAATTATGCTAATGAAACTGACCGACACTGGCGAGGAATGTATTTTATATGGTAATGACAACTGATTTATCATTTCAGTTATTATTCATGCAACACTAGTGTAAACATCCTCTGCTTCTAGTGCCTGAAGTGGGAGGATTTGTTGCTTGTAAACTGAATTCATTTGGGTTTTGGAGTGTTAATCACACAGAAGAAAACATTCAAGGACCAAGATCATCATGTGGAAATTGGCATTTTCCTTAGTTTTTGCCTATTTATACACTGAACCATTAATTGATTACTCAACATACATAGAACATGAACAATCCATAATGAAAATCATTGTTAGTTGCTGCTCTATTTTATAGCAGTATGTGACACTAAAGTTCTCAATAAAACTCTTCTCTGTGTAGTTTTTGTAAATGTGAGCTTGTGTTATGTTGCCACCCGACCCAGCACCAACTCTAACAATAACCCCCTGTAATTACCTCGCTGCGGGGCAGCAGGAGGAGGGTGTCGGGTCAGGCGGCCCGTTGATCTCACGTGTCAATGAAGGCTGAGCCAAGCCAGCTCTCCCAGACACAAAAACACCCAGCAGCCACGCAGCAGAGTCAGACCTCCCTTTAGCCAGTTGGGACTCACCAAAAGTGTCTCGCTAGCTCCGAAAGGCTTCACGCTCAATGTTGAGTTTTTGCCTACGGTATCTGGAAAGTTTGCTGAAAAAGAAGATCAGACCTTTAACTTGATTCAAAACTTTTATGGTATTTGTCTTGGCGTTGGATATCCTGTGGAAAAAAGGACCCCTCAACCGCTCCAGAGGACCTGGTGGGCTGTCCTCCGGGGACTTTGCATGCTCTCACACTACTAGAGGAAGAGGTCAATCCTCGTGGACGCTGTGCCGTATCATTGCTCTCATGCGACAACTCAACCGTCCCCTCCCCTTTTCCTGCAAACAGAGCGACTGACTGACAGGAGTCGAGTAACAAAGCCACTTTGAAAGTATTTAAACTGTCTCTCCAGAGCTCGCGCACAATGTGGAGCTGTGCTTCTGAAGTCCCTTTTAGAAATGTAGTCAATGTCGCGACTTGGATTACTTTGAGTGTTTACAACAACAACAACAAACCAGTGAGAGAGGACAGACAACTGTGGAAAGTTGTTGCAACAGCTCCCTTTTCGCTTCTTCCTCCTGGAGAGACTAATTGAATATCATACTCTGCCTTGTTGAGGCTTGCCGGGGACTTCAGTGGGAGAACTCTGCGACGTTCCTGAACGATTCTTCATTTATTCTGGAGCGCTGAGGATTAATCGGATCTGTCCTCCACCCGAATGTGTCAGTTTTGTTTTCGTATCTCTCCTGGAAACTTCCTGCGTTGTGGTTTATCGCAACACCAACCTCATGGAGTCCGACCAGAACTACCAGGTGGATCACGGCAGAAGAATAACTGACTGATTTGTGAAGAATCCAAAGGAGACAGATGTCCAGATGTTTAGCTTAGTGTCTCCTTTAAGTGAGTAAGTTACTTATTAAGTGTCACGTATGAGTCGGGAGCTGAAAGGACAATGAACAAAGAACACCGATTGGCCAGGAAAGGGGCGCCGACTGGTTTCGGATACAGCCGGAGGCACTCGTGCTTGGGGTATGTTCCTAAACTATACATCCTGCATCTTTTGAGGCTTCATATTATGGAGAGGGAGTGCTCATGCGTGTTGCAGCAGCGCTCACAGACCTGCAACGATAGCTTCACTGTCCGGGCGATAGCAGGAAACAAGGTCATTTTTAAACAGAAAACAATACGTTCAGTGTTTTTACTGGTTGATAATAGACACAGGGTTTTATAAGTGGTTTCTGTTATGGTGTAATCTAGTCAAGAGAAGACACAAGCTTCAACTGTACTTAACATCATATGCAACAGTGAGTTCAGAAAATTTGGAAGAATGATATTTATCTTTGTAGTAATTCAAATAAATCAATAAGACACCTTTTTGGAAAGATTAGGACCTAAAGAATCAGAATCTGTAACAAAAATTACAATAAAACAAAGCCTTGGCCTGTTAGGAAGGAGTTTCAGTCAAAAAACTGTGTCGTTCGGTTCAAAAATGGAAAGATTACGTATTTGATGCCAAAGATTGTCTGAATGGGGCCTGCTGGGGCTTAAAATTGGCACGGAAGGATTTTCGCGCACAGTTTCCAAAAGGTTAACAGATTAATGACCTAATAATGTGATGTTTAAAAAAATAGTTTGGTGCGTTAAAAAAAAAACAACATCAACGGCAAATATCATTAATTGGAGGCATGTAAACCAATTACACACTCAGTGGCAGAAATAAATCAAAAAGTGGAGTATCACGATGGGCTCTTGGGCTACTGGGCTCACATAGTCAGATGTGTGTCACCGAGCACCCTGACTTTTGAGGACAGTGTGTGACTTGCGATGTTTTTGTTGGCATTTTACCCAACAGCTTCAGAGAGGAAGCACGTTTTGTTTGTGGCAAGTTTCATTCAACAGACTTCCTGTTTTTGCTGAAAGTCTCCCAGAGACATTTTTCAGCATGATGACCCTGAGACAAATGCTCTGGTGAGTGAACACAAAACACATTTTTTTTATAAGTGCAAGGGCCTCAATGTGTGAATAATGCATTTTCTCATGTGTGTGCATGTTGTACCTGAGACATTGTCTGTGAGCAGACAGAAGGTAAATAGAAAGCCAAGCCTGTTGCTAATGCACAATGACACTGACTCACGTTACACTACTGAGAAACACACACTACCTTCTGTACGTGTGAGTCCGACAGGTTATACGCACATACATGTTCTCCCATTGCATGCGTGTGTTTTGTCTATTCTTGCTCGTGTGTTCGTGCCTGTTGAGTCCTGCAAAGCATCACGCTGGGCTGGGATTGGTGGGCACCGCCCAGCTCTCCAGACTGATGCCGGGTCAGCGGTTGACTGAACCGATTCCACGTTCCAGCATGACCACACACGCCCTCCATGCCGACACACACAGCACCGAGCGCACAGTAAAAGAAGCTGCAAACTGAGAATGACACACAGAATGAGACTGTGCTGCTGCATACTGGCTCTGTGGTGCTCTTAGCAGATGTCGCTGTAGTTTTTGTAAATTAAAATATACAAAAAATGTAGATATACAATATGTATTCTGCCTGACAAACGCTCTACACAGTGTGTACGATTTTAAGAGTCACATTTTGAAGCATTTTTCAGTTGATTTCACTGGTTCTTTATTGCGTTGTTGTTATTTATATTCGTCGTTTCCAGGAATATTGGCTTTTTCTATTTAAACTCAAAACTACCAGCTAAGAGGATGCTAAAGAGTATTTAGTTTTAATGTCAAACATTTATCAATGCTGGAGGTTTCTCGATTACCAAGCAACAATCAAACCCCTCAAATGATTAAGAAATGTCGATATAAAGAGGAATAATTTAGTTTCACAGCCACAAGCAGAGCAAAGCCCAAATGTTGTTGTTTTTCTTGAAGTAAACAACTTTGGATTGTAAAACTTAAACAATGTTGTCTGATAATGTTGCAAAAGAATGATCGACTTGAGAGTAAGAAATTTGTGGGAATTTAGAAATGTGTCAATGTCATGACTCGGCATGAGAGACTTCCTTTGTTAGATGACTCGTGCTAACACACGGCAGAAACGTAAATGTGAAATATCCAGATATTTTACACATTAAAGCTGCAGTTTAAAGAGGCAGGTTAGAGAGTGGAGTTCAGCTCTATATGAATATAAACTATTCATGTTGTATTATATTTATACAGTTAAGACAACGAGGCTCATTGTGCAGTATGTAACCTAAGAGTTAACAACACCTTGCTATAAGCATTGACAATGGATAATGGTGGAAAAAAGCTAGTAATTTACATCGAGGCCCATTTTTGTCCATTATATACACACACACACAAATCCTATATAATTTCTTTCTGTGTCGAGTAGAGCAAAGCTGCCACCTTGTGGTTAAAAAGTGGTATTACCCATTGACAGGAAAGAATATCAAAATACTTGATGATATAATATTACAAATGTATGATGTACACTAATGTAAAACACATGCAGTTGATACAGCACCCTTCAATAAAGTGTTTTTGTACAAACTTTACGTTTTTTTTGAAGCCCCCGTTAAACTGTAGAGGAGAAGTGTTTCTTATCTTTAGGCCTCTTCATTTTTATCAATGAGGTCTGGGCCGCTGTGTTATACTGAGTGTTATATGTTTGCTCTCCTACATCAGGGAAGAAGCTACACTTCTGCACTGACGCCATCTGTCAGGACAGTTTTATCGGCTTCAGCCGCCGTGAGAGGGCAGTGCAGAGCCGTGAGCTGGCTGCTATGATGTAAAACAAAAGAGCACTTTTTAAAACCTTGCCCAAACCGCTTTCCCCTCTCATTTCCTGGGCTTTTGTCTTGTAAAACATATAAAATCCTGCATCGATTTTTTTAAATGCTCATTTTCAGGAAAGAGTGAAGATGGTTTTGTAAAAAAGATAAAATAATCCGACCTGCATTTGCTTCTGCACTCTTGGATTAAAGAGTCTCAGATCACCCGAACTAAGGCAGCCTGCTCAGTCCCATGCTGGTCCCAGCTTATCATATAGTGCATTCCCAGTAGGAGATTTGCAGAGTGTGTGTATGTGTTGGTGGGAGGGGGGGGGGGGGGCAATAACAGACCCCCAAAATAAAACCCCCAAGCCTGGAATAGTTCCTCAGCCCCGCCAGCCTGGCAGCACATAACACGTGAATGTGACATGTGTTTCTCATTTCTCTTTTACACACACACACACACACACACACACACACACACGCACACACACACCCAGCGCCACCCGTCCCAAAATCCATATTGATTGTTCCACCAGAGAATTGCTCTTTGTATTTTCAGTCAAATCCGGTGTTGCGTTTTAGCGACAGTGGAATAAATCGTTGAGACGTTTTGAGTCAGCTTTGCTCTCGAAGTTGAGATGTGTAAGATGTGTTTTGGGTTTTTAATGCTGGAGAGGGTGTGGTCTGTTGGAGAGAGCGTTGAAAGATGTCATCTTTCACACTTTTTCACCTCATGCTGTCGTCATATTGCACCGACAGTATTCTGTCCTTCGTTGTGGTTGTGCTTAGTGTTTCTGTCTGTATGTGTTTCACTCCTTTGTTTAAAGACAGTTTCTAGACAAAGTGGGACCCCTGCTGGATAGTCAGTCCTTCAGCAGACTGACTTTACGCACTGTGGCTGAATATCAACGTTCTCTAATGTCCTCAATAAAACAGTTTAACTTGAACTCAGCGAATGTGGATGTTGTTGGAAATACCGACGCTCGCTTGGTCAACTACTCTCAGACGAATAGAGATTAAACACAAATAACAACCAAATGCAAAGACACTAAACTCTTAAATAACACATAACTGCAGGTTGTGTGTTTTGTGGGAGCTATCCAAGAAGCAATCCAACTTGAAAAGTCCGATTAAGTCTGAGTATTTCTCTTGACGGTGTTCTTCTAGCTGGTGACCTCACAGCCACAGTGATCATGTTGCGTTACACTCTGTGGCATGAAGAATAAACAGCTCTCTGGTGATTCTCCTCCTGTTTGGAGAGAGGGATGTGAAGCTAACCTTTGAAATCAGCTGCAGGAACAAGCAGCTGAATGAAAAACCTGCACACAGCATGGCTGCAAGTCACTTTAACTTAACACATGCGCCAGTTGAAGGATGTTTCCACTAGGTGGTGCAAGTCTGTCTCGGCTCTGACGTCACACATGTTGTGCAGTAAATACAACACATACATGTGGAGATTTCGCCGATTAGTGTGGATAAACTGAGGATGTTCCTTTGTATTATCATGGCGAAATAAAGTAAGAGAGTCTGACGGAAAGCACACGATTTGTAGAAGAATTTATAAACATATCCGAGTGTGAGCTTCCTCTTCATCTGTGATGGCTTTTGAGGCCCAGTGTCTGAAGCTCTCTTCCCTCATTGGGATGTTTATGTAAGCATGTAAATAAGCTCTGGACTATAAAATAGTGAATGTGTCTTTTACATGAATTGAACATTTTCCTGGCAGTTTCTCTGTCGCCGGGAATCTCCATCATATCAATAGCAGATAAGCCTGATATTGGATTTTTTTTGCAAGTTTGACACTGTGTGTCACTATAAACTGTATACAGACGCACACAAACAGTTAGCTGTGCACTTTCACACACACACACTCACACACTCTCTCTCCACTGGTAGCTTATTCTCATTAGCAGACAGTATGTTGTCTTTAGAGCCAGCTGCCAGCTGGACCGTGGAAGTCATATGGCAGGTGGATTTTGTTACACAGGGGCCTCCCACACTCTCGTTCGGAGCAAACCTCCAGCCCGGCATCTGTTTTGAGGGTCCAACATGTTTCACATGCACATTGCACAAGGAGGGAGAAGACCATGTTGGGAGGGATGCAGCTCGGGTTTCAGTTTAGTGTAACTAAGACAAAAATCAAAAAAAGGTCAACAGCTTAATGAGACGTTGGAAGTCACAAATTGGTGTTCCTTCCACGACTTTGGGTACGAATTATTGGTATAAAAAAAAAGTTGGCTTAATGCTTGTAAGTCCTTGTAAGAAGTCATTTTGAAAGTGAGACATATATATCACCATATCGCAGTGCAAGGGCTGGCATATGTTGTCAAGGCAGAACCTCCTGTTAAGGGTCTCCCGGAGGCAAAATGGTCTCAACAGGCTTCTCTCACAGCTTCTGTGGCAAAGAGTCAGTTTACAGCGAGGAGGCAAACGAGGGCCAGACACACACAATGGGCGGTCCTCCCTCTGTGCACATGAGTAAGTGGCAGTGCATTGCCAAACAGGCGTTGAACTGCGATTGCAGGCACGTCCAGGGACAGCTAACGCTTCTCTGGGACGTGGTTCAGATGAGGGTCAGCACCGGGAGGCCAGTCAGATACTGAAGTTCCCTTTTTTAGGTTGGGGGAAAAGGGGAGGAGGGGGGAGTTCACAGAGTCTGAGGAACTTGGATTGGCATAGGAACAGATTGGTGCATTCACAGTGACGTGACGTTTCCTATCCTCATTTCCTGTCCCTATAGGAGCTTTCACCCCCGGACATGTTTTTTTAAAACACAATTGTTTTATTATGAGTCCACCAGTGCTGCGTTTACACCTCGTGTGGCCAGTGCGCCGCACACACCTCTCTGTCTGCAAACCAGTCAGAGAGGTGTGTGTTTGGAGGGATGCTTTCTGAAGCTTCTCGACCGCTCAACAAGGACTTCTGAAGAAGCGTTCTAGCTTAATGCCATTTCACAGAGAGTTAGTTTTGAACAGCTGAGCCGTCAGCGAAGTCCCAGATCTGGTACTCAATCCCGCTCAGTGTGGAAGTTAAATAACCGGAGCCCACAGCCTGTGCCATCTGATATAGAAACCCTGCTGCTATAAAATCCAGATGACAGTTGCAATAGCGTTTCAAATCTGGTAAATGTTAAAGGCCTAAACTTTGTGTTGGAGTTAAATAAAAAGTAATATTTTGCTGGGTCAGAGAGTTCGTAGACAAGAGTCATATATAGCATGTAAATTAAAATAAACCCCTTTATATAGAGAGAGTTGAAGTGCAGAACGAGTTCAGGCACATTGATGAACTTGATAACATTTTGCTATTTGAGAGAACAGCTGAACGGTGACACATCTGCTTCCACATCCTCGATGTCATAGACAAGTCAGGTAAATGTTTTAAATGTCTGACACTTTAACAAAGCTTCGATAGTTACAGGCTATAAAGTGAGGGCTTCGAGATTCAAACAAAAAATCAGGTCATATTTGCGATGTCGGATTTGGATTCAAAGCAGTAAAAGGATGGGTAAAAGTTTAAAAGGCGTTCTCGACCTATGATACGAGATGCTGCTCGGGGTCTGAGTCGATGTCCTGAGAGCTTACTTGCAACGTCTCTGTGTTCGTTAGAAGAACTGCAAGAGCGCAACAGAAGTCGCTCAGAGTCACTCGTTTCTAGGTCAATTCAGGAGTCGCCGGTCTATCTTTAGAATAATCAAGGTGAGTTTGTGCATCTTAATGTTGCACATTTAAGTCCAGTAGGAAACGGATGCTTGACATTTAAAGCCCCCCCTCCCTCCCCCCATCCGTGTGCGCACCACCTCCTCATTCACGGGCCTGCCAGCACGTCCGCCTCGACCGCTTTCCCTGTTTCTTAAAAGACAAATATTTGTCGACGGTGTCGACAGCAGCAAAAGTGGTTCGTTGGTGATCATCAGTTGTGTGTGTGTGTGTGTGTGTGTGTGTTGCTGAGCCTGTTAATAGTTAAATAATCTGCAGGAGGTTGCCACACTGCCCTGTTTCTAAGTGCAGACATTTACCACACATTTACCACATGTGCACATACACCCTCTCTCTCTTCCTCTCTCTCTCTCTCACACGCACACACATACACACTATACAAATCACACAACCCCATACACGTGACATGAGGCAACTACTACGACCACAGACCCCCCCCCCCCTCCTCTCTGACTCTCACACATCCTGCGCATACACTCACTCATAGTTCATGTCTTTTTTAAAGCCATGTGCAGCCAGAGAGAGCCATAGAGAGAAAGAGAGAGAGAGAGAGAGAGAGAGAGAGGGAAGGAGGGAGGAGTGTATGTCTCCAGAGGAGAGAGAGTTCAACGCCGAACTCCTCAATGTGGATTTGAAACCGCCAGCTGAAGCTCTCTCCCGTGTTCAGCCCTCCAAACCGCACCAACCAAGCCGCGCTGAGGAAATGACTTTAAAACCCGCTCGGCTTTGATCCCTTCTTCCTCCTTTTTTACCCTCGACTTGTTTCTGGGCTGAAGGCATGCCGCCGAAACACACGGAGGAGGGCTTTCCTCCGTCTGTCGGCGACTCAATGGAAACCTGGCGCGGCGTGGAGGGAGCGGAGAGAGCGCACAAGAACCGAGGAGCAGAGGAGCGCCCGGAGGAGGAGGAAGACGAGGAGAATTAGCGAAGCAGAAGAGACACAGAAACAGACACAAACATGAGTTTACCGACTAACTGCGGCCACCTGGGCCCCTCGTTCCAGGACCGCTATCTCAAAGTGAGGAACGGGAATATCTGCGGGTCGCCGCGCGCTGTCAACCGGCCCATCGACATTGTGCAGAAACGCAGGCGGTAGGCCAAGATATGGTTTTAATCCAGATGTTGTGGTTGCGCAACTCTAAACACACAGCTGTCTATTCTTTTTTTTAAAACAGTTTCATCACATTTTCTGTTGACAACCACTTGAATAAGCTGTGCTAAAATCCCTCTCACGTTGTTTTAGTCATTCAAAAGAAATGTCTCACTTACAGTGTGATCGCACTTTAGTATTCTTGCAGAGACCCTTGTATAATTTCTGGAATATCTGCCTCTGAAGCAATATATTTGTAATAACATCCATAATGTTTCATTGATACTCAGCATGTAACATTTATAGTAGCCTTCCACTTGTGTCCTTCCTTTCATGATATTCCTATCATTCATTCATACTCGACTCACAAGGGACCTCAGAGTGCTTGATGATATTTTCATTTAATCTCCATCCTTTGTCTGTGCCGCTCAAGTTTACGGGAATCTATTCGATGTTTTTACCTTGTAAAACGTCCATCAAATCACAGTAAAACTCAAATAATCCATCAAATAATTCCTTCACGTAAAGTTAATTGATTTTGCAGATTGATTCATGTCATGAGATCAGAGAGAAGATTAAGCCTCTTTTGATTTATTGTCAAAATTGCACACATGGTGTAAGATGGTCGAGGGTCAGTCTGCAATCTGCAAGTGACAGATTGAACAAAAAGTGTACTTTTTCACTTTATCGAGCTAAATAATGTTTTATGAGATGTTTTTCATTTTTAATGCTGCTTCATAAACTATAAAAAAAAAATCGGTTTTACTTCAAATAATTATAGCGCTTATATTTTAATATGATGACATTCAAGAAATAAAATAGTTTACTGAACGAAATGTGACTCATTGTGCAGCCGGCCTTTCAGAAAGCTGTGACGACACCAGCCTCGTTGGGCGGGGAGGAGGGATCAAAGTGTCTTTAAAACGTCAACCCACTAATAAAAAACCTTCAAAGGGAGATCGCTAATGAGCTCGCAGTCTGACGTATTTATAAGCCTGATGGATTAACCACATGTGTGTAATAACACAGTCAAAAAGCACGTCGAAAAGTAGAGCGCGCTCCAAATCCCTTTAACCCCCCGGACCCTGTGTGGTTTCCATTCATTCGATACAGAAACACGGTGCTTTCACCGTCGTTGCTTTTCCACGTGAAGTCAAAGGTCTTACAGTTAGTTTTGAGGAACATTCATCCGTCCGTGAAGGTATTTAGCTTCAGCTTTGAGTGTTACGTCGACGTCAGAGTTTGCTGTGTATGGAGTGGCATCAGTGAGGTTGTTGATTGTGTTGTCTCAGCTAACTGAGTTGTGTGTCCATGTCTAATAACCAAAAGCATACATCTAAGCAGCACGGCAATTTACCGCAACACACAATAGGATGGAGGTGATTCAACATTTACCTCAATTGCCTCCCCATGTTGGACTCCTCAGTGTTTAACTGTATCTCATAACTCGTACTCCAGAGGGTGCAGTCATTTTATAAGCCTGGTAATCTTTGCATCCACACAGTTGTGTGTTGGTGTGTTGCTTTTAACCTGACAGTCGACATGTCGTATGCTGCGAGCGTCGCCTCTTGTACGTGAACACGCTCACAGCCAGATTGGGAATCTTTGAGTCGGTGCCGGCGGCAGACATGAATCCGTGGGTGGGCTTTTTATTTCCGTAAGTGAGGCCCAATCTAAACATAAGAGGGCTGATTGTACAATTAGAATACACAACCTCCATATCTATGTGAAGCATATGCGTGACTGAATTTGAGAGAAGATGCTAAACTGCCCTTGGTTGGTAAAGTTGAAAAACCTCTGTCATGTGACCACTTAGTGTGATTGTGGTTTCAGGGTTAGTGAAGCCGGATAACACAAATATATCCTGCTTATGTTGAGTTTTGGCTCGTAGTACTCGCTGTTATTATTGCTCTTTTCGGCTATAGACTAGACGAAGATGCAGATGAGGAAGAAATTCATCAGCTTTTAACTTCCACATGATCGACTTCCCAGTAAGGCTCAGCGTGACTCATACGGGGAGAAGAGGAGCTCACCGATCTCGTCGTAATAGTGAGAACTTTAATTCTGCTCGTCACCAAAGTTGCTCAGCACTTTAAGGTCTTTTTGTGATAATTCTTTAGAGTCAAGCAGGTATTTTGTGCTGATATTTATATTGTTGTATTGAGTTCCTCAGATTGTCTTTGCTCCCATTCTTAAACTGTCTCACCAACAAGGATTTGAACTCATCTTCAAATTCCCTCCTTCCTCAAAAAGTTAATTGTGTTTTAGTCAGGATGGAAACTTATCTGAGTGTCTAATACACAGTTTTTTCTTGTCGTGAAGCTTCACTTGGGGGAAAAGGAACGCTCGGGGATCAGCTTTGCTAACCCTGATTAAAAAAAATATACATCTGTTGATTTAAAACCTAAGTCAAAGGCTTAACTCATCCAAACAAAAGTTTATTCTGCAGCTGCTTCACAATAAAAGACCAATAATGTGTCTCAACAGGCTGTTACTGTGCTGCAGCTGCAGGAAGTGACCAGTAGGAAAGAGCCGTGTACTATAAACACGGTTTTTATGACACAACTGCGGTCAGTTACGTTGTGCTTTTGTTTCTGTGTACTGCATTTTTCTCATTCTTATAGACTTAGATATGCACGGACTTAGATAACTCACAGCCTGAAACCACAAAAACTCTAAATCATACTGATGAGATTAGTTTTAAGAGCTAGCAGCTTTCAAAAAGCAGGATAACACTTGACTCCCTACAAGTATTGGCAAAATAAATCATGGGGCACATGAGGAACGAATTTAACATACTTCTATGGGCAATTAAGTTAATTTATGGTCTTATGGTTTATGGCTGATATCTGATATTTAATTGAAGGACAACAAACATTAGTTTATAAGCCCCTGCGTGCAGCCTGCCCCTCCCAACAGTTCTGAAATGAGATGTGACCTTTGGCGGTGTCACAGCAGGTTGCCCCGCCCTCAAGGCCTCAGCTCATGTCAGCACACTGCGCCGTGACGCACAACTCGCTCTCCATGAGGTCAAATGTCACAGCAAGTTGCCGGCGTGTTGCAACGTAATGTAAATGAAGAGTCACGTTAGCTGTGCGTGTCTGAGGCCGTTGTGAGTACCAGCTACTGTATCAGTGGTCTCATTTTGCCCCTGCAGCTGGACAAACTTATCTTACCTCTTCTGACAACGTTGATGGATTCCTCCAGCGCCATCTTTATTTTTAAAAACATACTTGTCACAGGCATCTCTTGCCTTTTGTATCCTATATCTCGGTGATATGGATCTGATGAGTTTGATAAAGGCGGTTGTGTTTCCCCGCATTGAATGATGCACACCTTCGCTGATTCTGGAGGGTGGCCGATCACAAGAACACTTACATATGCTTCCAAAGCGTGTACGCAATGCAATGGGTTATGATCTCCTACATTTTAAGGGGTTCTCCAAAGCACTTGGAGATGATTGTCAAGAAGAGGCTTCACCTACCCACTTTAAGGTTCATGCAGAAAAGTTTCTGCAGTCTAAAGACGTCAAAACTCCAGGAATTCCAAGTAAACTAACCTGGAAAGTTATTAACCCGTCAAAAATAATTATTAGATAGTTTGAGGAACAAATCTAAAACTACAGGTCCACTTTTAATGCAGTTTTAAATCTCACGATGCTCCTCAGAGGATGGAGTTTGCTGTTTAAAGGGGCTTGCGTTGAGACTGTAACTTGTCTCTGTTTAAAGATGGCGTCTGAAGTCAGACGTGAACAACTTCCCCATTTACTGACCGTCCTCGTCGGTGACCTTTATGACCTCCCGGTCGATGCAGCGACTGGTTTCGGTCTGATGTTCACAGACGGCTGCTATTGTCTGTTTATGTTCACTCAGTCGCTGGTCCAGGCTCACAGATGTGCTGAAGTGTTTCTCCCACAGCTGTCACAAGTGATGTCATGATGATGTCATTCATCCCTCCAGTTTCCATTCCAGGGATTTTTTTTCTTTCTTTCGGGTTTAACAGCAAGAGATCCACAGATCTTGGGTACATGTATATATATAAATATACATATTTCTAGAAAGATTCATCACCCTGTATTTTGAACACTTAAGAGACACATACAGTCACTCGTCCTGAACGTCTGTAAAAGGGATTTTTGACCCTGGGTGAGGGCTGAAAGGAAATATTGGCGTGCCAGTGGCTGTTCACTGGACTTGATCCCAAATTGTTCACGCAATTCCCCGCTGACGCCTCAACCCGCTTAACCTCAGGACTGCTCGGCTCCTTTGAGTCACTCCTCGGCTTTCCTACAACAAACACGCCTTCGCAGAGATCCCGCTGCGTCCACAAGCTCCGCCAGCTGGTTTGCGTCGCATGTCTTTTATTTATTTTTTTGCTTTGCTTTTGTTCAAGTTTCTTCTTTGGTGTAAAAAAAAAAAAAACAGAAGTGCGAGTTTTGGGTCAGGAATAATTTGAGGCCCGAGAGCTGGTCCATCGACATCGTCAGTGACCGTCATGAAACCACAACTGACGTCAGCAGACACGTGTGACTGCGTTTGTGCGACTGTGTGTGTTCTTGTGTGGAATATCAGCGGTGGAATAGCGGACTGAGTGTTGTCCTGACGTCTCTGTGACTCCAGAAATGATGATCAACTCAGAGACAGGGGCGGCTCTGTTCCGTTAATTTGTTGCAGGATTAGACAATAGTGTGGTTGATGGACTTTTACGTAATCCTGCACGCAGTCTGAACTTGGTCACCTTACAAAGACTCCCGGGCTTTGCCTACACGGCAGCATCGGGAAGGGAAAAGCCTTCGGTGTTGGAGGAGAACCCACTTTTTTGTTTTTATAGAGATTACAGCAAGACTGCAGTGAAACCAGATGGCATGTCTGTGTGTGAATGCTTCAAAGATGCTGTCATCAGCGTATGCTCCATGACACATGAACATTGACTCAGGTCATGGTGAGGCTCTGGTTCTTGCCATATGTCTCTAAGTAGATGAGATTTTAGTACATTCATTTATAAATTATTGCCCTGAATGCCTCATCTGATGGTAGCTAGTGTTGTGTGTATTTATAAAACTCATGTATTCATGCTTAGAAAATTAAATATGTTGCATCAATTTAACTTTTCTCCTCCAGTATCACTTCTGATATTTCAACTCTGCTGATACCAAGTACTGATCTATACTAGTGCTGATGTGTAATTTTAAAGTAACATGAAGCAGGGATTACTACTTTTAATAAATCCTGTAAATGTCCTCGCTGCAGGACAAACAAAGGAATATATAATCTAATCTAATCTCTGCAACTACAAACAATTAAGACAAAAAAAGCCACAGAAAGACTCGGAGAAAACACGTTGTCTCAATCGTGTCGTGCCCCCGCTGACCAGCGATGCGATTGGCTGCTCCTCGTTTGCCCCTCAGCTAATTAGCGGAGGAAGCGGCACACTCCTGCCTCACCGCCGGGCTCGACCGCTGGATACTGAAAGACGCCAATTAGTGCAGTACGAACATGATGAGAGGAACACTCGGAACGGCCTGTTGCTGGGCAAAGACAGGCGGTTTGTGTGTGTGTGTGTGTGTGTATGTGTGTGTATGTGTGTTCATGTTCGTGCCCTGAACCAGCCTGTCCAGTCGCGCACCGATGTGATGTAAGGTTGTTTGATTTTCAGGTCGATTTCGAAGCCAAATGTAGATCCTGACTGCTGGGGCTGTAATCACGTGTGTGTGTGTGTGTGTGTGTGTGTGTGTGTGTGTGTGTGTGTGTGTGCGTGCAGTTCTGGCCCAGTGTGTCACCCTACTAACCAGTTTCTAATCATGTTAATGCTGATCAGCCACTGTATGGATCTCTCCCCGGCTGGACGGACAGAGCTAATCACTGCACATGGACTCCACGATCAATACCTCGTCCGCGGGAGTGAATCAACCTTTGAGGCGCCCAGCACTCCCAAAAAAAAACTTAAGCACTTGAGCACAACCTCAGTCACATTCATATTTAAAGGATCAGTCTGCTCAAATGAATCATTGTACAAAAGTACTTTTGACCAAAGAAGGAATGGCTGCCGGCTCCGGTCGACCTCTAACCTCCCAACTCCCAAGGATATGGATCAAGGCTTGTAGTGTACAGCCTCCCAGCACTTTTTAAGAGTCCTTCACTGCCTATAGGTCAAAGGTCACACAGAAAAATAATAACACAGCAGCTGGCTTGACTCGGTGCAACCTTCTCCTCCCCTTGGCTATATTTAGAGAGACATGAGTGGCTCTGAGATCAGATGTTGATGTTGGACACTGAACGATCCACGGTGGCTGGTCAGGTGGATGGAAAGAGCAACTGGCTCTTCATGGAGGCGTGGCACTCTGTTTCAATCCAATGCGACCGTCTACGACAGAGGAAGTAGTTTTCTAAAAAAGACGGGTAACAATTTATGATCTTTGCGTGTTTTTAAAATGTTCACCATTCCTCATTTTGCAGTAGACTGACAGTACGACTGCAGTAATTCAACTAAAACAACATGTAATATAAGAAATGAATCAAACTCCTCGTCTCATCGACAGTAACCAGCTGTTACAACAGCGGAGGCTGAATTCATCATTGACACAAAAACATCCAGCTCACGAGACATTTTACACCCATTTTTTATTTTCTTTGCAAAAATACAAGTGCCGATCTTTTCATCAGTCATAGGATAGGCCCTGCACACTTTAGTGTATTTTAAGAGTATTTTGTTTCCATGAGGTGAGAAGTGCGGTGACTTGATCCTCGTAAGCTTCATGTATTGTCTGTGATACAATGTGTGTGTGTCTGTCTGTGTGTGTCAGCATCTTGAGGCCCCTGTGGTCGCAGTGATATTTTTCTTGATGTGTCTTCAGTCTCTCTGAATGTTATTTCCTGTATTATTGTTTTGAGCGATATTCAGGCTGAACTAAAGCCCGTCGAGTCATTGCTCACGCAGTGATGAACTCATACGGCACATTTCCACGTATTTAGCCACTCGTGGAGCACCGTGAAGCAGCTGGTTACCTTGCTCAAGAGCACTTTTGCTGTTGATGTTGAGCTATGTGACGATTTGAAGAGCTTCCAGTAATGTCACTACTGTAAGAAGTGAAATAGTGACTAAAACGTGGATTTATGTTCATCATGGCAATGTTATCAACATACAAACTATCTACTTGATGTACAAGTGGGACTGCTTTCATTTTTTTAAACATTTCTGAGCATTTTTAAGCCTTTATTATGAATAGAAGTTAGGAAGGGAGAAATCCAACTAAGATCCACTCGAACTGAAGACATTCGGTGATAAACATAACACTCCCACACACACACACACACACACACACACACACACACAGTGTTTGTGTTTGGCAGAGGGCTGGCTGGATGAGAGGGAAGCAGGGTGTTTTTCTTCAGCTTTCAGATCCAATATACAATAGGTTTGAGGTGTAAAGCAAACAAACCCCCTTTACTCCCTGAACTCTCTTACTCACACACACCCACACACACACACACACACACACACACACACACACACACACACAACACATGCACACTCAGGCATGCATGCAAATCACATAAAGCGTTCCCTGGTTTGTTTTCTTCCTCACCTCTTGCCTCCTTCCTGGTGTGAGGCTTTTGCCCTCTCTGCCAATTCCCACGCTACAAGGAAAGAAAACAGGAGGGAGCATGTGTGGTGGTTGACCTTTAACCCTGGATCTGTGTCGTCCCCTCATCCGATAACATCTGGCCTTGATGCTTGTTTTCTGGATCACTCGCAAACATAACAGAAAGTTCCTTAAGTCCCTCGGCCCCGCATGGTTCTCATGAGCACATCACACACATGCAGGGAGCATGGATAACGCTAAAGTTGAAATGTTTTGTCTCAGAGACGAAGGATCGGATTCAAAAAGTGGCCTTTGTGTGACATCCATGCAGTTCTTTGTTCAGCAGCTTTATTCATATTTTTAGATCAATATGTCTACTTGTAACAGTTCACTGCTGTATGACTAATAATCCCTTCAATACATTTCATATCAAAGTGTAGATTTGCTCCGAAATATAAACAATCATCTCAGCACTAACTGTAAAATACTCAGGTTGCAACTAATTATTTCCTCTATTCATCAGCTAATATTTTAGTCCATGAAATGTCAGAAATAAAGAAAGTCCTAAGATTAAATAACTTGTTTTGTCCAACCAACATCCCAAAAAAGTCAAAAATCAAAATAGTAAATACATTTTCTGTGGATCGACATATTGATTGAATAATTGGATTTCAGCTAAGACAAATGAGCAAACACTTTCCCGCCTGATGATGCAATTTAAACTTTGTGCATTCCCATTTTTAACTCGTGCAATCTTTTTTGTTTTCTTTCAAAAAGTTCCCTCCTCTCATGTCGACGAGGCGCAAACTAAACATCCTGGGAACAAAAGCAGAAGTTCGGATGTGGGTGTAGAGGAGTGTGTGTGACTGTGAGTGTGTGCGAGTGCATGCATGCATGTGTGTGTGTGTGTGAGAAAAGTTTAGTAAAACGGAGTTAAAGAGAGAAAAGGGAGCCTTCATTTACGTCAGAGAACTGGGAAACAATGCTGGAGGCAGGAGACGGAGCAAGGTCAACTTGTTGCTGCAACTGCACAAGACGCCAGGCTGCCTGTCTGTCCGTTTATCGGCCTTTCTGCGTGTCTAACGGGGAACATCTTGGCTTTGCAGAAGCGGCAGTATAAGAAGTACGGTTTGTAGAGGTTGTACTCGAAGGGCTCCACTGTGTTTCATAGTCTCCAGAACACTTTTTAAATTTAAACTTTATACTTTTCTTGCCCAACTTTTGTCCTATCTAGCTGCTGGCTTGATATCCTTTCCATTTATTTAGCAACTCACATTATCTTTCCTTCATCTTCTATGATCTGCTCTCAAGGACCCACAAGGTTGTCATCCATTATGTGTTCGATACTCAACTTTATTTGTAATGGGAAGAAATGAATTGACAAAAAAATGTCATCAAATGTATTGCATCAGCCCAAAAGGTCCTGCATGCAGATTACCAAGGAAATACCACCAGGAATGATTTTTTATTTTTTTTAAAAGCTCGCATAAACACAATTAAGATGGAGTAGAATACTCAACACAAGATTTGAGCAGAGCCTTGTTGCAGAGACGTTGCAGTAGCGTGTTGTATTCAGTAGTGGGGGCTGTCTCCCTTTCAGAAGCCTTTTGGCTTCTGCTTCTTTTGAATGGGAACGAATGCCATCGACCAACAGTGAGCTCAGAAGAACTGCAGCTGCTGCTGAGCTCACTGATGATCATGAGTGGAATTGAACTACCACCAAAAAACGTTTAAAAAAAAAGCCAGTAAGTCTGTTGAAACCCAAAGCATGAAGTAATCATCGGTATAATCAGAACACGACACGTCAGTGTGTACGCAGCTGTTTGTGTGTGCGTCAGTTTGGGAGTATAACCGAGGCTTTGAAGATCGGGGCAAATCCAATAAATGGGATTAATTCCCCAGTCGGTGTCGTCGACCTCTGACAGCTGCAACTCCCTTCATTGTTTGATCATACATTTGTGTATTTGTTGATCTCAGTGAACAGAGCTGGTATGAGGCCTTCATGTTAAAAATGTGTGGTTATTAGTAGTCATACTTATGCGTTCCATTATGGTCTAAATAGTCCATTTTCCACACCTTTTTACTGGCGAGGCAGTATATAATAAAATAGATATGGTCTTGTAATTCTACTTGGAGTCATTTAGAAGCACTCAACCAATAGAAATGAAAAAGAAAATCCTTCATGAATGTATTCATGAGGAGGGGAGAAATCATCCGCACCCTGCCGGTGGGGGTGGGTGGTGGGGGGGGGGGTATCTACGTAAGCTCCGTCACCAGTCTCCCATTCCCCTCTTTCCTGGCAGGCAGATCTATTTATAGCCTCTGACGTCACTGGTCTCCTCTGATGGAGCCTCGTCACGGCCGACTACACCGAGCCAGGAGGAGGGTGAGGGTGTAAATAGGGTTGGGTGAGGTGGAGTAGAGTGGTGGTGGGTGGGGTATCATTGAGGTAAGCCCTGCTGCAGCCCTCCCCCCTCCTCTCTGCCATGTCACACCAATCAGGTGTGAGATGCTGAGCCACATCACTGTGCTTGATACGGCCTTCTTCACCCCCACTCGTCCTCGTCCTCGTCCTCCTCCTCTGTGTTTGTGTTTCTCTGCTTCTGAGAATTATGTCTTTCATTCAGCATCGATTGCATAATAGCCATCTTTCATTTATCAGGCGCTGCCATTGCTGGAGCGCTGGAGGCAGGCTGAGCTAAAAATAGAAACCAAGCCTCCAGTGCCTCTGTCGGTGCTCTGTTTTCTATTGTTATGACCAAGGAAGGAGAGCGGCGATGAAACAGATACCAACTGATCTAACAGATCCAAAATACCTTAAAATGATCCCTCACGTCGCCACATTCAGGCGCTTTAGTATCTAATCCAGTTTTATAATCTGATTTTGGTTGAAGACGGTTGTTTCTGTTGAATTCGTGTCAGAGAAGAGATACGAGACCAAGTGGTTGCTTCACTCAGAGTGCAGACGAGTCTGTGTGTCCTTGAGCCAGGCACTGAGGTAATGTAGACCAGGGCGAGGCTGAAAAAAACAAAGAACTTTCCATGTTAATAAGCTCTCACCCTCCACTACAGTCCCTCGTGTGTGTCGATAAAAACTCAAAGCACTTTCCTCGCTGCCCCCTTTTTTGTTTTTAATTTTAGAAACATTTTAGGTGAAAGGGAATTCATCCAGCGACCGTTATACCAAACCCACTTCAGGCTCTGCGTAGTGACTTCTTCTTGATTAGAAGGATTCAAAAGGGATTAAAATTCGGGCAGAATCGAGCCGCGAGACCTTTTGGTTACAGCAGGTTGGAACTGAATCCAGCTGGCAAAAGAAAAGAGGGAGATTTTTGAAAATACTATTTCATTTTGATCATACCAGTGAAATACAATCTTAAAATGATACCTGGAGAAGTGCTCTGTTCAGTCATAGGGGTGCCTTTCAATGTGGTGGATGCGACGGGGGTGACGCACCATGCATGAAGTCAGCGTTGACGTCATGCAGAGATAGCGGAGGGAAAGATGTGTGTGGGTGTGCGTTTGATTGCGAAAAACGTAGAATCACAAGGTCACCTGTTTGTAAAGACTCTCATAGTCAGGGCAGTCAATTTGAATATAACCTTTTTATCCTTTTTCAAACCAAGGTGTGTTGTGCTTGTTGTTGTTGACGACTTATCATACTGCCACATGCATATTTACACACATCCTGTTCTTATGTTATTTCAGAATTTCAACTGTCTTTGTGAATGTCTGGGTTCATTTATTGTAAGAACATTTGCTGCTGTATTTTAAAAAATAGAAGATATGTGGACATCTGCATCCAGTCGCTTTATTATACGTATCTTATCTCAGCCTTGTCTTATCTTAGGTCTCTCCTTTCTATCTCCATGTGTCGTCAGCAGCTAAAGGAGCAGTTTTATATTTAGGTATCTGTGGTGTAGATGCAGTGCTGAGAGATAACCCCATCAATGTTGCATTGCATGTTTTTACTCTTTTATTCATTAGTGTCTGGGTTTTCTTTTCTTGTTTTTCTTTATGAACTTGATAGCTGCTTTCGTTCTACTTCTCTTTTGATACCGAGGTATGCAAATGTAGCAGAAGTACTACTACTACCACTGGTAGTAGAAACAGAAGAGCAGTCTGGGTTACTTAGCAGGTGAAAGCTACAGAAATGGTGACGGTAGTGTTGATGTGTTTCTTCTTTGCCTCTCTGTAGTTTTGATGTGGAGAATGGCCTGTCGGTGGGCCGCAGTCCACTGGACTCTCAGACCAGTCCGGGTTCTGGACTGGTCCTCCAGGCCAACTTTCCTCACAGTCAGCGGCGCGAGTCCTTCCTCTACCGCTCTGACTCCGACTTCGACCTTTCACCCAAAACAATGTCCCGCAACTCGTCTACTGCCAGTGACCTGTGAGTATTTATGAATACTTTCATGTTAACACCAATAAATCAACCAGCCTTCATCCTCGACTTCAAGATGAATTGTTTTTGCTGATTTGAAGGGAAATCTAAGGAAGCCCATTTCCCCCACAACAAAAAAAGAATTGGGACCCAAAAAAAAAAAAATCCGGACCAAAACAAAAAAATGAAGAAAAAATTAGGACAATAATTATATTAAAAAAAAAAAAATTATCAATTTTTCTTTTTTTTTTTGGCCTAATTTTTTATTTATTTTTTGGTCCTAATTTGTTTTTCTTTTTTTTCGGTCCTAATTTTAGGTCAACAATAGAATATTAGGAACATATACAAACAAATAAATATAAACAGAAACATTAAGCTCCCTGTTATAAATTAACAGGGAAACACTGTTGTGTGTATTATTAATATTTATTGATGTCCTCTTTACTCTCTAATAAGTGCTTTTTTTGGCTCCTGGCTTTTGGTAGCAGAGCTCATGTTTGTCGGCATAAACAAAAGTCGTGTTGATTTGGTACATAAAGCTAAAGCCACAACCGTAATCTCAGCTCAGAAGTAGTTTTTCACCCAGTTTCTGCCTGTTTATGTGGCTAAATTTGAAGCCAGAGTGTAAATGGGGCCTCGACCACCAATAGCTGTCGCTCCTTTGTTTTGAAGGGATCAGGGATTGAAGCATTTGGAAGTCAATTGGCTACCTCGGTGAGACAAAGAGTAAAGACTGCTGTGATTTGTCCGTCCATCTCTTTGGGCTTTGCCATGTTGTCATGAGTCAAACCTACTACCACTTACGCCTCCAACCTTCCACCCCCTCCCGCTCCTCCACCACCTTACATGTGACCTTTCTCCTTAATTTGACCTGAAGGACACGTTGTGGATGCTCAACTCCAAAGTGAACATCCATGCAGAGCATTCAAACAGTCCCAGCAAGCATTGGACAGACGGTGATCTGGTATCACAAGGAAAAGCATTTGGTAATTTGATAATACTTCATTTAATTTTACAAAACAGTAAATAATAAATATGCACAGTTGTCATAGCTGTCATAGTTATTCAATGTCCAAATGTTTGCTGACACTGTACATTTCACTGGCAGCATGGATTCACCCAGAAGTCTGAATGCTTACAAGGTCCATGATGAGACCTTAAAGCTTCCAGAAATGTCTACCTCTCCAAAAGTTAGCTTTTGGAGCATCCCATGCACGAACAACTCGTCCTAGTAGTACAAATACAGCATATATATATATATATATATATATATATATATATATATATATATATATATATATATATATATATATATATATATATATTTATCTTGGAGGCAAAACCGAAACCAATCTGCTTTGAGTGATTTTGAGCATTATTGAAATTTAGGTTATAAAGTTGTCAATGCTAACTCATTAGCATTTTTTTCCGACTTTTCGCTCCACCAACTCTTGAAACAAATTTCATAAATGCTGCAGTAGAATTTTACCAATCAGTCTTTTTCTTTCCACTTTTTGTTGGACAGGTAGACACTCAACTGCCAGTCTTACATGGCGAGCTTGATGGGAACCACAGGGCCAGAGAACCAAAACAATGAGACGATCTGTCCTTTCTGTCATTTGATTTTATCCTAAAAATATCACCTTATTCAGGTTTATTGAGGCTGATTGAATTAAACCTCTTTGGGTAAATACAGCATTGGTAAACATTCCCCTGCCGGTAACCAACGTGTTGTGTCTTTGTCTCTTATTAATTAATTATTAATTAACTTATTTAAAGCAGTGGTTCTTTGGCTCTGAGGGTTAACTCTAAGCTGCGTATTTGCCTCGAAGAAGTATTTGTATAACTAAAACAATCTCCCCTCCTGATGTCCAGTGGGTTATGAGACCAGCTTCGGGGTCGTAACCCACTGCACGCTTCACCCTTCCTCTACATTTCTCACATTCAAATGATGACAACAAACAGATGCATTTGTTGTCATTGTTTGTATTCAGTTCATTTTGTACGACACAGCTTCACACACTGCTGTTTCACTGGATATCTGTTTGTGTTTGTCTGTGGTTTTCACAGACACGGAGAAGACATGATAGTGACTCCATTTGCACAGGTTAGTAGCATGTTTGTGTTGGATGTTAGGCTATTACAAACTGTTGGGACTCTATTCTTGATATTAAGGGGGCCATGTCTCGGGTGTCTTCCTCCACACCATTTCACACAGCTCCAAAACTCACTCACTTGTCTTTTTAGGTTCTTGCCAGTCTACGAACAGTGAGAAGTAACTTTGCTGTTCTGACACATCTGCAAGATCGTGTCACAAACAAGTAAGAGCTATAAAATCTGACTGGATGTGCGGCTGCTTGTTGTCTTCTTGTTCTGCTGACGCCTCGACTGTTTACTGGTTTCAGGCGCGGGACAAGCAGCAACCAGCCATCCGTGTGCAAGCCATGTCTTACAGGTCAGAGTCACTATCCCTGTGAGATTTATCCTTTCATGACTTTCTGTTTTTATGGAGATACTTTTCTATATTAATTACTTAACATAGAATACATGTTAAAGAGTGTGATCTTCATGGTTTCATGCTCAGAGGAGACCTATCAGAAGCTGGCGGTGGAGACGCAAGAGGAGCTGGACTGGTGTCTGGACCAATTGGAGACGCTGCAGACGAGACACTCAGTCGGCGAGATGGCATCCAATAAGGTGAGCGGACAATTTAGAACAATTCAGCAGTGACTGATTTTAATTTGAAGGTTTCAAGTCATTCACAAGCTGGGTCACATGTTCCGGATCTGATCTTTTAACTCCTGGTCATGCGTGCAGACAAAGTGCTGTCCTTGTAGCTTTGACATAGAGAAGTGAAGGTCAGTTGTTATGACACATGCATCTGCAGAAACACTGGAGGTTCATGAATCGCTTCTCCCTCCATGTAAAGAGTTCATCATTTCCCTCCATCATGTTTCCCTCCACCGTCTGGCTGGCTGCTCCGCTCAGTCCTCCTCCCCCTCTCCCAGTCAGCCAATCAGATCCCTCCCCTCCACCCAGCCCCTGAAGCCAGAGGGATGTGATTGGAAAGAGAATAGGGAGCAGCATGCAGGGCGGGGAGGAGGGGAAGAGGGGATCCTCACAGCCTCGACCGCGTTATGAATCTAAGTGGCAGTGTGTGACAGGAGTTGGATGAGAAACTGCTGTCCACACCCTTTCTCCCCGATGCTCCACCACATCCCCGACGTCCCCCACCCCACCCTTCCCTCCCGACACCCCCACACCTCCGGGACAGGACATGTGGCCGCGGGAACTTTTATTCCCAGACGGACTTCTCTTCCTGTTCAAACTGTTCCTGCCGAGTGTGGACCGGGATTTAGCGAGCGGCGCGTCACCAAGCGAGCAAACTTGCGCGCTCGTGGCTTTGGATTTTCCGGGCACCTCTAACGTCAACATGCGTGGGTTGACATGCCCGCGTCGGCTCTCTGCGTTTGTCTGTGCTGGAGACTCAGACAGGTGAGGACGGGAGCGCTGCCGGCTTGTTTACACTGTGATCTATCGGCAGTGCAGGCTTTGCAGGAGGGAGGAGGGAGGGGGGGGGGGGGGGGGGGGCGACATCACATCTGGACTCAGCACCGGGATCTGCAAACGGGCTGAATGTGGGGATGGTGTGTCTATGCACGTAGGGGTGTGAGTGTGTGCACGAGAAACAGAAATAGTGGGGGAGAAAAATCACAAAACACCTTCGATAGAAGGAGCAGCTGACGTGATTTACTAATGTGAAACAATTTAGAGCGCTGTTTGGTTGACAGCAGCAGGAATATGCTGCATGGTATTTGTAAACATATTGCATATCTGAGACATGCTGCGCTGGAAACCTTATGTTTATGATGGAGGAACCCTTATGTTTATGATGGAGGGAACCTTATGTTTATGATGGAGGAAACCTTATGTTTATGATGGAGAAAACCTTATGTTTATGATGGAGGACCCTTATGTTTATAATGGAGGAAACCTTATGTTTATGATGGAGAAAACCTTATGTTTATGATCGAGGGAACCTTATGTTTATGATGAGGAAACCCTGAGGTATATGATGGAGGAAACCTTATGTTTATGATGGAGAAAACCTTATGTTTATGATGGAGAAAACCTGAGGTTTATGTTGGAGGAACCCTGAGGTTTATGATGGAGGACCCTTATGTTTATGATGGAGAAAACCTGAGGTTTATGTTGGAGGAACCCTGAGGTTTATGATGGAGGGAGCAGGTGTGTTGAACAGCTCCAGCAGAAGTAAACCACGATGAGGAACTGTGGCACATTTTAGTTAAAGCTTCGGGATTATGATTCATGTGAATGTGTATGTTTTTGTTTGAGTCACATAGTAGCCACTGCAGCACTCTCTCTCCTCCTCCCTCCTCCATCAGTCAACACGTGCCGAAGCTGTTGCATAATCGGAGTGGAAGCTACCGCTGTGATCAAACTCAGAGGGGGACACCGAACACTTTTGTGTTTGATAAACTTTCACCAATGATTTTTTTTACAACAACAGTGCAGATGTCAATATAGTGATATTAAAGGTAGTACAGTTTGTCTCTTTTATGAATGAATACAAAGGGTAAATGTGCACTCTATGCTTTATAGACATATACATACATGTGCTCATTTCTCAGTAAGGTTACTTGCTGCCTCGTCATTTATATAAATGTATATGCAGAGCTGATGTCCAAACTTGCTCAAACATATTTAGATTTGTTTTGAAATGTGATAACGCATCTAACTCTGCATCTTTCTTTTACATTATTGGAGTACTTTCCACATCATTTCTTAAAAGAATATCCATGTGAATTAAAAACAAACAAGTTAGAGCCCATCTTGGGATCATACCGGCAGTGACGCCACATCGGGCTCGGTGTAAAGTGGGGGGAGGCTATCGCGGTGAAATAATCTATCCACAGACAGACAGACCGGCTCTGCGGTGGTTTCCCCGTATAAAGGACCCCGTTCGCCACGATGACTCACGCAGACTCACGAGGTGAAAACAACACAAGCTTCGCTGTCGCGGCTCAAAGCAACAGAGGAAATATTCAGTCAAAGTAAAGTGATGACGGCATAAGAATCATAAAATGCACTATTCATGCATTGTCGGAAAAAATGTAGTTTTTAAAGCTGATGCTACATAATGACCCTCCTCGTAGACGAAGAGAGGCGGTACAATTATAATGTAAGTTTCTTCAATGACAATACCTCCCCACCGTGATCTCTTGTGTTTAGTTCTATAAATCTTTAACAATTGTGTTCCCGTGTTGATGTTTAAACATGCTGCACACGCAGCTCCTCTTTGTGAGCATATGTAACATGTTCATCTGCAGTCTCACCTGCACAAACCACCTTTTGCGTTATGACTTTACAGTTTAAGAGGATGCTGAACCGCGAGCTGACGCAGCTATCGGAGACAAGCCGCTCAGGGAATCAGGTCTCGGAGTTCATCGCCAACACCTTCCTCGGTGAGTTTGTAATGCCAGATGTAAATAAATGAATGGACACCCGCTTCGTGGAACCTAATGCAGGCAAATACAACTGCAGAGAAGTCTACATTCACAAACGTTAGGATTTTTTAAAAGTGCTAATTTTGGAGGCTTTGTGGTGCTGTGGAAATATATTGGTTTGGCACAATTAGGCAATGCTCATGTTGTATGTATGTTGTGCCCATCAAAATAACTTAAAATCTACTATCCCAAACACGTCTATGAGGAAAGGATTAAGGGCATTTTCATAATGCCTCGCCTGGTTTTATTGACTGCTGTCAGCTGTATTGTGCGAGCGCTACAACAAACTGCCGTTCAACAAATGTGAATATTAGCATTGCATTGTGTATTTGAGGTGCGGGGGGGGGATTTGGAATAGTCTCATTTGAGCAAAGAAGAACAGCTTTTAAATGTAAACCAAGAAGGAGAGAACACACGTTCAAGTGAAAACACAACGAGGAGAGAAGATTAGATTAGAAGAGGAATTTAAAAAGGAAGTAATGAAAAAAAAGAAGTGGTTATTGAAGAAAATGACATTATAGATATGAAATACAATATGTTTTTTTTTTAAAGGGAAAGAGGAGCGATTGCTTTTGAGGGAAAGGAAGTGAAACAGGAGGATTCATAAAGAAACAGGGAGATGAGAATTTCAGCATTTTCACAGCTTTTTTTTTTAAAACTTAAAATACGAAGAGAAGAAGGATGAGATGTTTATTAATAAGGAGGAATAGAGAAGGCGAGGATTTCTTTCTTTCCCAAAAAAAAAAGAAAAAAGAAAGAGCGACGGCAACGCGGCGACAGACAGCATTCCCGGACACATTGTGTGGCGTTGTCGTAGCAACAGGGTGCAATATTATTAGACGGCGTGCTGCATCGACAGGAGGCTCAGTCTTCTGCAGCCCTGCCGGCGCGATGGAGGTCCAGCCGAACGAGGACGGAGCCGCCGGCCGCTCGCCGTTTTGACATGAGCGCCTCGGCGTGGAGCCCGACCGCCGCGTTCAGAAATGAACCCGCTGGTTTCGAACGCGAGGAAGAGGAGGCGCGGCGAGAGAGGTGAGCGAGGCCAGACGGCGCCTCGCGCGCGACGCCGCCGCCACTCAGGGTCCCTCTGCATCCTGATGGGTGGCGTGCGCTTGTATCTGGGCTCAGATCTGGATATATCGTTCCCTGCCGTGCTGATTTTAAAAAAAAGAAATAGATGAATACGTGGACGTGAAATATGTGGACGTGAGAGGTAAAGCCGGCTGTCTGTGATGTCACAGTGGGATCATTGTTTCCTCGGTTTGTACACAAACGGATGAGTCATTTTCAACAGTATCGTGTCTGCTGGGACAGCAGCTTTTGTGTCAACAAGTCACGTGGAGGTTATTGATACTTTTGGAGGGGAATCTTGTTTTTTATCGCTTTTTTTTGTTGCTTTTGCGTGAAGGATTACGCGCTGCACCGCGGGTTAGAAAACACAACCTGTATGAGCGATGAAGGCTTTTCAAAACCCACATTTGGAAGAAAAAAAACTAACATGAGAAGCGCTTTGTCATCAAGCTCAAGGCGATGCTGAGCCCCTGAGAAGCTGACAGGTTTTACCCATCATCCTTTGCTTTCTACTACTGGTGTTGTGTTCGTACACACCTTGTTGTGCTCCGATAATATTGCTTTTGTTCAGCAGGTGTACTTCATTATAGCTGCACAATCATAGTATATATATATACTGTACTCACATCCCATTTTGCTTGAATTTAAATCTATTTATTTGACTATTTTTGAGTGGCATTTATTGATCGTGAGCGATGCAAAGTCTACTCATTATGATTCATTAAGATTCGGACTGTTGTGCTGAAAAGAATCGCGATTACACCTTGTTGTGTTGATGTAATGAAAGTGACTCATTCATCTACACGTGTATATTTAAGAGAAGATCTGTACGTGACGCCGTCCTCCCTTTTGAACAAATCTCCTTCAGGTTTGACCGTCTTACCGCAGCTGAAAGGATGTACAAATACACCAGTTTCTCATATAATTGTCTCGTTGCTTGTGACCGGATTCACACCGGCCGTCTTATTTGCGTCAGTGATTTTTAGAAGACGGGGTTCATGTTATCACACACTTTGTGTTGCAGATGTACAGTAATGCAAGCTGCACCCTGCTCATCAGATATAGTGACAGCAGGTGCAGTATTCGTAGTAGCATTTGCTTTAGCTGGTGCAGTCACTAGTTATAATATTTGCAATGATAGATAGTCTGATACTATCCCGGACGGACGCACGTATTCAACAGTGTGCCGTGTGTTTGTACACATTGCAGAGAAACAACATGACGTGGAGATCCTGTCTCCACCTCCTAAGGAGAAGGAGAAGAAGAAGAGGCCAATGTCACAGATCAGTGGTGTGAAAAAGGTCACACAGAGTCCCGGCTTGCCACCCGCCCGCATCCCCCGCTTTGGAGTCAGCACACCACACGAGAGCCTGCTGGCCAACGTGGGCACTCACTCATTTACACACACACACAAACACATGACACACAAACACAATGTGTCTGATAGATGTCCCGTCTTTCTTCTCCAGGAGGTCGAAGAAATTGATCGTTGGGGTCTGGACATATTCAAGATCGCCGAATTTTCTGGAAACCGCCCTCTGACGGTGATCATGTACTCCATCTTCCAGGTATGGGAGGATCCACTTTGAAGTTTGTCTGCTTCTATGGTATATTTTGCGCTGTTACCCACTAAGTTGTGTTAAGTTACGAATGTGCTGGTTGCAGGCAAACTTTCGGCAACACCCCCAGCCGCTTGCATCGAAAACACAGACGAGAAACACTGATTTGTAGACGGCGTGACACAGATGTCTCTTCTCTCCCTCCCCATCCTTCCAGGACCGCGACCTTCTGAAAACCTTTAAGATCCCAAACGACACCTTCATCACCCTCATGATGACCTTGGAGGACCACTACCGTGCAGACGTGGCTTATCACAACAACATTCACGCCGCGGATGTGGTGCAGTCCATCCACGTCCTCCTGTCCACTCCCGCTTTAGAGGTGAGCTAAGGAAGCCGTTTGCTCCCGTCGTTCATGGTCACGACATAATATCCCTCTGGTGTTTTAAATGAATGTGTGTTTTTCTCTTTTTTCATCCCCAGGCAGTGTTCACAGACCTGGAGGTCATGGCTGTTTTGTTCGCTAGTGCCATCCATGATGTTGACCACCCAGGAGTCACCAACCAGTTCCTGATAAACACCAGTAGGTTCCTCTTTGTCTGGTTTCCCATGTGCCATCAGGTGATATCTTTGAGTCTTTTCCCTTCACCTGCACCTGAAACTTGGCCCGGATCACACTGCCAGCATGGCACAAGATCTTATTTAGACGGCGCCGCCATTAGCAATGATTCAAATGAACTGTAATCATGTTCAACGTGTCTTGTCACACGGTTTTAACAAGTTCAACCCGCATTTTACTCCCTCTTTCCCCCTTTAGGTTCAGAGCTGGCGCTGATGTACAACGACGCCTCTGTGCTGGAGAATCACCACCTCGCTGTGGGCTTCAAACTGCTGCAAGATGAAAACTGTGACATCTTCCAAAACCTCAACAAGAAACAGAGAGACTCGCTCCGAAAGATGGTGATTGACATGGTGAGACTCCTGCATTTCTTTTTACTTGACTCGATGATCTCCTTAGTAGATGTATGAGAAAGCAGACATTGAGAGATGATGGTCAGTTTTCAACTTCAGCTGTCTGGAACAAACAAATTGGGAAACACAAAAACAATTTGAATTCCTTGAAGTCTTCTATTCGTTAATGTTTGCTATTGTAGCTTACGTATATAGTGTCCAACACGTGAAACCAGACGGCCACGTGAAACATGAGTGACTGACGATGTGCTAAACCTCTGCATCAGGTGCTCGCCACGGATATGTCCAAACACATGAACTTATTGGCGGACATGAAGACAATGGTGGAGACCAAGAAGGTGACGAGTCTCGGAGTCCTGCTGCTGGACAACTACTCTGACCGCATCCAGGTGAGAGAACGAACGGTACCAGCACCAGGGAATCGTGTCGGGATTTAGAAATGGATCATTCATCTGTGGCTACAGTTTAAATACTCGAAACGAGCAATAAATAAAAAGCAAAAAAAACTCAGACATTAGCAGCTGCACAATTTTACACACACATACACACACAGTTAGTGTGAAAAGGCTGCCGCCTGCTGGACACATTGTGGTCATTGCTTCTGTATGGAGCTTAACCAATCTATACGGGTACGGTTCAAATATATATTTATGAAATAAATGGAATGCTAGTTACATTTCTCGAGTTGTCGCTGCAGCTTTTTCCCGAACAATTGTTGGTGAGGTTTTTGAAAACGGGGTCGATCGCGCGCGTCTGTTCTCCAGGTTCTGCAGAACATGGTCCACTGTGCCGATCTGAGCAACCCGACCAAGCCGCTGGAGCTTTACCGGCAGTGGACGGACCGCATCATGGTGGAGTTCTACACCCAGGGAGACCGAGAGCGGGACAGAGGCATGGAGATCAGTCCCATGTGTGACAAAGACAACGCCTCCATAGAGAAGAACCAGGTAACGCCCACCGACACGCAGGGATGCAGGACAATAGTGTGAAAGTTATAAACCTTGAGGAGTTTAGACGGTTTTACAACCTCAAAGAGTAACAACAGACAACATGGAGGCAGAAAAGGCAACAGTTGTACTAATCTAAGTGAAAGAAAAAAGTAAAAATGTCTGTGTCTATCTTAGTTTTAATGAATATCCTTCATATATTTATTAAAAGGATTGTATAATCACCTGAAATGTCAATACAGAGCGGGTCCTTCTCGTGGTTCCTACAGTAGCCCAGAAAGGACAAACTTAACTTTCCTCATTACCTGAAGACCATAATGTCCTCAGGAAACCCCAAACAACATCTTAGCAGCCTTCGTCTCCAAAAGACAGTTGTTCATATGTGTGAATTTATTGTGGGACTCATTCCTATTATTTCTATGACTAGGTGGGCTTCATCGACTACGTCGTCCACCCTCTGTGGGAGACCTGGGCCGACTTGGTGCACCCTGACGCCCAGGACATCCTGGACACGCTGGAGGACAACAGGGAGTGGTATCAGAGCATGATCCCCCGCAGCCCGTCGCCCTCCAGCCCCGAGGAGCACCGCGTGGAGGTGATGCCGGGTGCTGCGGGAGCGGGGGGGCCCGTCCCGTCAGGGGGGGACAAGTTCCAGTTTGAACTCACTCTGGAGGAAGAGGAGGAGGATGAAGAAGAGGTGGAGTCTGACCTGGAGAGCCCCTTGGAGGGGGAGTCCCAGTCGGGGACGGAGCAGCAACTGCCCTCCTCCTCCTCCCCGTCGTTGTCCCCGGACCCCCGCGGCACCAGCAGGTACCGCCCCTCTTCGCCTCACCCGTCCCGGACCCTGAATCTGGCGGCGTTGTCGGTGCGGAGCCCCCGCAGGAGGCCGGCCTCCCCGGGTCGGGAAGGCGCCGACAGGGACAGAGAACTGAGCCTGGAGGGCGACGGCGTGGCGTGCCTACGCATGGGCACGTAACAACCAGCACAACCTGCCCCGCCCGACGGACACGAGCGCTGGATGCGGAGGCGACAGCGACGGCGGCAGGGCAGGCCTTTACTAATAAAGTCTGTAAAAATCACTACAGTCCCTTTACACTGGAGACACCCGCTCTGGAGAACAGAGGGACGTTTCCCCTCTGTTTTATTTTCTATTTTAAACAAGAGGAATCCTTTCAGCCTCTCTTTTTGGGATCGACCTCCGCGTCCCGTCCCGCTTTGTTGTAGCTTTGAGTTTTAGAGCGTCCCGGACGAACACTGCTGCAATTTAACGGGGAAGGAGAGTGGAGTCGAGGCGAGATACTCTTAACGAGAACAAAAAAAAAGGTAAAGGAAATGTCTTCCTCCAAAAACAACTGTTTATGACATTCAGACATGAGAATGAGGATCGCTGTGGTTTGACAGGGTCTTATTATTTTTGCACCATAGTTTTTGATTTATGAAATTGCCGAGTCCGGTTGGAATAAGTGAGTATGATTTATTTGTTTGAGAATGGTGTGAGAGATGAATCATTTTACCAAATACAGGATGTAGTGGAGAGAAAATTGATACACCTAAACCTCAGGGTATGAAGAGAAACATGAATCTAATGTAGCACGGATGTAATGGGTGACCCTCACCTGACCTTCGACCCCAAACTGTCTTTCATGTTTGATTTACCTCCACACCAGAGACTTTTTGTTTAACCTGCGTGTCTTTACATTTAATCAAGCCCTTTAATAGAACATTTGGCAACTGAAGCAATCAAAGAGTGTGTACCTAAACCAGCTTGTAGCACCACAGCGATTAAACATGAAGCAGACTGTGGCCCAGTCTCACATGTTTCAAGTACAAGAGACACCAACCTGTATAATAAGTTTGGGCTTCTTTCATTGTTTTACCTGAGATGATTTCAAAGGGTGTCACTGTTGGGTGTTGAACAGTTCTTTCCACGTTGTACGTGTGCTGGTCTCGTTTGTGTTTATGTGCTTGAAAAGCATTTTTTTTTAATCGGGGTGCCTCCGGTCCGCAGAAGCACTTTACCGTCTCCGCCCTTCAGCTCTTTTATTCAGTCAGACAAAGGGCTTCGTCCACTGGCGGCCTCCTGATCTCTCTCACACACACACACACACACACACACACACACACACACACACACACACACACACACACACACACACACACACACACACACACACACACACACACACACAGCAGGACGTCTGACTCGAGGTACTAGAAGGCAGAGCAGGAAACTCACTGGTGATTTTTTTTTTAAATTGCAATGTTCTCTGAAAGGTGATTTTTATTGTGTTGTACTGGGTACAACTTGTAAGAATACTTCTGGTAGTATTATATATTGTTCTTGTTGAAAACAAATTCCCTGAAAAGCTTTTAGTGCATCGCTCAATATTTTCTAAAGTCCCTCTTCTGGCTCTCAGCCCCAAGACCATTAGTTTCCAACTTTTAGAACAAATAGATCCAATATTTATGTTCCTTCTTAAAAAAAAAGGAGTTGTAGGTTTTATCAAACGTGCCTCTTTACCTCTTATCAACTACTTCAACTGTAGATGAATGTTTTAGGGATTGGATTGGTGTCCATAATGAAGGAATACGTCTCAGTGCAACCGTGTGGCTCACTGGCATGTTTTTATGAGCTATTGTACAATGAATGTCTGTGGCTCAGGAAGTAGCTGCTTCACAGAAATACTTGCTAGTTGCATCAGGTCATCGTGGGTTTTCATGTCTTTTCATGGGCTTTGTTGACAATAAGCAAAATATGGAATATCACATTTATCCTCTAATTGGGGAAAATCATTATATTGACTGGAAAAACTCTTCACTATAATGAATTTGAGCCCGATTGTTTCTACAATTACTAGAACAGTTTCAATGAACATGTTAAGCAAAGACATGTAAAGACCCGTTTATTTTAAATGCCCTCATAAATCACCAAGGTGTTTCTTTCCTGCCCTGCCGATAGGATCTGCTGTCGAGGTCAGAAAACAGCTGAATCGGATCAAACTCAACAGATTGTGTTCCATCAGGTTATCCGTCTTATAATCTGAAAGATTGTGCTCGACTGGGATTACTGTGTGCCATAAGTGTTGAAACACCTGCCAGCCTACGATGCTGAACATTTTTACACTAGAGATTTTAACCTGATGATTGTATCAAAGTCAATGACTTTATAGTGATAGTTTTTACGAATGATATGCGTCTCCAGTATTTAAAAGCAGACAGATTGTTAGTTTTTGTGCAGCTCATGATCCGTCTGTTCCGCTCTTTCCTAAATCAGATGTCTGATACTTGAGAATGTGTGTCGCTTCAGAAGTCCACGTTTAGTCTTGAGCAGTGTTTGTCGCCGTCACTGAGGTAGAAAGACCAGGAAGTAAACAAGCACTACACAAAGATACCATGCACTTCCTGGTCAGGCAGTCTTAGAAGAAATTTTTAAAAAAAAGTATCAGCATTTCATTTCATACGTGATGAAAGTGGTTGGAGCCGAGTGTAAGAGACCGTTATGCTGTTTTTAACATGTCGAGCCGCACGGCATCGTATGAAATTAAAGCAAGAAAACTGCTCATTTCTCAGCCTTAAAAAACGATTGAAAGTACATATAGACTATATATATTTCTCATGATGGAAGCAATATCCTGCGTCTGTCCCTTATACACATTATTAGTGTGTTTGCCTCGAAAAACAAATGAGAAATTAAGCTAAATGTAGGAAATGTCAAGTTTGTGTTTTCCTGATTACTCACTTTATTTAGCATCTAGTGTCAAAGTCCCTCAAAAACACGATAAAAATGCCATAAAACTCATCAGAAACTGTGGATCAAATGTGGTTATTCAGACTTTGACTACAGCGCCATCAATAGGCCAAAGTGTATACTTGCACAACAAATGTGAAAATCTAGTGGGCAGACTTGAAAGTTGACTTTTCTCTAGCATCACCTCGACAAACAAAATTCATGTCGGCATATTGTGTAGTCATGAAGATTGCATCATAGCTTGGATTTAAACTATTGGTGTGTTTCAGGAAAGTATTTTTAGTCCTCATTGGATAGACACCGGCATGAAACTCATCCAGTGAACTCTTTCCAAGCATTAGATCTCATTTACAAAAGTCGAAATATTTAAGTGTGCAATATAAGCTTAGTTAATAAAGTTATTTCTCGTAAAGGCCATTCCTTTATTATAAAAGGTTTTCATGTTGTAGCAAGAAAACGCTTCACACTTCTGGGACGAACCATTATGGCATTTTCATGGTGTAGATTTGAAACATTAACTTGATTTCAGTGCGCTGGATGTAGTTTGTGGCTCAGTGATCAAAGGCGTCGCCTCGGCATGTTAAAGCGCAGCAGTGTGGCTCTTCACAGGAAGCCGTCAGTGTTAAGTGTATCGACGGGCAGGAGAGCCCCTTCTCTCCGTTAGTGTGTCGCACCGAGACGCCACCATCAATGTTCATGCAGTCTGTGTCGTGCAAACTTCTATAAAAAGATATTTATTCTTCAAAAACGTGTCTGTCGAGACAAAGTACTGTAAATTAGGACATTTCTCATTCAAAGCCAAAAGACTCTGGGGAGTTCAGGGTGTTTCAAGTAGAAAATGCCAATAAATAATATGGAAATTCATTCAGACTGGTTGTTGTTTTTTCAGAGTCAAGCGGAAATAACGTCACTCAAGAAACACAGTATATTTAAGACGAGACAGATTTATTCCACTTTCAAAATCTGATTTTAAGGAAGCTTATAAACCTGATCTCACATTGTTAAACTACAAACACACTACACATGTTTACATCGGTACATTATGCACGTTAAATTGTTGTTTTCAGCAGAAGCTTCTATTCAGTCGGACCGTAGCTCCGCTACAGACTGGAGGCTTCACCCCCTGAAAACACAGATTCAGGCCCGTTACAGTACACAATCTTTTTACATGCATTTCTACCAGAACCAAAATCTCAAATTAAGAGTCACAGTAACGAGTAAAAACAGTCCTCACCTTGTAGAGTTGGCAAACAAAGTGGAAAAGAGACGACATGGCCGAGTCTTCGGTCTCCTGTGTGTATTCCTGAAACACAGAAACAGTTTATGATCCTTCAGAAACGTTTAGTCCTCTTTAGTGGGGAGTTGTTAAAAGCTTCAGCAGCTCTTGACTACACACAAACAGTGTAGTTTAAACTAAGAGTCCATGAATATGAGAACAAGGACATTAAGTTTTACACATAGACCACTTCCTTATTCAACTTGCACGCTCATCTCCAACTCACTAAAGATAGATTATTCGGTTGAATATTCCTACAATCAAAACTTCAATCTCTGGTTTGCAGTGCAAACTTGATAAGATATACATCGAGCTATATTTTATTAGTGATATGGAACAATATTGAGCAACATGCAAACCAATGTCAGAGAGAAACATCAGATCCTGCAGCTTCATATTCAGGTCACAACTACAATGTTTTGATTATAAATTTGTAGGAGAGAAAACATTACTTTCGGTCTTTGTGACACTTCAGCAGATGGATCAATCGATCGTAAGTCCAGAGTGTTTTACCCCATTGAAGGTGACCCAGGGGACGTGGGTGTGTGCGGGGTGCAGCGCTCTGGTCATGACAGCGTTGCTGTGCATCAGCTGGAATCCCAGATGTCCCTTCAGACACGAGTCCACGCTCGACCAGGAGACGGAGGGCGCGAACAGCTGCAGGCACTGAGACGAGCAACAACAACAACAACAACAACAACAGTCTAAAGCGCCGGTCTTTTAAATCCCTACACACGTCAACTATACTGGAGCACCGACATGAACCATAGTGATGATTATCATGTCTTTGGTCTGTTTTGTACATTTTACTCAGATTTCCAAGTAATTACAATCTGACCAGGTGATTCTGAGGAATGTCATATTTAAAAAAATACAGTGACTTCTGTAGTGCGTGAAATGGAGTGAAGCAAACGAGCTAAATGGAAAAATTATGTTGCAACACTTTTAGTGGATTCAGCGTCTTTAAGACAAATTTGTATTCAGGACATCTTCATTACTAGAATTGTAGATTTATTGCTAATTTAGATTTTGTAGAGCTGATCTCCCGATTACTAAACAGTGGGTCGGTTTTGCAGAAGTTCTTCTGCAGGTCCTCACAGGCTGGGCAGCGTTGAGAACATCTACAGCCGACTCCATGCAGTTGATGATCTGAAATGCTGAGTCTCCCGTTAAATGGATGATGCAGGCCTGAGGAACAGATCAAGCAATCTATTGTCATCATGTTGTACGATGACAAGAGTCAACGAGATGAAGAACGGTTCGAACCTCAATCATGTTCCCTCTGCATTCAGGCTCTCCGTGCTGACAGGTGAAGGGAGAGTTCGGTGATGGGATTTCCTACAAGAAACGTGTCAACTTTTAGTAGACTTGCATGTTAATTAATCCATCAACAGAGGACGCGGATCGGTGTACCTTTGCGTTCCCGTAGGGGACCAACGTGACGGTCATGATGTCCTGCAGCATCGTCCAGGTGGGGAAGAGCTGCTGGGTCAGGAAGGCTCTGCAGGCCGGACACAAGCTCTCATAGAAGAGAACGACAGACACTGGAGCGACATCCTGGTTCAGTCTGGTAGCGTTCACCTCCATACACTGTTTCTGAACCTACACCAGAAAAAAACACTTTGATGTGTTAAAAGTATACTTTTATAAAAGAGAAAGATCTATTAACCGTCATTACACATTTGGTGAAAACCTCATGACATGTACTTTCAGGACACTAACATTCTCACAAAAGCGAAACGAAATGCAACAAATTGAACACAACACTAGTTTAAGTAAGTTATGAAAGTGACATTGCAGATTTGTCCAAGGGAAATGTACATTTTTTTAGATTAAAAACAAAGATAATACATTTTAGAAAACACAAATACAGCTTGTACTTGCTTCTCATTTCATGTGCATGGAGACAAACCAAGTCTTAAGACACTATTTTATACACAGCTTGCAGCTTCACCTTCAAAGTAAAACAAACTGTTTTCTGCACTCAGCTTTAAACTGATTAGTTGGTTGGTTTGACCCAGAGCTGCTCTGCCGGTCACATGGAGAACCTGTGGTGTTCAATTTCTGAAGCATGACTCCCATTATAACACAGACAAAGGGGGTTTCCCATGTTTGCAACAACGACACAAGATAATATCAATAATGCCAAAAGATGAGAAATGTGGAGAAAAATTCAGTCAAGCTGGGGTTTTTTTTTAGATTAAAGCTTTATAAAAACACTTTATATTCTATAAAAGTGTTTTTTTAAATAAAATAATGAAGTACCTCACACTGAAATAAAAGTTATATTAAGAATGCTGCTAGATCTTTTGTAATATAATAATGCACTATAATAATGTGCATATCTATGCATGTTCTGCAGTGACCCTGCACGAGGTTGAACAAATACACTGCTATGAATATATGAATATATTTTGCTTTCTACTCACGTTGCAGGCGATGGCGATCTCCAGGGATCGACACCACTGAGACGGCGGGTACCGGCAGGCCGGTTTGGGGTGAGACGCGCCGGATCTTCTCCAAACGGAGCAGAAGAAGAGCAGAAACACAGCAGACGGTCCTGACAGCTTCATGGTTGACATCAGAAGTCCTCACAGTGACGGAGGAGACAAGAGGAAGAGAAGAGAAGAGCGGCTCCTCCTCAAAGCCGCCCAATCAGCCTCGTGATTAGCTCCAGGTGAGACTGATTGCTGCTGCCTTCAGGGACCCCCGGGAAACTCCCGCTTCTGGCTCCGTAAGGGAAAACGACAGCAAAATAATATCTGGCTGTTAAATATAGAAGTTTAATAGTGGAGAAGGACGTCTCAGTATTTAGTGACATATATAGGGAACATTTAACTCGTTTTTTTGACGTAAACCCTGAAGGATTTAACTGAGGTCACCTGTTAAATAGTTGAACGTGAGACTCTGCAAGGCGAACATTTACAAACGGGACAGCGCTTTGCTGCAACATATCAGAGGAAAGTGAGAGGTAATTGTCGAATTATCTATTTACCTAACTTATGTCAAAACAGCTTCAATTCAAAAATGAAATGTGATAAATGTAATGAAGGCTGCTTGCATTCCTCTTTCATGTGTTCTGTACTGTCTTTAACCTCTAATGTTTCTGTCTAAATTATGCTAGGATGAACACTGATTTGCCTTCCTCTTGTTTTGTTTTTGTCTCAGGCTTCAACACTTCCACTGGTAAGTAATAGATTGGGCCCAATCCCGTGCAATCTCATGAATATTATCACTACTCCATAGTACATTTAATTTAATGTGTAGTAAATCAGCTGGAGGCTTGTAAATCCACAGTATGTGTTACTGTGGTGCAGCTCATGATGTCTGAAGTCTTTGTAGGGTTTTGCTCAAAATGTGTTAAATGTTATTTGTGATGTGTACTTCATACTTTGTTTATCTAGGCTTGTACTTTGGATTCACCTCTAACAACTTAAGTCCTTAAAATCTTCAGGTTATCAAATAATACTCGCAACAATTCATTAATCCATCAACTCAAATTTATTTGGGGATCCAAAAGTGCATACATGAACAATGATGTTCTGAAGTGGGTAAAGTCAGGTTTACACCAACACAAATGTTTGAACCATCATTTTATTTCAGATATGACTCCTGAATGAAACACAAGCTATTTTCAAAAAAGCTGAAATGTAATTTCATAATCAATACATTAAAGAAGCAGTTACAGTAACAGTATTTCTCACAGCAATATTAACAAAGGTCAGCTAAATGCTTTAAATTAAAGCAGAAAGACAAGTCCATACAGCCACAATGGAAAAAAAAAGTCAGAGTTACAGAAACATCAAGTATTATGCTGAATGTGATGCAGAGACAAGTAGAGGTATTTGATCAATTCAAAGTGAAAGAAACCTTTCTACACATCAAATGCCAAGATTTTAATCATTTAAAACCTCGATAAAGAAATAATCCTCCATCTATCTCGGGCTGAAAACAATCCTATCTCCTAAAATGTTGTGGTTTGCGTAACAAATGTTGCATAAGCTACCATGTTTATGGCATGCAAGGAAGTTGATGGAGCGGCGCACTGTGTGAATGCAAATATATGTTACTAAACAAGCTCCTTCCTCTCAACCCGACCCACAACCACACCCTGAATGAATATAACCATCGACTTTACTTATGAACTTAATCTGTCTCCATCGCATTGATTAAACACGCACCAAACCCACCTATAGCTCTTATACTGTGTGTATATATATACTATACACCCTCTTATTCAGCACATAACCGGCTCCTTTACTCAACTCTAAAACCCTAAACGCAGACATTTCTGTAACAACCTGTTCTTCACACACAACATTTACGCTGGCCCATTCTGCAAAAAGTCTCAAACTCGCTATATGTGATATTTAGTGCAGACAATTTAATACATTGTTCCTACAAGATCTGTCGCAGGCAAAATAGAATGATTAAACTTATGTCAGTAAAACTACCTCATTAAGGTTGGAGGAAAGATCGGCGTCATGGTTAAATGTACAACAAAAACAAAGATAATTTTAGTTTTCGGTCTGAGACGAGCAGCAAACTCTATTCTCCAGTATCAAAAAACATCTTACGAGTCCATCCACTTTCCCAGCGTTCACACCCTCTACTTCCTGCCTTGTTGCTGAACAAAAGCATCGATTAAAATCACACATCCAAGCTGGACTTCAATCCTTCGAAGGAGGAAAAATAAATAGATTCCCTTTTCAAAGAATTAAAGCAAGCATTATTATCACCACTAAAAAATAAAATCTCAATTTCCTTACACCACAGAACTTGACAAACAAATCAGGCTCATCTAATCTTCCACGTCACACACACATCTAACGCAACATTTCAGTAAACCTTCTCGAGGTGTGCAGCACCTTGTTGGACAAGACTTCACTATTGGAGTTGAAAGCACATCATGACACGTTGCATGATGTGAGACACCAATTGTTCTCCTAGAAAGCGTAAATCTTTGTGAAATGTGTTTTTTATTATCTCTGTATTCCATGTGTTTTTTTGCACGACGTTAAAACAGTTAAATCACAAAGTGAGACAGTGAGAAGAGAAAAATACCATTTTTTTGTATATACAGTTAGTCTACAAAACAAATACCACTACTCACTCACACCGGTGCTTCATCAGTGCTACAACAAATCAATCTCATCAGCAACTTGTCCACATTTAGCACCACCAGCTGCCTCAGCAACATGGCGGATGCACATGAAGACAGTCATAGTATCTCCACCTCATATGAGGTACTTGTGTGCAAATACTCTGCTTTATATCTAAACCCCTCAGATAACTGGTGTAGTCTGTGATGTTTGTTCTTGCACATATAAGCGATACACCTTCTCTTTTTCCTGCTACACAAAATAACGTTTCTTTTCCACTAATTCACAATATTAAATACATTTATATTTTAAGGTATGGACTTAAATCAAACACTCGATCAATCTAGTGAGTTTGCAATAAAATAACGGGCATATCCTAAATGACATGGGACATATTTCTCATGCCTGACCAACAGTCATTTAGGTGCATCGACCCATGTTTACTCTATAACAAGTCTCTATGAGATGGACGTTAAGATCCTGTGAGGCAGGAAATTTAGGCTTTTAATTTGACTTTGAATTTCTAACTCGGGTAAATCACGTGGTTTTTTTCACCAGCTTGTCAAGAAGCAATTTTTCCCTAAAATGAGGGACAAAAGCGGGCCGACGCTGTCGCTAACTTCATAGCTAACACACTTCACTTCCATCAGCAGCTGGCTACACAAAATACGACATCTTGAGGAGGAGCAAGCATCATTCACAGCCGAGTCTGGACCGTACACACTTTATCATTCTCTCTCTCTTGCTTGCATGTACGAAGGGACAGGGCAAAGTATAAAAGATGTGCTTTAAGTCCCATTTTGGGAACATTGTAGTTTCACCACAGCAGACGCACATCGGTAACATCAACAGTAACACACGACTATTCCTAAGTCTCTGACTATTTGACCCCGGCCTCTATTTCTACACAGGAGTACACGACTGCATGCCCATCAGCACCGAGCATTACAAAGCAGCATAAAACAGCTGACCGACATTTCAAAATGTGCTTCTTTTCTGGACGGAGTAACAACACAGGTTAGAAATCCTGCTCCTCGTCCACAACCTGTGCAATGTGGCACCTAAAGTTTTACCACTGTGCAACACTTCATCGCAGATTCACAACAGACATGAACGCTTTTCCATTTGCGTTGACAGTAGTCACTCATCCTGTGTGACATTTAAGGAGAACTACAGTAATGAGTGCTTAGTACCAATAATGGAAAACAAATAAAAATAAGAATATGGCTAACCCGTCAAAGAAAGCTAACAGACATATATTCTATAGCTGGTGTTGAGTGTGTAGTACCTGAACCGGTATCAAAACAGTACCCAGCCATTATGTCCATAATATAAGTTGTAAATGCAACGTAATCCGTCACACATTATGGCATGCAAAATCAAACATTTACACTTTTTTTAAGTGCCACAAATGGAGAAACTTTTTTTTTCAACTCCCTGAAATAAACAGTCGGACAAAATAGAGAACTTCTGAGAGTGCAACTTGCATCAAGCGTTTGACATATAAGCACTCACAGAGAAGTGCATTCAACGTAACCAATAAACAGGAACAAATATACATTAATGGGCATCCAAAACTACTGTATTTTTGCTTATAAAAATAGTTCAAATGATTCGCTGTAACTCAGTGTAGCGCCACACACAGTGCACTATCAGAGCAGTGACCTGACCCCGAGGTATTAAAGTACCTTTAGGTATCCAGGTATATTCTGCAGCTGTCGTCCAACATTAATCAAACCAGTGAATTTGCAATATCATCATTTTGTCACATTTTATCGTAATATACTTTATTTAATCCACAGCTTAAATCATATTTTCTTTTAGCTATATTGCTGTGGGAATATGGTTCATTTGATAATCACTTGAAAAAGAAATGGTTGAATATTAGGGCTGGGTATTGTGACGAGGCCATTACCAAATACTAGTACTCTCAAAGTGATACCGATACCAACAGAGTACCACAATTACTACCTCACTACATGTCCCACCAGCGTTTAGCGCTGATGACGCCGCCCCTCAACCCAAAGTGTCGAGGCGACATTGTTGAGGAAGCGTGACCGAAAAAAGGATCAATAACAGGTGTCATCGACACCTTTTTATAAAGGTAATGAGTACCAATACCCAGCCCCATTCAATATGATGATTGAAATATGATACGGGTAATAACTACCTTCAATAATAATACTCCCCTTGAGGGTGTTTGTGCTCCAGTTAGACACAACCTCAGTGTTGGTTCGTCAGAACATCGCTGTTTGCACCCAACGTCGTACTCATAGGGGACAAGACATCTCCTGAGAGTAACACAAAGAAATCATGACGGCTGCAACAGGAACACGTAAGGGCACTTTTCAACCCGATATCTAAAAGACCCGTGTTTCAACACTCCACATCCAGAGACTCATCAAAGCTCCTGGATCACCATTCTGCTAAAGCCTCAGTCCAAAAATATAGAACTTTAAATATGTCATGAATGAAAAGTTGATCTGAAGCAGTGTCTGTGCTTATTGGGTCGGTGTTCAAACCACAGACACGCTTCTTATTATGTGTCTGTTCTGCTGTGTCTGCTGCTTCACAGTTAATACCCGCTCATATATGATAACTAACACTTCAAACTGTTAAACATATTTTAAGCTTGAGTTTAAGCTTGATTGTCTCATTTGTATCTGAACAAAAATCTTCATCTGCTAATAATTGAATCGCTATAATGACAAAACACATTGTTCACACAGGGGATATAAAGTATAAATACACCACAGAGGTCCCCCATGCACAGCTTGTTTTCCCTCAGTCCAGAGGATAAAAGTGTATAATGAAGATGACAATAAGAAAATAACTTTTATATTCCACTTAAATAACAACTTTGTTTTCCAACCAGCAACATCAATATGTGAAATGAGTGTCTCACAACATCTTCAACTCTCATTTCTGTGCTTATGTGTGTTCTGGTTGTCTTGTTTGGATAAAGTGCTTGTGTGTGTCACCTCAGTTTCTGTATTACACGACCCATAATGCACATGGACATGGTGCAGAGTCCCATCCTGAGCTCAGTTTCCAAGAAGCACCTTAAACACTGCAACTGCACTGATTATAATGATGTAAGATATGTATTGTGGAGGCATGACTTAACTTATTATGAAACTTCATTTGCATTTTGAAGTATTTATGATTTTATTGTGCTTTACTTTCAGAAAAAAACTGAAATATTTAGTGTCTGAGTTAGTGGATAATGTAGATGCATTTCTCTCCACCGGGGAAATATACCATAATTGTTGAAAAATAATTGAAAATAGCCGATTATCTCTTTCTTTCTTTCTTTGAATGTTCTACTTAAAGAAAGTTTAGTGTCAGTATTCTGACAGTTGGAGAGTATTACCCTGTGGTACACGAATATTGTCATTACGTAATGAGTTTTTAACTTTCATACTTTAACTTACTCAAGTTAAAGTATCATCGTTTGGGGAAACTGTCTGACAGTACTGTCATCACCTGGAGGCAGTATTTCAGTACTACTTCAGTACTGCCACAAAGATTTAGTTCAATGTTAAATTCAGCTAAGTACTTAATCCCAATTGTGTTTTTTTTACAAGCTGTGTATGCAGATGGCAAGCAAATGGGATTTCTAGTATTAGGAACAATAGCTTTAAAAAACAAATTGGATAGCTTAGCTCAGAGCTGAAGTCAATATGTTTAACAACGCGGACAATCAACTCATCAGAACTACGAGAGAAAATCTGTTCAAAATCTCTTCCACGTGACTGTTGTTCACTTCTGTTTTTGTTTGTTTGCTGTGACATCTTACCAGTGTGGGATTTTTTTTTTTTTTTTTATGTGTGTGTGATCTGAGCACTGAAACCATTTCTGGTGAAAGTACGGTGACGACACAAACCGGTGCTTTGTCAGAGTCCCGGTGACGGCGTCCATGTTGGTGCATCTGTGGTGGAAATGGTGAAGCTTTGGGGGAAAGTGCCATCGGGGTGGCATGCTGGTGTGTCTCAGCTGGACTGCTGGCTGAGAGCGGGCCAGGCCAGGGTTACATTCAGCTGCTGGTTGTGCTGGATCAGGGACGTGTGTCGGTAGTGGAGCACCAGCTCTCGTAGCGATGGGTACTGGTTGAAGGGCTCGGCGAAGCCGAACCCTGTGGCTGTTCTGTGGATCACGCAATGCTTCACATCCCCGTCCACACTGCATGAGAGAAAACACATTCTAATGATATGAATGCAGGATATCCATGCATTAGGGTTAGAGAGGCGAAATTATATTATTTCGACATGCCTGAAGGATGAAAATCTGATGGTACTCACACAACAGAGCAGGCAAAGGAGCTTCTCTGAGTCTGGCTGTCTCTGATGAGGAAGGTCCCGTCCCTCCTCCCCCTCAGCAGCTCTTCCGCCTCCTTTCGTCTCATACCACCAACGTACCAGCTCCTCTCCTCCCGGTCGCTGTCTTCTGCCAGAGTGTACGGGCTGAAGCGCGACGGAGAGGTGGACCGGTGAGACGAGTGAGGAAGTATTCATTTTAAAGCACAGAAATAGCAAAATATATGATTGTATCTTTAAAAAAAAATCTGGTTTAATAAAAAATGTATGCAATATGTATGTTGCAATAAGCCAAAGAGGAAATATGAATCCTATTTATAGTGTTCAAGATCAGATTTTGAAGCGCGCTAATTGGTTACAGGTGTATTGTGGGTGCAGATGACTTGATTATTTATGGTATTTCAGTGGCATTGTTTAGCAAAGATAACACAAATTACACTCACTCACACTACATGTTGCACACACACACACACACACATCAGCACTATAAGGAATGAATCTCCTCAGACATGCATTTTGTTATATATATATATATATATATATATATATATATATATATATATATATATATATATATATATATATATATATATATATAATTAGGCTCAATGGACCAGGTAAAATGAAGATACTCACTCCTCTTCTTCATTGCTGATGCCCAGCCAGTCATTTATCTGACTTGGTTTGGTGCCTTGCTGGGTGAGCCAGCTGAAACATGGAGACAACACAGTGAAGCAAGCAGCCATGTGGTGATACAGAAGGCTTTTCCATTGAGTTAGAAAATATATGCAAATAATATCATTGCTCATTATAGTTTTGTAATATTCAGCTGTCATTATTATACTCTGCCCTGGCACACTTGTGTGACATAATGGCACTTTTACACAGAAAAACCGTAAGTTGTGTTGATGCATAATAGAGACGACACATATCTCACTACAACACGCTTAATAGATGTCAGCTGGCTAAAGGCATCAGTCCCACCTGCTGTCGGCTGTATTATTTATAATTTGCACATAAAAAATGTGTTTTTTGTTTAAGAAATAGGCATTTTGTGACTCCTCCCATGCGGTGTGTGCGTGTGTGGTAGACAGCCTCAGTTTTTCTTTACTATTCAAAAAAATATTTAAATTTTGATCCTTGTTGACTTCCCGGCCCAGACCTGCCTCCAACTGACATACATACAACAATCTGAACCGTGAGGTGCGTGCGAGTTAAATTTACAGCAGGTATTGGTCTCTGATCTTCCGCAGCTGCACCAGGTCGGGCTTCAGGCTGTCCATTTTCTTGTCGACCTCCATGTGAGCCAACGCCTTCCTCCTCAGCTCCTCCTCCAACTTCTTCTTGCTGTTGTGGATCTCCTCCACCCTCGACTGCAGCTCGTCCGAATTGTTTTGAATCCTAGGAAGAGGAGGAGGAGGAGGAAGAGGAGATTGAACAACTTTACTAAAACACTCCAGAGTGGTTTCCTGTGGGCGTGGCCAGTGGTGAGCACTTTTTTCATGTAGATTTTTCCTTCATAAAATAAGTCAAACATAATACACTAAAGTGACAGAGTGGGACATGAGGGTTGGTATTTTTGGAGCGTACTTGTCTGACTGTGTACTGCTGTCCAATGTGAGGAACATGTCGATGTATTCTTTGCTGTAGCGCTCTTGTGTTTCACACTCCTCCTCGAAGATCCGAATGATTTCGCTGAAAGCCTCGATGGCTGTCCGCTTGCTCTGCAGCTCCTGAGGAGGAAACGCAACGTCTTTACTTTCACGTACCAAGGCCTGGCAGTCAGGCGGAGTCATAAATATTCACTTAAAGATTTTTACTTTTAACTAAGAAAACCGACCTGAGAGGTTTGGTTAAACTTCTCAAACAGACGATCATACTCTTTGCTCTTCTCCTTGTATTGATCCTGAAATATCCTCAGCTGTTCTCCAACCGCATCGATGTCAACGTCGATCGCAATCTGCTGCTGCGGACGAGAATGTTTAGAAAGATTAAGATATTTAGGAAGATACTGAGAGATATTCAAAGTACCAGGTTCATTTTTAAAGCTCCTGTCATTCATTTAATCTGATCTGAAGGTTTGGGGCATATTACAAACAAAATGTAGACATTTAAAAAGCATCCTTGAAATCAAATTGATCCGTGTTTCTAGCGCTGATGCTCCTAACACGGTTTCAAATAATTTATTATGCAGTTGTAATATAAGAAGGCACACATTGATAATGTCATAAACCCACCTGTTGGTGTCTGGTTATGGGGTAGAGGAGCTGTGTGTCCAGTTTGGAGTTGTACTGGGCCAGAGACTTATTCTGGAAATACTGGATCAGGTTCACCACAGAGGTGAAGGCCAGCGGCTCGGAAAAGCCGTACTTCCCCTCGTGATGGAAGATCTTTATCAGCCTGTTGGAGCCATCTTTCCTACAAAAGTCAAAGCATAAGCGTCACACAAGTTTCCAATGCGTGCAACATGGATCAGGCCTCTGAGCCTCAGAGAACGTCGTCTGGGAGAAAGCATTGTTTTTGAAAGTTTAATATTGGATTTGAGCACTTTTAGGACCCGATAAGGGCTCGTTGTGTGTGTGTATATTGGTAAATTGATTTACAGATGTAATTTCCCACTGGTGTCTGTGGGGAAAAAACCTTTGGCCGCCATGACCGACCCCAAAAAAGGGTTAAACGTTATATTTGCACGCGCTCACACCACATAGACGCTAAACGTACCTTAGCGTGAGTGTGTACTCCCCCTTCACCTTACTGGAAGCATCTCGGACCAGGAACGTGCCGTCAGGAGTGTGTCTCATCATCTCATTGACTTCCTCTCTGGACAACCACAAAAGAGGTTCAGGGTTCAAACTGCTCAAGTAGAGTTTTAAGAAAACATCTAAATAAAATCTTGCTATGTAAATATATATATATTGAAAACAAAGCAGGTTAATGTTCTGTACTATATTAGTATTGGATCATCATTATGGCATTACCTGGAGGTATTTCCCCAGTACCACTCGGCGTCAGACAGATGGTCGTCAGAGCTGCAGTTGCATGCCGCCATTGCTTTGGTTTTGTTGCTCTTGGGTTGAGCTTCTGACCACAAAAAAGGCAAAAAAAAAACATTTGTTTGAATACAGAATAGCAAAAACAAAAATAGTGGAAGAAAAAAACGTCAAAAGCAGGTTACAAGAAAAAAAAAGTGATATTATGATGTCTGGAATGTTGGAGAAACCAGGATTAATATAAAAGTATAAAAAAAGTATTTCTATAAAACATAATCTATCTTAATCCGCATCCTTTTTATCAGTTTTTACTTATAATATTATCTATTTCTTAACAACAGGTGTAACTTTTGTCAAAATCATAAAAATGACTAAATTTCAAAACCGGAGAGGCATTAAATAAACAGTTTTGGTTTGTTGTACGTTTCCCGTCATTTCAGAACAAAAGTGATGAGATAATCTAGAGAAGACGTGACGTCTGTACGTCTAACAGGCAGAACAAAGAGATTACCTCCTTCCTCGACAATGTTGGCTCTCAGTGCCGCAAACGCATCAATGTGGTCGCCCGGGGGGGAAGAGTCCTGCGGGATCGCCGTCGGGCTGCGAGGGTGAGGCTGGCCGTCGTTTCGTCCCATCTCGTTCTCGCAGGACTCTGCAACACGAAGCACACGGCGGCCCGCTGTGACTCCTGTCTGCCCTGCTGGCCCGCCGACACTGACTCCAGAGGGAGATATCGTTGCGCTGCTTCGTCTTGCACCATGTGGGAGAGAGTTTGTCCAGACTGGTCTGCTGACAGGTGACACTGTCTGACTGCCTAAAATACCAGGACGGGCACTCCTCGACACTCTGCTGGGGCTCGACCTCGCCTCGCTTTGCCTCGCCTCGACTAACAAACAGCAGCTGTCTGCGGCGGGATGCCACGGGCCTGAAGGACTGTTGATGTTGATGTGTCTGATTGTGGTAATTGTCCCCGTGTGTGTGCATTTGTGAGTGTGTTAATGTGGTATTAGGAAAGCCGGGGAAGGTGGGAATCTGTCTGTCAGGCGTTTCATTTGCGTGTGAATTATTTGTGTTTAGCTCGTGAGGCGTGCCGTTAGCGGTTGATGTAAATCATCCGTTCAGCACTCGGTATGTTTGAAGATGCATTAAATTGCTGCTGCAAATAGAGCTGTATGTTGGAGGAATCACATATGCTGGACTAAAATTAGAGCGTGCGTAAACTCATTAACCCCGAGCCCACAAACAGTGAAGCTCTGTCAGAACCTGCCCGCTATGCAAACCTAAGAAAAGCTCTGCGTCTCATAAATGTTGAATCTCGGGGAATCATTGGGATCACTGGACCTCTGAAGATAGACGTGATCTCAGCTGTTGACGTTTCTCTTGGAGTTTGCCAAATTCTTGTTTACTAAAGCTAAACTTGTTTTTGATTTATGAATCCAAGAGGCTTTAATTGAAATGTGACATTACATTTGACAAATACTAAAACTACTCCACTAAGTTTGGAAATTCAAAGTTTGACAATTCAGAAACTAAGTCATTTTTACAAAGTAAAGTGATTCTAACTGCTGAATTTATTAACAGAGTTCTACTTTTAATTTGGCATCAATTGAATCTTTCTTACTGGTTTTGTCGTTGACTTTCTCCTTTAGTTGTTTTGTATGTACAGTCTTCTACCTTTACGGCATTAACACCTTAAAAAACCCTTTTAAAAAAACCTTTTTTAGGCCCTTTCCTCGAAAATGTCATCCCCAAACTAAAAAGTGTGTATCTCTGGAACCACTAGGGCTGTTTGAGTAATGTTGGTGTTATAAAATAAGGCTTCACATGTGAGATTGTGTGCAGATGTGTAAATATGAGTCTATATGTTGCTGGTTAAAAGTAAATGAAGGTGACACAGAAAGAAATGAAAAGGTTTCAGGTCCACCTTAAAAAAAAAAAGCACTTTCAGGATGAATAATAGTTTGAAATGATGCAGCTGTAATGTAACTCAAACACGAATCATAAACCATAACCATCTGTAAAGGTTGACTTTGATAAAATGAAGCAGAACAAAGTTAAAGAGAGTTTAGTACAGAGAACATTCAGGCGAGGACTCCAACATTTGCATTGGGGCACATTTTAATATGTTCATGTACCAAACCATATATTTCACTTATATGTGACTTATGGTGTTCAATACATCCAAATACAGCAGTTTTGGGCTTTTTTCTTCATAAAACAAGCTATGATTTATAGTTTTATAGAACAATCTCTCAGTCTACCCCGCTATGAGAGGGGATTGGTTTTCATTATAATTTTCATACCCACTCTTGTAACGCGTCAGCCCATCCAGCCTCAGCATGAAGCCAGAAGAAGTAAATGTGTTTTAATGACACTTCAGCGAAGCCAACATCTCTGTTATGAGACTGCTTCTGCTTGATTTTCTCCTCCGTTTACTGCGATGGATCAAAGTGATCTGCGTTCGTCTTACCTTGAGCTGCTGGTGCCGGCTCGGGCCTCGTAGCCTCGGCTCCGTCTGTCCGCTGCTGCGATTGGTTGAGCGGCGACGACGTCACCGAAGGTACGCGACGAGGCTCAGGATTGTCCCCCGCGCGCTCGGCGCTCTCGTCGAGGCCCGCAGCTTCGTCCGTGAGATGGAGGGACGCGAGCGACGACGTCGTGAAGTCGGCGTGCCGGAGCTCATTGTCCTCCGCACAGCTCAGCGCTCCGAGCTGGAAACCCTCTTCTGCCATTGTCACAACACGGACTGAACGTGTCCCCAGCGAGGTTTTATTGAGTTGGAGAAGCGGCGCGTTGATCACATACTATCATCTCATGGCCGAGGGACGGGGAAGGGACGGTGGTGAGTTCAAGGCTGCCCCGTGTTGTGGAGCATTTTTCTCGGCCTGAATCCCCGGGTGAACTTCATGGCAGAGCGGAGCGATGACATGGCGTCATGGTGTTTTCACTCCAAGCCCTCAGTGGGAGTTGTCTCCGTTCTGCTTCACAGAGGTTCGCTTGAAGGGATTCATATCGTGCAGCGAGACGCAGAACGACCACAGTTTGTTCCTGAACAGCTGACTGCCTGCGTCACCAGCACCTTGACACTAGTTATTGAGCTGTGAACCACCGGAGAGGAACAGACTGATATCCTTCTCAAGGACCCGCATGAGTATCATCTCATGTTGAAGAATCTAAAACAAAACAAAATGCACAAATATGAGAATCAGTGCTGAGAATTCAAAATAAGCTTTTTTTTTGCATGCAAATATCTGGCAAAATGTTTTAATAATCTGCGATGTGTCACAAATCTGTTCCCCATTTGATATTTTGGCCAATTAAACCTGCACTTGTTACAGCTTCCTGTTGCAGACATGCATTAATATTATTATTATTATAGGAGCATCCTGCAAAATAGGTTTATAAAAACTCAATCATTGACACGTCGATGCATTAAAATATTCAACACCATCATTTTGAGGTTTACATTTTTTTTTTCCATCACGTTTATACGAGATCTTGCATCCATTCACACATCTGGCCGTATCAGACATGTTGCCAATAAATGTGCACTGGAAACAGATTTAGGCAGATTATATCTTACAGGGAATAATGCACAAGAGAGTGTTGGATATTGCCTTGTGGGATGTCATGGGATTTGCTTTTTAGGAAGTCGGTATTACATTTTTTTTTAATATGATGATGTACAGTGTTGTCTCATGTAATCTATTACATGGTAAAGAATTCAAGGGACTAAATCCTCTTCCTCTCCCGGCATGTGGGTTAGTCAGCAGTTTATTATCCTCCTATACCCTTTACAACGTGACGAGAGGTGTGATGGGGGGACATCTGCGCCACAGAGTAAAACGCAATGTATTTTAACAAAAGATCAGATTATTTATACCGCATATATCATACCGATATTGATCTGATCCCATTACAATAGTCAAAGGTCATAGTTACAATGCAATTTTAAAAAAAAACCACAGTAATGTCATTTAACTTCTTGTGCTAAATAAGTTTCATCATTTTTAAATAAATATGTTCAACGAATGCTTCTCAGCATCTAGTTTTTGATAAAAGCTTGAAAAATGCAGATTATGTGACGACTCAAATGGACTTCATTTGTATCGGTGCTGTTAACGTCCAGAAGACGTAAACGTGTTCTGTTTCTCCAAAAGAAGGACGTGGTGGTGTCTGACTTCACTGAGCGATGACATCTTGCAGAGCAAATGTCGAAATGGCGTCGACATGAAAATACTTCCGCTGGTGCGCAGCCATTAAGTCTTCACGGAGCGACGTTCACATCGTGTCCACGTCCCGTCGAGGCCGTGAGAGCTATTGAACTGGATTTAGACGAAATCCTGTGATCTTTATCGCATTTAACCAACGTTATAATGTTTTTATACTTTCTTAAAAAACCCCAAATGTTCCATATCATCCAACTCTACCGGGTTATTTCATTTTTTAAAAATCAACGTTTATATTAATGTTCGTAAGTGAGAAAACCACGCTGTCCCAAATGAGTTTTAATGATGACCAAAACAACCAAAATGCTGTTTGCTAGGCTCACGCATTATTATTACATAACTGGGTCCAAAAAGCAAAGTTGGAGTCCTAAAAATCTCTTTGCGTATGTTTTTCATTTTAAAGCGCTCGTTGGAAAACGTCGCATCGGGCTCTTCAAAGTGTCGATTCACCGTCGTTGAAAAAGGAAGAACGTATTGATTTTTGCTGATGACGGTTCTTCTGGACGTGTTTTGGTGAAATATTCGCTCGTGTTCCGCGATCGATCGGCGCATCACGAGAACGGGACGGCTTACATCCGCCATGTTCCACCCCCCCGCCCCCCGACGCCTTCGAGCTTTCCATCGTCCCGTATCTAAGCCGGGAATGAGGAAGACATACGACGGCTGAACATGCACGCAACTTTCAAAATGGCAACTTTTGGGTGTCGATGAAAAATCAGAACAGCCTGAGTAGGAAAAAAAGAAAAGAAATCATCATCACGAGGAAACTCAGCAGGACGGGACGGTACGCACCTACCTGGGCCGAGACAGAAGGGACCGGGCGGCGGGGGGGAAGCCGACGTTTCAACCAACATCCATGAAGAGGCGAAGCGACGTAGCCGGACGCACACGTGGCTCAGATCAAACCAACCACCGGCCTCGGTCCTCACGCCATCCAATGTCCCTCTACCCCCCCTCTCCTCCCAACCCGTGCCGCCTCTCTGCCTGTGTCCTCCATCTTTTAAAGATCCTCTCCACTTGCTTGTTGTCCATCCCCTCTGAGTGCCACATTTTCCCACTATGCCATTCCTCTTTGGTATTTCCCTCTCCTCGTCAACGATACTCTCCATGTCTTCATAAAAAAAAAATCAAGCTTTTTTTTTTTTTTTCCATTACATTCCCACACTTAGATTTTACTTTTACATGCAATGCACAGAAGAAAAAAAAAAGTCCTCTGATCTGTGGAGTGCAGGATAAAAAAAAAACTATTAAAAAAAAAATCTACAAAAAGGATGCAGAGTGTAGAGTTTGTGCAGGAAAAGGAGAGGCAAAGGTAAAAGCAGCTGTACTCTTCGCACCGTAACTCTTTTTCACAGTTTGAGAGCACAGTGTGAATGCACAGTGGGGGGACAGAAGCATGAAAATGAGTCGGTGGGAAAAAAAAAAAAAACTCCTATATAAATAAATAAGGCGAGGATGCCACTGTTGCTATACAGAGCGAGAGGCTTAGTGGTCTCCTGAAATCCGATTGGCCGGCCTGTTGCCATGTGCTCAGGAGTCAGCAGAGATGCTGCTAACAAATCAAGGAAACGTTCTAATATTAGACTGTATGTATCTAGGCAGCGGGAGCCCCTGACCTCTCAACTCAGCCGGCGTTACGTTCCACTTCACAGATCAGCATAATGAAAGAAGTGGTGTGGAAGTAACTGGTTAAAAAAGATGTTACGGCACCGGAGACAAAACAGCAGACACGTCCCCTCCACCCCGACTCCCTCCATGATGCACCGTCAGGACAACGAGAGGGAGACGATTCATCTTCTGTTGACGCGCTGATATTCACGAAATACACATGTGTGTTGTGATTGCGCTGTTTTTTTGTTTTCTGGACATTCAGCTTATTGTCTGATCTCATACTGACAGTTTCTGCTGCAAGAAATTAGGTCTTTGCATTAAAAATTAAACAAATTGTCACTGAGCAAAGATAAAAGACATTTGTTTTTAAATGAACTATATGCTGGTTGTTTGCTGCTGTGTGTTTTTTACCCTTTAACTTGCATTTGTTATATATTTTATGAATAATATTCCGTCATGCATTATGATCTGTGTTATTCTCATACTGTCAGTATTACTCATTCTTCTGATAACATGTATGTATATGTCTTTATTTTTAGACATTTCCAACACATGTCATTACTGAATTTGCAATCCTAAATACATAATCCTGTATGTTGATAGATCTGCAATGCAGGTTAGACGGGTTCATGCTGTATTTTACCTCTTTTATTTTTATATAGTTTTCTGCTGTTCAAAGATAAAGGTAAAATATTCTAAAATCAAAACTATATTTAAAAAAAAGGACATTTTTGGATAATATTCAAAGCTTCATCCTCATTTCTAATCTAATCTGGATATTTAAACAACATTTGCAGCATGGGAAAGAATATTTATGATACTTATTTAGCTCTTTAGATCCGCTCATCGCTGTCCAGGGTATGAATCGATCTTCCCGTTCAGTTTAGTTTCACTCAGTAAAGAGATTAGACTTCACATGTATATTAGAAGCAGATTGAGTCTTTGGTAATCTCATTTTGTTTACAGATGATTTGTGTGCAGTGCTTGTCTGGAGTATTTGCCCTCAATACATTGGTGACTCAGGAATCACATCTAATGGCATGATAATAGATGTAAAGGGGTTAAATATATTGTGTTCCTCTCAGCACGCTCGTGAATACACAACTTGTGTGTCTTTCAGTTGCTTCATGTGATGCCATGGTGTGTACCGAAAGGCTGTTTGTTGTTGTTTAATCATGAATGTAAATATAAACCATTTGTAGAAATTTGCCGATTTGAATAGAGAATAAATGCACTGACTAAAAAAAACTGATTCATGTGATTTGTGTTGTGTATACATATTATATTTTTTCAATTATTCTTGTGACGGTTTAATGATTAATTGCTTAATTGTTATCAAACTGTGATCCTTTGCAAGATCTCAATGCAAGTCATGACTTTTTTTTACCACTATATCACTGCATGAAGAGCATGAAGAGCATGAAGATCCATCTAGAAGAACAAACATCATCCTTTTAAAACATAAGAATGAAGATTAGCAAATAAGAATCAGCTGTGTGTATATTTTTAAATGTACATTTGCATTGGAAAGCTAGTCCATGTTCTCTGGTCGTGATCATCATAATCTTTAAATTCCACATCAGGGCATTCTCCTGCTCTGCAGGTTGTGCTCCTGTCCCGTCTGCTAGTGCTGAACCATAACCTGCCGCATTGACGATTATGATGATTTTGAGGTAATTTCACACTAAGCCTCATTATAAATGGATTTAAGGGCGCAAAACATGTGACGACAATGTTAATAGAAAGAGAATTAGGTGTATGTTCATATGTTCAAGGTTCCAGTGTCAGCGGTAAGAAACATGGGAAAATAGAGTTTACAGGAGGTCATGCGGTCCCATTTGGACTGTCACGGACCGGTTGACCCAGGAGGAGAACCAGAGGGGGTCCAGCAGGGTACTGTGATGTCCTCCAGGCCGGTCCACAGCCGTCTCTTACAGGATATCATGAACACAGATGTCAGAGTACTGCAAATTGTCCAGTAGTAATACATGTTTAACTCTGAAGTGTGCATCGATTTCAACCCCGCAGGCCAAACTGAGCCTCCCGTGCCGAACGACCACAGTCTACACAACAGCATTGCTGTGAGGCACACAATGAACACAAACAGACAATTCAATCATTAATTGCATTTATTTGTTTGACAACGAATCGCCAAATAACATTCCTGACTGTGACGGCCTCGATCAGCGCGTCAAAAAGCGTCACCTGGAGCAGCGTGAGACAGTAATTCACTGAAAGTAAAACGGGCAGAGATGAAGAACTGTTCACTTCCTGATGGTGAGGTCCAGGAACTCCTTCCTGGTCGTGGAATCGTCCTGAAACCTTCCCAGCATGACGCTTGTGACGGTGCTGGCGTTCATCTTCTGCACGCCTCTCATCACCATGCACATGTGGCTGAAATACACAAAGGCAGATGTTTAAAAGACATTTTATCAAGCTGACAATTGATGCCGATATCAGAAAGGAGAGTTAAGAAGTCCTAAATCTAGGTGCTGTCCAGACTATCATCTTGCTAGCGCGTGGTTCATCTAAAGACGGAGCTCTGATTATAATCTAATACGGATTAAACAAAAGTGAAACACTCACACAGCCTCGATCACCACAGCGACTCCTGCAGGCTCCAGCGCCTCAGAGACGGCTGAAGCGATCTGTTTGGTGAGGCGCTCCTGAACTGTGGAGGAAGCAGCACAACAGACGTCTCACACAAACGCAAACGAGATGAAGAGTATGACAACGGGAGACGTGTGTGTGTGCGTGTGTGTGTGTGTGTGTGTGTGTGTGTCTGCAGTATTACAGCAGTTCATTTTACCTTGAAGTCGTCTGCTGTAGATCTCAACGATTCTGGAAAAAGAAAGGAGCGTGGATGAGATGTTGGTACGTTACACTGCATGAGCTTGTGTGTGTGCATGTGTGTGTCTGTGTGTGTGTGTCTGTGTGTGTTAATCACCTACCTAGCAAGCTTACTGAGGCCGACCACTTTCTTGTTTGGGAGGTATGCAATGTGAGCCTGGAATATTTAAAGAAAGTATTGCTTATGTTTAATGTATGCAATATATATGAAAGCCCCCTCCATGATGTATATAAGATCAGAACAACAAGCCATTAAAACTTAATTTAATATGAATATGTGTTGTTTTGGGGACACTGACCTTGCCAAAGAAGGGCACCAGGTGATGTTCACAGAGAGAGAACAGCTCGATGTCCTTCACGATCACGATCTCCTCGTGGTTTTCATCAAAGATTGCATCATTCAAGATATCTGTGGATCAGATGTTGGCTTTATGTTCAGTATTCATCCATTCATCCATTTTATGCATCACTAAGAACCAAGAAAAAGATATGCACTGCAGAGCCTCACTATTGTCTTCAAAACACAAGATGGAAAGTCTTTACATGCTCCAGTATTCGGGATATGAATCAAGTTTGCACCACTCAAAAAGTTGTGTTTCCAACACAACAAAGAACATGAACCCGTCCTCACCCTGAGTTGTTTCTTTGTAGCCTTTGGTGAGGAACTGCATGGCCTTGGCGGCGCGTAGCGGCGTCCGCAGGAGTCCCTCTCGGTCGACGTCCTCTCCGAGCTCGCTCAGGATGGTGGTGTACGCCTCGCTCGTGCGAGACAGATGTGTTGCATCTGCAGCGTCCTTGGCGTCCTTCTCGTCTCCGCAGGAACCGTTGTGACTGCGTTCCTTCAGGTCCGGGTGAACTCCTTCGTGGCTCTCTGCAGCGTTTTGGTACTCCATTCTCTAGCGCTTGACTCTGCTTTCAGTGAAGGAGACTGCAGGATACGATGAGCCGTGCCAAGTGGTCCACTGTTCTGCTCTGTGGCCTCAGAAAGAACGTCTGTGTTTTTATACCCTGATGTGAGCGAGCCCTCCAGCCTCCAGACACCCATGCAGACAAAGATTACTTACACATTGTTAACGCGAAACATTTCAAATTGGAGCTGTTGAGTGTTGGCTTCAACTCTCCTCAGTGAGAAGAAGTAACATCGCCGCACAAATCAATTTCATATCCCCACGCATTAAATGTCTTGGAACAGCATTTGACTGAACCGGTGATTTGAGTTCAGATACCTAAAAATCACATCCTTTGATTTGAGGTCACAGAAGTCTTGAGTTCCCTCACGAGCCTCGACGTGGTTTTTAGTGAGTGAGAGTCAGCAGCGAGCGAACATACTGCTCTGGACTATAATGGATTAAGCATGTGTATATATATATATATATATATATATATATATATATATATATATATATATATATATATATATATATATATATATATATATATATATATACACACATATATATATATATATATACACACATATATATATATATATATACACACATATATATATACACACATATATATATATACACACATATTTATATACACACATTTATATATATATATGTGTATATATATATATACACATATATATATACACACATATATATATATACACATATATATATACACACATATATATATACACATATATATATATATACATATATATATATATATACATATATATATATATACACATATATATATATATATACATATATATATATATACATATATATATATATATATATACATATATATATATATATATATATATATATATATATATATATATTTAGTCTTCATATGAGACTAAATCATAGTGCAACTGTGTGTGTGTGTGAGAATGTCCATTTTCCATACACACACTGAATATTGTATGGGATATTTCATACAGTTTTTCAGGATCTTCCAAGATAGTTGAATACTAAAACATATAAAGCAATAATATATATATATATATATATATATATATATATATATATATATATATATGATTATAACAATAATAATTCCTCTTTGGAGGGCATGACCCCATTAGTCTGGTGATCAGCTCTAATAAACAGATATTAATGTATTTCCATAGTGGTGTATCTCTACAATGCTCCATGTTGAGTCCTGGCTTCACTCTCTCTTCACACTTAAAGCCTTTCACCCTGCGAGTCGCCTGCTGACTCTCTCGTGCTTCAGAAGAACGATTGTATTCACAACTTGCCATACATCAAGATGAAGCGGCACGTGAAGCTGAGCCACAACCAAACGTACCGAAGGGTTAATGTAGTTTGACCCTTTCTACTTGACCTCTTGTGTATTTTATACCTCCATCTCATGATGGGATGAAACATGCGTGTTGCGTTTGCCGAAAACAACTGCTTTCCACCAACTTTTATGTAAATATGTTTATTTCAGACATGATTTTATATATTTATAGATGTATTGATATGAACATTAAACGCACAGACAGTTAGTGCAGACTATGAAGGTGGAGAGGTTCACAGATCAGTTAACGAAGGCAGGACAGGAAGCGCAGAGGGCAACACACACACACACACACACACACATTGGCTGTGTCATGTGATCATGAAGTACACAAAAGTACACGCAGACAGTATGTAGTCAACATCTTACCATAAGATTTACTACACACTGTGGTGTATTTAATGCATATTGTGTCAGTATGTGCGCTTATAGGAAATTATGCTTCCAGGTGTTTTTATGTGCCACCACATCATATCATACCGATGTGTGTCGCTCTGAACAGTAAATATATTAGTGGAGTGCAAATAATTAATGCAACGGTCTCACCTGCTGCTACACAAACAATAAACAAGCGCTGGAGACTCATTTCAATACGCGAGGAGCTCTTATTAGTCAAGTATATTATATAACCATTCACGACTTTTATGGAAAAATAATATTCTCATATTAACAATACTTATAAAATGCAGGACATTTGGCAATATATAAATACATATGTGTTTTAGTAAATTCCAGTGGAGCTTTTCACAGCTCAGATCCAGTTGTGTTGTCTCCATCAGTCTGAAGACCAGGACTTGTGGGAGCTGGTGGGGCTCCTGGGCTGCGCTGCTGGACTCCCCTGAAACACATTCAAAACACACAATAAGTCATTAGATTGTGTGATAGTCTGAAGGGTTCTGAGCATTATATTTTGATGGAAAGGCTCCTTCGCCAGTGACCGTTATTGGTTTGTTAGTTAAGAAATAATTAAAAAATTGTAAAAAAAAAAAAAGAGAAGAAAAACAACATTGTTCACACATTTAACACCTTCATACTTTGTGTATGCATCTATGTATGTATATGTGGATGTATTCTTTTTATTACATTTTATTATCTAATAAAATAAAAAAAATAATTTTATATGAATATATATATATATATATATATATATATATAATGTATATTTTTATTTTTTATTTAAAACATTTTTATTTTTTATTTTAAAAAAATGTATTTAAAAAAAAATGAAAAGCCTCCTGTGGTGTGTTGGAAATGAGCATTTCGCTTTATTCACTCAACACAGAGCATCTGGTTTTCTTTTTGTGCATAGTTATGTGCTAGGAATTATAATAACATTGTGATGTCCACATCACATAAATAAATAAATAAATAAAGTCATTATTTACATTGTAAATTTGAATGAACTGTTCATAACCCATAATCCACAGGGGCGTGGCCTCACCACTAGGGGGCAGCAGTGCGCTTCAGTCAGCGCTGCACGCGCTCGGCCTGGAGCCTGGAGCGCTGCCGAGGAACCGACCTGACCCACTTTCACACACAGCAGACATTGCTCACTGTTCAGTTGCGTTGTGCGGCGGCAGCTCGCTCACCTTCTCCCAGAGCATCACAAGTGGCTGCTTTTTGTAACCGTTCAGCTCGTGAAGCCAAAGAATTAATAAATTAACTTTTGACTCACCATTTAAACTAAAGGGGACTTTTTGCATTCGGCTAAAACAACGGCCATACTTTAACGCTCCATAAACCTGTTGGTTTGATTTTGTTGTTCTTCTTTACAAAGTGTGACTACTCCATCTCTACAGAGGCGGAGGGAAGGAGGACTCACCACAGTCTTAGCATAGTTCATATGGGCGTAGAGCAGCACAGCTGTGTCATTGTGAGACGCCTCCAGCGCGATGGACAGAGCATTGCTGCCATCCTACAGATAGAAGAGAGAGGGGGGGGGGACAGAGGCAGTAAAAGTGAGATTATTGACTCTTAAAAACATGAGAATAGAGAAGCTAACAGTGTGAGATGGAGCCTGGGATCCACAGTACACGGCTGTTTCATTTTCCAGACGCTCTGTCTGGAGGTGTTGCATCACTCTGGTGATGGATGTCGGGGCTCATTCATTCCCCTCAAGTAAAGTCAGGATTGGCCTGTAAACAAACCCAACATCCATCCATCCCGCATCCTCTCCTTGATGTAAGAGAAGGGAACGTACAATTACAAAAATATAAATGGTAGGTTCGAGAGATCCTGTGATTTTTGAGCCAATAACAATGCAGTAAGGAGTAATATCGGTTTCATGTAACATTTGAAAACCAGGAATTGAATCTTATTCTACAGCTTAAAATGGACTCAACTTGTTTTTGCTGTGGTTGGTATTGAAAGTGTAAAAGTGTAACACGTTCACACAGTTTGGTATGGAACCGTCTCCGGTTTGGTACATTTTCAGCACAGAGGAGAAAATAGCAACGCACAGAATAACATTTTATTTTCTCCTCTGTGAAATGTCCGGCTCAAAACTCCCATCGATAAAAGTTCAGATTTGTACTTTTTTTAATGGTTGCATATCTAAATGTTTGTCCACGTTATGCATTAATGTTTTGTTTTATATCCAAAATGGATACGAGTAGGGAGATTAATTCCTGGATTACACAATTTAACTCACCCAACCAGCTCACAAGCGGTTCTGGTAGACTTCTCTCACTTTGGCATTAATGTTCCTCAATATTAAGCCAATTCAACAGAAATTATTTAATTAATAGAATACTGAACCAAAACTTGTATACCTTTACACCTCGAGTTAAAAAAAATGTATATACAAAAGGGAAAAGTAACTAAATAAAGTTCAGTGTTGGCTCTGCACTACTTTGTACACCTAACACTGCCGTTTCTTACAGTCGTGGTTCGTCATGTTGTTCTTGTGTTTGCAGAGTCCAGCGGAGGCGGGGGCTTTCCCCCGAATGCTTTCCATCCCCCAGTCCACCTCCTGGTCCAGCTGTGCTGCACTGAAACACAACCCAGGAGCCGCCTGCACCCAACGGTCAACTCGCATATCCGTCACGGCACAGATGTGAACGCTCAAATATCCGCCTGCCCGGCCTCTCTTCCAGCGCTCAGACCAATCGTCTGTGAAATCTAATTAAAAACACATCGCTGTGCAGATTAACAAAAAAACAAAGTGAGGAATGTCACAAGCAGCTACGGCAAGAGTTTTGGTTCAAGGTAAGAGTTCTGCTATTTGAGAAAAGGGGATTTTCCACTAATTTAAGTCAACTAATTGACTGAAACTACTCAACCAATGTATCAAATTGTTGTAGTGACAAACAAATGTAGCGCATTAGTTTGTCACTACAACAATTTGATACATTTGGTGAGTAGTTTCAGTCAATTAGTTGACAAAATTAAGAATCCAGACTTACTTATACACTGATTAATCTTACAAAGGATTGTGAAGATTTGTTTTTCAGGATATGAACAGTAGCTGTTGAATTTGAAGGGGTCATGTGATGAAGCACGCAGAGGAATCGTGTTGTGAAAGATGTCTGCGGTCGTGACTAGAAGAGTTGTGGGATTTTAACTCATCCCTCGAGGCTTGTGAGCGACAACGTTTCCTGTAAACGGCGCCGCTTTAAACTGAAGGATGCTGAAATGAATCCGATCGTGTCTCTTTAGCTCTCCGGCTCTCTTAAACACAAAAGAAGAGAGGCAGAAAAAGATGCAACGAGGAAACTTGCAGAGATCATTTTTCCCATGAGGAGGCATTTCCTGAGCGCACGTTGAGCTGAATCCCAGACGAGCGCTGCGATGGTTTTAGCAGTCGTGGACCCGACAGTCGGCCTCCTCCGTGAGCTCAGTGTGTTAAACGACTGAACGGTCTCTTCAGTGAGCGGATCAGCTAAAAGAAAAAAAGGTAAAAAGCCTCACGTTATCAACGATGGATATGTCGCAACCGGGCTGTTCCAGGAGCAGTTTGACGATCTCAGCGCGGCCGTGTTCGCTGGCGCACATCAGAGCCGTGGATCCCTCGTCGTCCTGCACGTTGACGTCGGCGGCGCAGCCCAGCAGCGCCCGCACCATCTCCTGCCGGCCGTGGCTCACGGCGAGCATCAGCGCCGTCTGGCCCGCCTGCCAAAAGGTAAAGTAGAGCTTGTCTTATTGCATAACCTATTTATTAAGAGATTAAGCTTGAGAAATATTGCCACACACACACACTTGTGGTCCAAATACACACAAAAAAGCCTTCCAGTGGTTTATATTGACGCCATAACTGTTTTAAGAAATCTTATGCATACACTCATTTGCTAGGTTAATGACTCTGAAAATGAAATAATCTTAGTTTTATCAAACATAAAGTTTAATTCTTCACGCTAATAATTTTATTTATGAAGCACATTTCACAGACAAAGAGGTCACAAAGTGCTGCACAGATTAAAAAACACATTAAAACAAATAAAAACGGATAAAAGCAGGTAATAAATTGGAAGGTATTTCAACAAACGCCACTGGTACAGCTGTCTCTTTACTGGCAGGTCTCTGTATTTATTTGTGCTTTTGTATTTATTGTATTCTATTTCATGTTTAATGTCTTATCTGGACCCAGAAATAAAGTTTGATTGATTGAATATTCACACTTTCTAGGTAATTTAAACAGTTTCCTCATTCAAATTGATTCATGGTATGGCATGAAATGATATTTGTAGATATTGAATGTAGACTAACAGTTTAATCTATATTCAACAAGTTGTGTTTTGCTCAGTGTACTGCGGCCTTTCCCAAAAATTAGTATTTCTGCCTCCTCATCAATCACCATGAACTCATCTATTGTCTTTTGTTCAACTATTTATTCCACTTTTAAGACACTGGTATTGTTCCTGAGGACCTTCCTGCAACACAAGGGAAGAGTTGCGACGGGAAACCAATGAGATCAAATGGGTTTTCCGTTATGCTGATTTCATGCAAATGAGAATTTAAGCGCAAACTTGGCCAAAGTGGATTCATGCAACAGGGCGCAGCTTCTAAAATTGCATTACATGCCTTGTGTTTTGTTCCCCACAGCAACAAAAACAACAACAAGCGCCGGTAATTTAATTTACAGCACGGCTGTAAATCCAGAGTCCTGTGACTCGGCGGTGTGAGAGCTCGTGAGGCGCCGCGTTCAAACAGAAACACCACACAACCTGATTTCATCAAGCAGAGAGATAAAAAAAAACACCTAAACGGCAACAGATTCTCTCGAATGTGTCACGCGAGGCCACACATTGCTCTAATGCGATCTAACCTGCAACCAATTACTCATCTGGCTCTGAATGAAGAACGTCCTCACAACACAGGAGATGCTCTTTTAACACTTCCCCGGTGAAGTAAACAGGGAACAAAGATGGCTTTTATAACTTCACCAAGTGGAAATACATTCAAACCCTGGTTTCTGTCTTGCCTCATCTAAAAAGAAAATTAAGTCACATTGAACTTCGTTGAAAATGTATTTTGTTGTGTTTGTCTGTGAATCTAAACTTAGTTTATAGAGTGTGACATTCAAAGGACTCTGTAAAAGCTCGACTATCCGATGTGATGCTAAGAGAGCAAACGCGTGACTCATTGGCCTCACTTACTTAATCCTATGTGGAGTTTTATATGAAATGTTTTCACATTCAGGGTTTGAATCAGTGCAACTTTTAAGGAACCCAGCTGAGCCCGGATTCACTCAAAGTGCTAAAACGCTTCAGGCTGTTGGAGCCGACTCCAGACTCACAGCGAGGTCTCTGTTCTCCTTTCTGCTCACATGTCGGTCATTCACACCGCTCCGGTGATGCCTTTAGAAATACTGAACTGCTGTGTGTGTGTGTGTGTGTGTGTGTGTGTGTGTGTGTGTGTTGTGAGGACGACTTGCCTGGCTGGCCTTGGCGTTGACGTTGCCCTGACTGAAGAGCCTCTTGACCACGGCCATGTCCTGCTCCTCCTTCACAGTGGAGAGAGCAGCCAGCATGATGGCCGTGTAGCCGGCCTTGTTCTGCTGATCCACGCTGCACACACCTGCAGCGAGCACGGGATGTTTAATAAAGACATGCGAGTGCACAGCTTTTCATTGGATAGAATAACTGTCATCTGTGCATGTGACGGTAAAAACATCTTGAATATGAATGCACACACATGAGTCTTGCAGAGAAATGTGACTGTTTAACCCCTGTGTGGTGTTCGGATTTTCATTTTTCATCAAAACAAAAATAATATGATTCATTATTTTTTTCAAACTCAGACTTATTGGCTTAGTGTGGAAATTGTGTATCTGAATTGAATTATTTACCATATTTGCTGTTTATATTGATTTTAATTGGGACGAAGAAAACATCTGTTGAGTATTTTAATGTAAATTTGCTTGATTGTGTTGAGTTAAAAAACCCAAAATACATCGGGTCCAACAGACCCGCAACACCTGTCGTTGGACCTCTTTTCTAATAATCGGTTTGCGTTATTAACCGGATAAAACATTGTCGTTGTGTAGCGTGGACACTTCAAGATGGCCGCTGACCCGTGTCCAGCAGCAGCCCCACCACGCCGAAGTTGGAGTGGGAGACGCTGTAGTGGAGAGCCGTGTTGCCGTTGCCGTCCGTCATGTTGACGACGTGCCGCAGCAGCGCCGACGACGCCTCGGAGAACGCCATCAGATAGTCGGACACCCGGGGAGGCTGAGCCGTCTTGGCGCTGGAGATCCGAAACCACTCAAGCTGGACGGTGTGAGTGCTGGAGAGCTGGAGGAGACAGGGGGAAGTCATGTATTATCTATGAGAATACGTCGCACACAGACACACAAGCTGTTCTGAGAGGGATGAAGCTGCATTGGACTAAAGCACCAAACTATTCAAGTCAAGTATTGTGCTAAAGTACACATTCAAAGTACTTGTACTGTAATGTAATCCTGTTTTACTCATTTATTTGATACCCAGCAGGACATGAAGTAGTTAGCTCCACCTTTACCAACTGAATTATATTCCATTATATGTAGTTTTACTTTTGGTACTTAAAGTACATTTTGATGCTAGTACTTAAGTAAGTTTTGAATACAGGACTAACAGTATTTTGACACTGTGGTATTGCTTTTTTTTTTTTTTTAAAGAAGTAAAAGATCTAAATACTTCTTCCAACACGACTACCGCTTGTTTCTCACGAGCGTTTTCTCATCATTTGGTGAAATTCAAACACTTTTTTAAACAGTGTATTTTATCAAAGTCAATGTTCATAATCCACGGGGGAATTAAAAGGGAAGTCCTGCACATTCAACACTTTTCTATTCTTAAATTAAGCTTACATGTTTTATAATGAATGTGTGTGAGTGCCAAAGATTTAAGGTAGCAATAAAAAAAACTCAGCTTTCATCAACTTTAATTAATTATGATTTTGCGTAATTCCCCAAAACTGAAGCGGTGAACTTAAACGTGTAACTCGGCGATGAAGAGTTTGAAGAAGCATGCAGGGACGCACCACTTCCTTACTCTTCAGTGCTTTGACGTCGTCGTTCAGGTGGCTCTTCAGAACGAGGCACGCTTCACGCATCTTTGAGCTCAGCTCAAATCTGCAAAACACAAATTGTCTGAAGTTGAAACACAAAACACATTCACTACTTCCTGTGCCTGGTTCATCGTTCTCTTGGTCACAATGGCGAGACTTTACGTCACTTCAAGTATCTTTCCTTCCCTTGAGTCACGACCTACTTCTCCTTCACGGCGTCACACGAGTCGCTCGTGGCTCTCAGGGTTTCTTCATCCGTGTCGCTCTCGTCCAGGTTGATGTTTCTTTCCTCCTCCGATGTCTCGTCCTCCAGAGCCGCCTCGTCCTCCTCCGTGCTGTCCAAGCACTCGCCTTCTCCACTTTCTCCAGAAGAACTCCCATCTTCATCATCGTCTTCTTCCTCTTCCTCCTCCTCCTCTCCTTCCTCTTCACTGGATGTAGATTCATACCTGGGAGACATACATATTTGCTGGAATACAGAGCAACTTATGGCGCGTTTGTGACATATTTAAGCCGCATTTTTTTGGAAACTTGTCGTCCGAAAAAATCGGTATTTACAACCGCGAGACCGTCTGCCGCTCGTGTTTCATCTTGACTGGTAAAAACTAAAATAAGGTTTCTTGTTACTCACCCTCCGTTCAGAATGCCGACAAACTGCAGGCTCTTCTTCTTCTCGCCCGCGTTGCTCCCGTCCTTCCGCTTCATGATGGACTTCAGCATCCCTGTTGCCGTGAAGAGAAACACACAACATGTCCACTGAGTGATGTTCTCAGTCCATCGCTGGAGGACCATCTCTTTAAAATACCTCGTTTGCTTTCCAGTGTTGCCAATTTTAAAAACAGTGTGTTCATTTTTTTGTAAATATATTTCATATCAGTGTGGGCAAACTTTATTTTCTGCAATTTCTGAATAATTAAATTTCATGGAAAGAACAAAGTCATGTGTAATTTTATATTAGGGAAATAAAAAAAGAGCAAGTCTTTTAGCCAGAGGTCAGGTGTTCACTTAAAACAATAACTTGTATAATGACTTGTTTTTAAAAAAATGGGACAGCTCTATCAAGCACATCCATATTTTTATTTATATAGACGTTTCAGGGATTTGATATTAAGAAATTACAAACTTTATCACTGTCTCATGACGCTTTTCTCTCTTTACCATGTGCACTTTTTAATGATGCCTTATATTTCTGCACCAATGTTATAAAAGACAAGTAATTCTACATTTAACGCATTTTTATTCCATCTGTAAATTCAATATTCTTCTTTGTTACTGCTATTTTTTTCTTCTGTTATTACCAATCTATTGTTTATTTATATTGTTTCTTTCATCTTATTACTTGAGAGCAGCGCTGCTGTAATCTTGTAATTTCCCCGCAGAGGGACTAATAAAGGATTATCTTATCTTATTATTACAGAAGCACATGTGGTGTCCTGGCCCACATGAACACCTGTAAGCTCTCACCTGTCTTGGCGTCGCCGGCTGCAGTCTTCTCTCCGAGCTCCTCCTCTTTCTTCTCGGCCACACTGACCATCTCCTCTTCAGGCGAGACCTTGTATTCGGCGATGGTCATCTGTCTCTTCTTAAGAACGGCGGCCTTCGGCTCCCTCTTCTCCTCCAGCGAGTCCTCCCATTGGCTGCCGGTGCTGACCGCCGCCGTCGGCACCGCGGCGTCGGTCTGCGTGAATCGTTCCATCAGATCCGCTGCCAGCTCCTCACCCACGCACGCGTCGTTCACCTCGGGCCGGCACGACACCGCGGCGTGTTTTAAAGCAGCGGTGAGCGTCTCTACCTGGGCGTTCGCCGTGTCTGGTTTCGCGAGAACCCCCTTCTCGAACGTGACTTTGGAGGCGCTCTCCTCCATCTGGACTTTGAGGAGCCCCAGGTCTTTGTCGGCCGCGCCCAATCGGTCCTCCAGAGCCCCGATGGACTCCTGCTGGAATTTGATGGTGTCCTGTAAGGTGTCGATCTCCCGCTGTGCTTCGCTGCTCAGCCCGAGCAGAGACTCTACGACCCAAACTTCAGCCTCCTTCGTGTCCACGCTGACCTGCACCCCTTCCTCTTGCACCACGGGGGGCTCCGTCCCTGAGCCTTTATCGCAAACGTTGACCTCGGTGCCCTCGGAAGCGTCTCTCACGCCCCGGCTGTGGTAGAAAACCACAGAGTCCATCGGCGCGTCGCCGCCGGCGGCCACCGATTTCTTCTCCACGGGCGCTTTTTCGGGAGCTTTAACTGACACTTTGGGCGAAGGCTCTGGAGCTTTCCCTTCCTTCGCTTCGAATTTTTCAGTCAGCCTTTTCAGCTCGCCGGATTTCCCGAGGCTTTTGTGTCCAGGTGAGATCGGCGGCGTCGACCGAGCGTTGGCGCCGCGGTCGGCGAGCAGGACCTCTGTGGTTTGGGTGAAAGACTCCTGCGTGGACTGCTGCTTGTGCCGGGCCACCTCCTTGGCTTCCTTCTCCTCCCGCAGGGCCGACAGGAGCGCGTCTTTCTCGGCGCGCAGCTCGGCCACCTCTTTCTCCAGCGCCGGAACGCCCTTCACCCGCTCCTCCATCTCCTTCAGCTGTTTCAAGGCCGTCGCCATCTGCTCTCGGACCGTCTGCAGCTGGCTGGGCGGGATCGGCGTCATCGTGGCGCCGACGGCCGGGGTGCTGCGCCCGGACGTCTGGGGACTGGGCTTGATCCAGCCGCTCGGCAGCGGCTGAGCGGACGCCAGGGGGGGCGGCAGCGGTTTCGGGGGATCGGCGAGCTGGAAGCGCCCGCCGTTCTGGTGCTGGTGCGTTTGTTCTTGCTGCAAGCGCCGGCTGGTTTCGAGGAGGGTCCGCTCCACTCGGGGGTTGCGCTGCGGCGGGGGAGGCGGCACTTTGGCGCCGGCGGACAGGGGAGGACCGCCGAGGAGGGTCACGGGCGAGCGACAGAGCCCCTCGCAGGGCGCCGAGCCCAGGCGGTTGCGCGGCGGCGGCAGCGGAGGGGCTCTGCCGTCCTCGCTGCCCGGGGAACCCAGGGACTCCGTGGACGTCCAGCCGCTGGTACGACCCCCCACGCCCCTCTGGGAGAGTTTCACCCCTCGGCCAGGGCGGCGGGAACCAACGGGTGCCCGACGGAGATTGTGCCCACTTTCTATCTCCTCTACGTATTTGAGGAAGTCCAGATCCAGCTGGAATCCATACGGCGTCTGGACGGAGTAGGAGCCCGACTGGTCGGCCTCCTCCGGACGGGAGTAGATGAACGGAGAGCCCAGATCTGAAAGAAGAGGACATGTGATCAGACAGCATGGCGAGTACCACAGGTACTTCAAAATGGCCGGTAGAGTACACACATTGTCAGGCATTGGGTGGATCCTTGAGGTCTAACGATGTGATTTCCAGTCTTCTACATCACTGGAATGGCTATTTCTTGTATTTTAAATCGTGCATTGTTTGCAGTACATCCGTGTCTACTGGCTTGGAGATATTGGTATTTGTGTTTCAATGTCAAACAACATTAAAATATGGAGAAAATAAAAAGGTAGTCAACCTCTTAGTCAATACATTTAATTCAAGTTCAACCTCATCTCAAAGAGAAGTCTAGATATGTTCAAAGTCACAAAAGAAATTGGGATATGAGGTTGAAATACCAACAAAAGAAACCTGTGGTCATCCTCATGGAGTTTCTTACCAGGCAGCTTTGGGTTAACTTGCACTGATTGAGTCATTTTTCAGGACCTTTCAGCACAAACAGCTTCAAATAAACACCTGGTGAGAGAAAACAAAGTGACATATTAATATAATACTACATACAATATATTTTGTGCTTTTCTCAAACAAAAAAAGGTAGAAAAAACAACATGTTTTTACTGAAAGGAGACAAAACAAACAAGTGGCTCGCTGCCCTTTAGTGGCGGACATAGATGCTTCTTTATAGGCGTAGTAAACTCAAAAGTGCAACAACGCCTCAAGAAGTTTGTTTTCTTTTGGCTCATTAACGCGTGTGACTTCAGCGATGTTGAAGTATGTTGAGCCTGACATCATCGTGTGTGTGTGTGTGTGTGTGTGTGTGTGGATCTCTGCAGTAGGTCTCTAAACTTTCTTCAGTCTCTGACAACGCAAGATGCAACACTTGTGTAACGTGAAGTTTCAGTGTGAACGTACAGAAACTGGACACGGTGAAGTTGGGAGTCAGGATGAAACTCCTCAGAGCAAAGTCAACAACACAAAGCTGGACACTATTCCCAAAACCACAAGACAGCTGCTCCATTCATGACAGCATCATACCATCCAACTCCACGGAGACGCCACAGGACTCCTGACACCACACGACTGCTGACACTTGACATACATACTGCTGCACTGGGAAATCTAGCATTTCCTTTGGGAATAATGCCGAAGGAAATATTGTAGTTTGGATTAGATAATGAAGCATAAACTTCTAACGGACTGAAGGTTGTTCCTGCTGCAAGTTAAAAGTTTCAATAGAATAAACAAAAGTCATAATAACGATGTTTTTCTTGCATTTCTTCCAAACAGACGCTAAGTATTGAGATGTGTTGCAGAGAAGTTCACCTCTCAGCCTCTCAGTGATCGGTTCATACAGCTGCAGTTGGACTGGTTCCCTCTTTCCTAAGAGAGAGAGAGAGAGAGATAGAGAGACATCCACCATCAGAAGCATATCACAGTGCCGTCGCCCAAATAGGAAATGCTACAGCACATTGACCGTGAAATCACGAGTTATGTCTTTCACAGTTCACCCGATCTAAACCGACGTATTGGAGGTTTTGGGGCTGACACGCTAAACACTGCACCGCCATCGAACGAGCAAATGACTGGATACGTCGGGTAATAATTATATATATCAACCCAGTAGAAGCTGTTGCAGAGGAGCAAAGAAGCTGTGAAGGAGGCTGTGATGAATTAGTGTTAATAAGTATTTATTCATGGGATGGGATGAAGAGAAATGAGAGAAGAGTGCTAGCGTGTGCTAACAGCTCCATTGCTTTGTTCCTCAAACACACACACATACAGGAACTTATCCACACAAACACACACACACAAACCTCACATACATGAAGCCATTCGTTTTGTTTGAAACACACACACGGATGTGTTTTCCAGCGGCCTCGGGCGCATTCCTAACATACACTGTTGTAACACGCCGGTTGTCCTTCTTGCTGACTGACGACTGATAACCTATAAAACACACAAACACACATGCACACGTCATGTGTCACCTCAGAACGCAGCAGGCGGACTCTTTATTGTCAAAGTAAAGACGACAACATCCAGAGAGACTAATTATCACAGATTATATTACACCACAGACTAATTCATGGACAGTAAGATTACATTTTAAAAAAAAGGTGGAAAGAAAAGTAATCTCCTCTCACTGATAACGACGTGTCTGCTCAGCCTCCTCTTATCAGACACGGCTCTGGTTCTCATCAGTGTGTGTCGGTCTCTGAGCTCAGGTCAAGCCACGACAATGCAGACTCAAGTTACACAAAAAGGTTGGCAAGAATGTGACCTCAGCTCTTTGGTTTACGTTGGTCAGAGCGAGGCGGTTTGCTGTCGTTTTGAGCGGGTTTAGGGTCAATTACAAGACAACCAGAGTGTCTAAACAAGTCCCATGACTCAAAAGGTGGTTTATTTATTTCATGTAGAAGCTTGTAATCCTGCTTTGTTGGATGTTGAGACGAATCCAGCTGCAGTTTATGCAACTTCAACTCCTCGTGTGCACTCTTATGATCACAAGTGCCGGCAATCTGACAGTTTATCTATTTTCCACTTCTCCATTTATTTAGATCTGTTCTGATATCTCCAGTGTAAACTAGAACGCTGGATCAGGTATCGGAGCAGCGATCCTAGTGCACACAAAGCGCTAAGATATTGTATATTTGTACAGAGACCAGACATAACTGTAATAATGTATGTTTATAAAAAAAAAAGTGTGCAAAATATCCAGTCAATTGGGTTTGGGGGGATAATGAAAACGGCTGAGCATTAGCAAGCTTTTAAACAGACATTTTAGTGACAATTACAATTGTGTTGTGATTTTAGAGACTTCCGGAAGACTAACTGCGTCCATTTACAGGTATTTTATAATATATTATGAAGATGAATCGCTGGTTTAACAGCACTAAGCTGACAGCACGCCATCACTGTCGTGAAATAGTGTCAAACTGTTCTTAAAAAGGTTTGAAGACACTTTGAATGCACTTTTTAATCAGTCGTCCACAGCAGCGAGCAGAAAGACGACTTCCCGCCAGCGCTGAGAAGTCTCCATTTCTGTCCAGCATTGATTTATGAAGCTGAAGAAGGTGTTGCAAAGGTTGAACAAACAAAAACATCCCAGAGGTCTCGCCTCCTCCCCACTATCTTCTGTTCAATATCATCTATTTTATTCTTCATATTTATTTTCTCACCTCCTTTTCACGCTCGGTCTTTACTTCTCCCACATGACTAATTTCGTCTTTCTCTCTCTCTCACACACACACACAAACACACCTACACAAACACACACACACCTCAAGTGTTTCTGTTCTCTCTGATTTGATGACAGACAGCAAATTACAGACCTCGGGGAGAAGCCGCTGCATTCCTTCTTTCTTTGCCCCCGAGTCCTGACCAGCTGAGAGCCACTCTGTCAAATCACACACACACAGACACACACACACACACACACACACACACACACCACTGAGTGCCAATGCTCATAATAACACTTATATAAGCCAAAAACAAAATAGGCCCATAAACGCCCATTGTTCCTCAGACTCACTAAACGACTTTAGACGTCTGTGTTTTGGCTACAAATTACGTGACATTCTTCAGTTTTAATGCAACACTGCAATCACCTTTAAACTGCAGCTGCTCACAGTCAATATTACACATTTTCCTCACAATACAGCCACACAATAATCTTCCATGTATGCCAGCAACTGAAAGTCTCTTTGAAACGAGGTAGAATAAATATCTTAGGATGAAGACACATATGAGAAAATCCCACGTCTTTGTTCATCTGGATCACCGGCTGGTCTGTCGAGGACTTTTCCACTTTATTTTTTAATTTGAGTCAAACACAGAGCAGTGAGTTACTGAGACAGTTTCCCTCCTGGTGTTCAGGAACATGTGACGGGTGGAGGAGCAGCACGACGCAGGAGAAACGAAGGAGAAAACATGGCGTCGTCCCGCGTTCGGCCGGAGAGGAAACGCTCCGCTGGCTGGAGGCTCGGCGGCCATGTTTTCAAACCATGACCTCGTGCGCAGCGCTCGCCACCCTGTTCGCGAGAAGAGAAGTCACTTTGACAGACGAGGAGGGAGAACCGACATCCTCTCTCGCTGACAGCAACTTCTGCTCTACATCTTCACACACACAGACACACTCTCACACACACACACACACACACACACACACACACACACACGTAGAGTTATCACTCGTAAAGATCATTCACTTATTTTATCTTCAGTTTGAATAGTTCCCAATCTGAACGGCTGCTTTCATGAAATTGAAGGAAACTTTTTTGATAACGGACACAATCGTTTACGTAAAAATATTCAGTTCCAGCTGCAAAGTTCCATCGTTTTCATCATGAATTTAATATTTTTGGGGTAATAAACTGTTAATTAGTCAGAAATTGAAAACAATGGAAGACACTGAGATGCCTGCAGATGTTGCACATGATGCACAGCAGCAAATTAAATCTCATTCCATATCACGTGACCTTCATGAGCAGAAGACAAACTACAAAATGGACTGAAACATTACATTTGCGAGGTCAAGAACAAACTTTGAAGCTCAACTTTTGAGCGCACATGAAGAAGAAGAAGTGGTCAGTAAAATGAAAATATGGACTACGAATGATCCTCAACTGCAACACAAGTGGCATCCCAATGCAAATGTTCATCAAGCTTCAACTCTCCCAGTTCATCTCGAACCGGCTGAGTTTCATGTGCTGACAGACATGAATTCAAACACACACAGAGACACACACACACACACACACACACACAGACACACACGCCTCGCTGTTGCAGGAATAAATCTGCAGTTTCCTAAAGGGAAGCCCCACTACTCCCCCAATAAATCCTCATCGCCACACACACACACACTAACACACACACACACACACAGCCCCTTCATGCCCTTGTGCGAGACCTCCCATTGTCTCCCAGTAGGAACTGGGAGGCTGGGAGGGTGGGGGGGGGGCTGCCAGGAAACCCATCAGGCCGTCCTGAAAGCTGCTTCCTGAAGGCAGCAGGAAAACACCGGAGAGAACGCAAGCAAAAACTGAGAGCTGAACAAATAGAGCCAGTGTGACATAAACACACGCACAGACACACACACAGACACACACACACCTCGGCACCCTGCAGCCAACAGCATGCAGAGAGGCCGACATCACATGATGCATCACATGGAGGTTAGATAATGAGCTATCACTTTTGGCCAAAGACTTGAGTGTTTAAGTGTCACACAGCATATATATATATATATATATATATATATATATATATATATATATATATATATATATATATATATATATATATATATATATATATATATATATATATATATACATATACACACACAGAGTTGTGTGACTTCCTCTCTCTTATCTCTTGAACATAAATCACGCACCAACGTCACATCTCTGACATCGTGCGTCTGCTGTGGTCCAGATTAAATAGAGATAAATTATTTTTGTTCAATCACAGTCAGTTTGACTTCAAACATCTCGTCGTCCCGCCTCCTCCTCCCTCTTCCTTCCAGATTCTCCAGCAAACACAATCCTCCACATTCAGCCTCCACAATGAGGCTTTATGCCCGTTTGGTGGCGACGCCGGTTTTTTCGAGACGTTTTTGTGAAGCTTCGTTGTTTTCTCGAAAAAAACAGACTACAACCCCCCCAAAAAAGTTAATTAAGTAGAGAAAAGCCAGTTCACTTAAAGCACGGGTTTGTGTTCATGCCCACAGCGCCGCCGCCGTGCATGAGCCTCCTGCGTGTCGGGCACACAGTGTCAGAAGTTCATACACATTTTGACCATGACTTTTCCATGACTTTAACCTTTTGGAAACCGTGTAAAAATCCTCCCGCTAACCTTTTAATTCATGCCCCATTTAGACAATCTTTTGGCATAAAATACGTCATTTTTTCCATTTTTCTTTTACTGAAACTCCTTCCTAACAGGCTAAGTCTTTGTTTTATCTTGATTTTTGTTGCAGATTCTGATTCTTTAGGTCCTAATCTTTCCAAAGAGGTGTCTTATTGACGCTCCAGGAGGCTTTTTTTGGGGAATCTGGCTCATATCATGCTGGATGCTCATAGTTACTATCAAAATATCTTTTTAAAAGTGTTTTATTTTTGCAGATACACATTTTTCTCCCCCAAGACTTTGCTGAACACCATTTCAAAACGCCAAGACTTTTCCATGACCGTAAGAACGGGATGACCCGTGAACCAAGTGACACGACTGCACATGAAGGTATTCTTAGAATAGCAAAAATGATATGTTTCTTTCTAGAAACAATGATGTTAGCATCAGTTTGCAGAGCTGCAGCTCCAGTCAGCTGAGCGGAGGCGGAGCCTCGGCCCTGAAACAAACCAGTGTTCACAAATCAACTTTTCCCTCCAATTAAGAGAGTTTCCAGTTCTGATGTCACGTTGCATTTTGGACTAAAACACCTTGTTTTGCCTCCGTGGGGAGACATAAACTTTCCAGGCCTGTTTTCCCAACATGACAAACCAAACCTTTGTAGAAGCTGCTTGTTGAAATGTGCAAGAAAAGAATTCTCCAACCAAAAATATGTCTCTTTACTTTTCCCTCCAGTCACTCCAGCTCTTTCTTTTCTATCCAAGCAAACAACAAAACTAAAAACCAGCTTTAATGTTTCTCTGAAAGTCTCTGAGTTGACCTAGATATTCAACATGTGTCTCTTTCACAACAGTAGCAACTGGAGCCTCCAGATGTTTGATTCCCATAACGACAGAACAGGACCAGATGTCAGCAGCGTTCTGCCCAGAAACAACTGGAATATGTGTATGTCATCAAGTTGTTTCCTTCACTTATGGAAATTACACCAGTCCAGCATCTCTTTGATGGAAAGCGCCGGTGCTAATGACAAGGCACCGGGCTCACGCCGGCCTTTGAAAAGTCTCCCGCGAACACACACCTTCATCACCATCATCACCGCGGAGCTGCTGCCGTGGAAAACACACGCTGGTGCAGTTTTCCATGCAAGCGCTGATTTAGTTAGTTGGTTAATCTGATGTCTGCCAGGCCTTTAGGAAACCTAATTGAACATATCGATGCCGTGCAGCAGACGCTGAGACAATCTGCAGCGGGATCTCACTGGAATTACACAAAAATAAATAATAAAAAGACTCCTTTCATAAAACGTGGCTTTGACTCGTCTGTTCGTTACACAACTCTTTCACCGCCTGGATTTTGACGTTTTATTGGTTTGTTTTTCAATATTTTGGTTCCACTGGGTCAGACTGTCTTTAGTCCGTCTGAACTTCTTGGCTTATTAGGAAGTGAGAACCTCGTGCCTTTATTAATGACGTCACTATTAATGAGAAATGTGAGTCCTCTTCCCTGGTGGGATAAAAACTGTGAAAATCAATAAAACATACTTATAAGAAAACCTACAAAGAAAAAGTTTTACAACATGGCTACCCAAAAAAAAGGATGTTTATTTTAAACTATGAATGAAGCCGTTGGTCACAACTTTTAAACAGCACTCTTTTTGAAAGTGGGACCAGTAATAGCTTAAAAAAAGGAATAAAATTAGGATACAAAAGACAGTTTTCATCGTGTGTGGCGGTCTGAACATGTCCGTGTTGCTCAGCCTCTGTGCGTGACCTCACAGGGCAGAGGTGCTTTTCCACAGCGTTTCCTCATCATGTGAACAGAGGTGATGTCTGTGCTGCAAACCCAGCGTCCAACGCTTTTCTCTCACTTTGCCCTCGGAGACATTTTCTCAGACATCAGATTTCAAAATCTCGCGACGGCGTCAGAGAAAGTCGGAGTCTCTCTTCAGCGGCGCACAAAAACATTCATTGTTTGATCCCAAAACAATTTAAAATCGGGCTTCTCAATGTTTCAGGCATCACTGGTGACGTGCAGAAAGTGTTTTCTAAAAGCAGTCGTGGTTTGGTTTCTTCCAGGGAGAGAAGTGGGCCGCTCTGGCAGAGCGACAGTCGGACCTTTTTGGTCGTTTTAGCCGCCAAAAAGCCTTTTAGGGCCGAGCGTCACAACCCGTCCATCAGGATCAGAGTCTGGGAGACTGTACTGATTCACCAGATGATCAACATGATTTGTGCGTTTAAATGTTTTCCCAGTCTGATGTCAGCGCACACAGTCGGACCAGAGCTTCGTTCCCAAAGCTCTGGAGTGGACGTTGGGTATTTTTAGCTCCGTGTTTTTCATTCAGAGTTTCATCCGGCAGTGGAGACAGCGGAGGACAGAGCGTCTCATTGGACCACGGTGGGAGACGCTAACCTTTTAATTCACGCTATCGACCGGTTTCACTCCTGGTTTCAGTCACTACAAAACATCCTCACTGTATTTACAGTCGTTTGCAACATTTTAAAGGATAAATCTGATAAACGAATCCTGTGAAAAGACCAAAACCAACAAATTGATCCCACTAAAAAGTCAGTGTAGCCAAAACCTGACGCTTATTATGCATATTAATCTACATCTGAAAGTCGTACCAAAGAAATGAAACTGAGAATCCTTCCACCTTTATTATCTCCACATATAACACATGGGATTCAGAGATTCTCCCATGTGTTGTTTAAAAGGTCCTTTAGTTACATAAACCCATCAAACTTCATGGTCCCAACTGAAATATCTCTTTTTTTTAACACTTAATTGTATTTATTTAAAAGGCCAAGAGGAAGGACTTCATCATCCAACATAATCAGACAATTTAATTATTAAATTAAGTTACATTTCTACAAAACCATCAATCGTTCATCTTGACAATTTTAAAGAAGATAATCTCAAAATGATTAAATACAAACTCAATCTGCAAAACTCCAAAACAAAACCTGCGTTGTTTTTGTTTTTCATGAATCACGTGTTGAGACCAACAAACTCCTGTGAATGTTTAAGTGTCGACCAGCGACAAAGAACTAAAGCAGCTCAACAGCCTTTGTTTTTACTGTTAAATATTTGTCATTTCTGTTTATTACATTCCACCGTGTACAGTCGTAAACTTCCTGAACAGCTGGAAGTCGACTCTGGAGCCATTGTTTTAGAAATATTTAAACATGTTCTCAACAAAACGTCAGGATCAATCAAAAACATGACACTTAAACTAAAGCGCCACGAGGGAAACTTCACTCAAACAGACTTCTGAAAGGCTTCTTCCTCTTTCACGGACCATTAGGAGAGCCACTTTAATCAGAGGAAGCTGAGAGAGGTCGTTTCATTTTCAACGCCTGGATGCTGCTGATGATGAGGAAAACCTTCTGCTATCAGGTTGCACACAAGAAACTAATTGTTGCCTTAAGAAGAAAAAAATACCTTAAACTAAACCAAGTAGATTCAGAGAGACAAGAGCATAACATTTGTTTGTTTGAATTCTCTTGGAATTATTGTTATTTAATAAGTGGGTATCCGCTTTAATACTAAATAAACAACAATACGAGCTGAAGATTCATCCTTCAACTAATAAACAAATGGCGCCACCTTTGACTGAGAGGCTTTCAGACCAACGCAGCCACCGGGTAGTGGAAGAAATATTAAAATACAGAAAAATAGACACCTTTTTGGAAAGATTAGGACCTCAAGGATCAGAATCTGCAACAAAAATCACAATAAAACAAAGACTTGTCCTGTTAGGAAGGAGCTTCAGTCAAAAAAACTGTGATGTTCGGTTAAAAAATTAGAAAAATTACATATTTAATGCCAAAAGATTGTCTGAATGGGGCATTCTGGGACTTAAAATGGGCGCGGGATCATTTAGTGGTACTTCACATGGACGTCACATTAAACTGCTTAAAAATTCAATAGAAAACCCAGTGAGGGGAAAATGCACACACTTTGCACTTTTGCACTTTAATTGTTTAATTTCCTAAATGAATACACTCTACTTGTGTTGTATATATTGAGTATTTTGCATTCCTGATACTTTGTGTGTCTTTCTTTGTGTCTTCTATGTGAGCCGCTGTGACAAAGTAATTTCCCCTTGGGGATGAATGAAGTATCCATCTATCTATTACCTGTGAAACAAAATGCTCATTTAAGTTCAGACTTCAGTGGACTGTCGTCGGGGTCCATCTCTTCCCTCCGCTCAGGTCACTGCAGTGCAGAGTTACTAAAATAAAACCACTCGTAATGGAGCTAAAAATACCACGGCACGCATCTCATCAAGCTCACGAGTACGAGCACACACCCAAATTTAACTCAATTTTAATTTAAAACGCTCTCCTCCCTCTGTTCTGCAAGGCAGGAAGGACTTAGGAAGCGTGTATAGAAGGCATAAGAAATAACAGGAGAATATATGCAGAATATTACAGCGTAACACTGACACTGACATCCCCAACTAAACTTACAGTCGATCTATTTTGGAGGCGACAGCGTAAGTCAAACCCCAGAGTCCTGTTGCAGAAAGAACGTTTTCCCTTCAGCCAGAAAGTTGTTGAGCAACAAACGTTGGGTCAAAGGACAAGTTGCTTCCTCGTGTCATCTTCGTCTCGTGGTGATCAATTTGCCGACATTATGGAAAACCCCTCCGGCTCTCATTTCTGTTTCATTTTACAAGACGTTAAAGTGAAAGTTTGCATCCTGACAACCCTCTTTCGCCTTTTATCCAATATGTTTAAAATGCATATAAAAAGGGTTTCCATTTTGATTTGGTAAATATCAAATAATGTGGCCACACTCGTTAAGAAGAAACAAACTTACACTTAAGGACGCACAAATACAACTCTTTACCTATGTGTAAGGCTCCAGCAGGCTTGACTTAATGATTTTAAATGAATAAATGGACGCATTTACTCAATTGTTATAATTAAAACCAATAAATCGTACATCAGCAACTTTAACAGCAATCTACTGAAGTGTAAACCTTTAAATATTAATCACCAATACCCAAACCAGCTATTTGAATCTGCTTAATCTCACATCTCTGCTTCAGTTAGTTGACGCAGAAACTCTCTCTCAACCAGTAGCAGCCATCATCATCATCATCATCATCATCATCATCATCATCAATCATCCAACTGGATGCTCTTTCAAACTTGTCTTTAAAACCAAATGTCTCCTAAAATTGAATGAATCCTTCCTCTCTTCCTGTAAAGCCCACCATCACCAGAAAGAACAACATTGTCCGATTATGCAAAACCCATGACATCAAGGTAGCGATGACATCATTTGGTCAAATCTAATGTTGATTTTCTTCTTCAACATCTGCACGCAGCAACTAAAGTAGGTTTAAGGTTGAATGATGGACATGTTCTGGTCACTGAAATCACTTGAGCTTATTTACACATCCGAAGTGATGGAGTTGTGTCATCCCAATGATTATAAGCACAATATTAAGTATGTGTTTGGTCTCCACCAACTAAACTAAAGGGTTCAACGCCTCTGACAATGGGGTGGGGGGGGGCGTTTCCATCCAAAGCAGCCTCACCCACAACACCATCTGAGAGCTATTTATTCTGCTCTTCTAGCAAGCAAACGCTTTATTTATGAATCACTTTGCAAACACAAGTCCTCAATGAGAGAGAGAGAGAGAGAGAGAGAGAGAGAGAGAGAGAGAGAGAGAGATGTAGGAAACGAAGAGCAAGCTGATTTAATTATAAAAATGAGTCTTACAGTCACTTGTTAGAGCTCATAACAAAGCGATAATATACATATGTGACTTTAAAAGACAGAAAGTATAGGTTTCCAGTGAAAATTAAAGGATTTTGGCAAAATTCCTGAAATTTAAAAACGCTAAAAAAAAGATTTTAAACACATGAGCGAAGACACTGAAAGTCCTGTACATGTCACAGGAGCATTAAAACATAGATGTACTGCAGACAACGAGTACTTTTGTACAATATTGCAACACTCTGAGGCAGATAATGACTGCAACACACGCAGTAACTCGTTGAGTCGTTGTGTTCACGGAGCGTGGCAATAATCAGATAATCGATACGTGTCAGTATCGAGTGGTAATCGATCCCTCGGGCTGTGTCCTACCTTCTGCCGTCTCTCCGTCCAGCCTCACTGAGACTTCTCATGACTTTCCGGAGAAGGTAAGAAAAGTTTGGGAGGAGAAGATGAGATGAAAAAAAAAAAAAACTTCTTCCACTTTGTGTCAAGTTACACGAGATGTAACACACGGTTTCCGGTTTGGGATTAAAAGATAAAACGTGAATGTGGAACGTTGCATTATTTTTTGTTTTGTTTTATCAGTCGTATATCAGCGGTTGCCATTTTTAATTCTGTTGGTTTTGCCCTGCATTGCTGCTGCTTATTATTTTATTAAGTTTCATTGTTTGTATACAAATATAAATGTGTTATGTATGTATGTATTATTATTATTATTATTATTATTATTATTATTATTATTATTATTATTATTATTATAATGAAGGCTTGTTGGTAACGTATTTCATTATTTATGTTGACGCTACAGCAGGCTACATTTTAGCATGTTTCAATGTAGCCGCCCTGTGCTTTTATTTTGTAGGCAGAATCGTGTTTGGCCCGGTAATTTCCGGTCTAAATGTTGATTTTGACCAGTTTTTTTGGGCTTGCTGTTGGTTTGGCGCTGATTACAGCGCGAAGGTCCCAGTGACAGACAGCTGAATCCTTCAATCAGGAGCGATAAACGCGGCGCGTGGCTGGTGACGACAGAGGGGCGGGACCTGTTCTTCAGTTTGGTCGAAGTGACAAAATGCGTCGTTACGTTTGTTCATATTCGCAAAACTAATCCACCGATTTATACCATAGCGTGTTTCCATTGTTAATATACAAAATAATGTGCATACTTTAAACCCAGTTAGCTTGTTTTTAGAAGTCCTATTTCCTTGTTTTTCAGTCTAAATATCGATGTCATTCTTTAGCTTTGTTCGTATTAAAGTCAACCAGCGCTCACGCAATATTTTAGATGTTTTAATGTCACAGTTGGAGAAAACACATTATTTGTATATATTGAAATAAACTGGTGAGACTACAACAAATAAACAAAAATAATCAGAAACAATACAATATCGTCGTTCAAGCAGAAGAGGGCGATGTTGTCTTTCTTTTGGAAGTCTGAGCATTATTTATTTACCTAAAACAGATTAAACATATTACTGCTGGAAATCACCTTTTTTTGAGAAAGACATACTTTTGCTTAATGCAAATGCATGCACACAACTGCATGCTTTTCTGTAGAAAACTGAATGAGATTATTATAAAGATAATCATTTACAATAAAAAAAATAAATAAAAATAAAAACAAATGATAAATACATCAGCAGTCATTTTGTTCTAATTGAATTAGTTTAGTTTCTTCTTTCCTGATACTATTAATGTAACTTTTGTATAAAGATTCTGCAATCTGGAGGCAAAGGGACAAGGTTTAGCGGTTTTAGTTTGTAATCAGTGTAGTATTGATTAACTACGGTCCAGCAGGCGTTTGTTGAACGCAGGCAAACAGTGTGTGTGGAAAAAGACACAGAACAAACTTGAGTTTTTAAAAAAAAATATAAATACATTTAAAAAAAAAAAAACGTTTTCAAGACTATATAGTATGTCTTTTTTTATGACAACATTTTTTAATGATTATTTTAAGTCATACACATTTCATAAAGCAGTGAGCTCAGCAGGTCATGAAATGTAATGATATTAAATGTCACATAAAAGTCAGAGCATCGTATCCCACATAATGTCAGGTTAATGTCATAGTAATCATAAAAGGTCATATTAAATGTCACAATATAGCGTTTCATAAAAATGTAACATGAAACAATCGTATTGCATGTCATACAAATGTCACATAACATAGGATTGTATAGCATGCTATCAATAAGTCATAAAATGACTTTGTGTGACTTGAAAATAAGTCAAAAAAATAAATATACAGCATGTTGCAATTTTCTTTCAAATGCCAATATAATATAGTATGTCCCAAAAAGTGATTTAAATGTCATGACATAACGGGTCAAGACCCTTCACCTCTATGATTCTGTTTGTAACTCTGCAGAAACCTTTTGCACACGCTGAGCAACCAGAGGAGCAAACGAGCCGGCAGCCAAACACCAGCAGCTGCTTATCAGAACAAAAAGTCATTTTTCCTCTGAGCAGCGAATGGCACCGACAGGATGGAGAGAGGAAGAGGAGGAGGAGGAGGAAGAGACGTTCTCCGAGTGCAAATCAAAGTCCAGAGACGTTGGCAACAAAACATGTTTTCTTGACTACGAAAGGGCGCGCCGAGGCGAGGCCAAACAGGATGAAGTGATAAACGCTTTTTGCATCAGTATTGCAAATCAAGCTCCTTGTTTGGTTTCAGAAAAACAAGTTCAGGCCATAAATCATAACTTAGGACTGCAATTTAGGATTAATGTATCATCGATTTTATAAAATGTACTGTTCAAAAGTTTGGGGTCACTTAGAAATGTCCTTATTTTTCAAAGAAAAGCACTGATTTTCAATGAAGATAACATTAAATGAATCAGAAATACTCTCTTTACATTGTTAATGTTATAAAAGGTGATTCCAGGTAGAAATGTCTGGTTTTTAATGAAATACCTACATCGGTGTATAGAGGCCTATTTCCAGCAGCATCACTCCAGTGTTCTGACGCTGCATTGTGTTTTATCATCGCCTTACAAGAAGAATTGTGCAAAAAAACCCTGAAAATTTACAGAACTTTTCCCAAAACTTTTGGGATTTTATTTTTTTCAATGACTTTTCCAGTCCTGAAACTAAACATTTTAAAATGCAATGACTTTTCCCTGTAAAAACTATTCACAATAAAGCAAAGAAAACTGACTAAATGAATAATAAATCTGCACGTGGTAACACAAATAGTATTTGTAATCGCTTCTATTCACTCGCCAGAGGCTTTGCTCCCAGTTTCTGGGTGAAAGGTGAACTGTGGAGGAGAAGTGGTTTGACCCCTTACAGTAGAGGTCACGGCCGAGCAGAGCGTTAAGTAATGTGATGCAGGGAGCATCGAACCAGTGGGAGTCACTTTCTGGACTGAAGCAAAGGTCAATAACTGGTTAACAACAACAACAAAAAAACAGGATTTCATTTTAAGAAATGGAGCAGAGGTTGCCAAGTTCATTATATTTCATGCAATTAAGGTTTAAAAATGAGTTTAGATAGATTGTCAGGTGATGATGATGATGTTGAAATGAGGAACCAGCATCTTTTAAAAACATACAGTATATATATTTGTTTTCCTCCATAAAAGTTAGACATTCATTTTAGTAAAGCAAACAGTCATTTGGTTAATTCACGTGGTGGACAAAGGTAAAAGTCGAGTAAGACAAAGTTTAGGTTGAGTTTAGCTGAACTTGATCTCTTTATACATAAATCTACATCCTGTCATCGTAGACGTTAAAGAACGACATCACATGTCAAACTAAACTTCTCAAACAGCCGTCAGTCACTTTGAAGCTGCTCAACTTGGTCTGAACGAGATCAAACGTGTCCGGATGCTTCGGCTGCTTGCACCTCCTCCTCATCCTCCTCTTCTTCCTCTTCCTCCAACACACCGTTCTGACGTCAGGACTGTGATCCCTGCTTAAGGAACTTTACAAAATGTACACACACTTCTCGCTGGTTGACCAACAGTACAGAGCAACAGCACACACACACGTAGTGTTTAGTAAGAATCAGACACATTAACCTTATGGAAACTGTGTGAAAATCCTCCTGCGCCAATTTTAAGTCCCAGCATGCCCCATTCAGACAATCTTTTGGCATAAAATACGTAATATTTTCAATTTTTTTAACCGAGCGACACAGTTTTTGGACTTAAACTCCTTCCTAACAGGACAAGTCTTAGTTTTATTGTGATTATTGTTGCAAATTCTGATTCTTTTGGTTCTAATCTTTCCAAAAAGGTGTCTTATTGACGCTCTAGGAGGCATTTGTGTGTTCACCTGCATTTTCATCCTCTGGGGACCACGAATGTACAAGACTTTATTCCGCTTCATCTACTCAATTTAAAGATATTACACAGGATAAGTAAGAACTTTGACCTGCTGGTGGCGCTACAGGAAAATTCAGAGGAAGTCAATAAAACACATCTTCTGGGAATCGTGAATATCTGAATGAGATTTCAAGGAAATCCCTGAAATAGTTCACTCTGCATAAAAGTGTCATGACAGCCAAAAAAAACACAAATTACATTAAAAAACATGTTTTACAAACACAACTATTCGTTTGCTGAAAACAAATATGATAACTAAGGAGATAATTCAACTTTAAGCTACAGGATGTTGAGCCTAAAGTATTGATTTTCTACTTCAGGGGCCGATTTAAATCCTATAAAACTACACATTGGGTGTTTCACAGCAGCCATAAAAACCATAATTACCTCACTTGTGAAAACAGGAAAGGTATTCCACCTCTGACTCACAGGCCTTTCGTCTTTCTGTTAAACTCTTTGATCAGGGAGTCGATGCCTCGGGGAAGCGACGCCGCTTTCTGGGTTAAAGTGCAAGCTGGAGAATCAGATTGTAAAAAAAAGAAAAATGTCCCAAAGCGAGAGGGAAGACCAGGATGCTGTGAGAGGGGAATCTGGGTAAAAGGTCAGAGTGATGCATGTGAATCAACCTTTGCATTGTAAATAACAGCTGCTTTTCTTTTTTTTTTTATGAACCCCTCATGACATCAACATATGAGGCCGGACCCGAGCGTTACCTTTCACACACTTTACTTTCCTGCCAAATGAACTGAGATGCCTCCCACATGCTGAAAACACAAAGACACGAGCCAGGGCTGAAGTCTGTTTGACAAAACGTATAAATGTTGGTATGAAACATCAACTTTAAATAGTTTTTTTTACAGGTTTCTGTTCATTTGTGTCTTTCTGTTGAACATAGATATAATTTCAAAGCACTCTCGCTGACTGGAAATACACATAACTGGGTTGAAAAATGTAATTAAATCAAAAATGTTAAGTATTGTCTGACTAGTTTTGACATATATGAGAGTGCTGTCGATGTCCTCATCTCACTCAGGCAAGAAGGGAACGCCAATGCACGCATTTCCACAAATATGAAACTACTACCCTCCATTAATAACCTCAAGCTTTTATCGGCGTATTTTTTTTAAATCTGTCAGTTTTTATGTTCACTTTTAGTTGAGGGAAATAAAACTGAACAAGCAACAATACATTGGACATAGTCATCTCCTTCACAGGCAACAACTGCTTTTAACCACAATACAATCTCTAAGTGAGAGTTTTAGTCGTAGATATTCACTGATACTCATCAGAAAAACAACATTTCAAAAATCAATCATCAAATCTCAGTTACGTTACATTTAGATTAGTTTTTTGGGGGAACTGGTTTTTATCTTTTCAGGTGACTGACAAAGTCCACACACAAATACTCGAGGTTGCAGAGACAAAAGTTAAAAATAAATTGGGATCCAGCTGCAGCTCATCCCGGCCTCGCCCTGCAGCTGCGTGTATCTGGATCCTCCACAGCAGGCGCGTGACAACACGCTCACCTTTCACACACTAACCCAGTGGGGCCCGAGGACGCGCTCGCCGGCACCGGCCCCTCCCTCGGCGGAGGCCCACGTGCCGTACGTGTGCAGCTCCGATGGGACATGTTGTGTTGTTGTAATCAGCTAAAGTGACCTCGAGGTTCAGGAACGTTTCTGGATGTGTTGGAGATGAGAAGTGTCTCGACTTCCCGCTGATGTCGACGTGTTATGGGGTTGAGATTATTTAATCTGCAGGATAAACACAGTTATCTGATGTTCAGGGACAATGTTATCAGATATCTGTGTCATGCAGCTCATTTAACGCACAGATGCAGAAATGCATAATGCAAATGTGTGTTATCATTTATGAGTCTCAAATATATCCAGGGACATCACGACAATCAACATCCAGACTTTGACAAACTCTCAAGGCTCACAAACTGGAATACATCCATTCAAAAAGGATTATGGTCAAAATATTCATTAAAAAAAAAGATATTTTTCTCGAATCAACAGCTATTCTTTTACTGAGAAGGTGCAGGGTTCACGTTTTATTTTGACATGTTTTAATTGATGGCACATTTGAATGTACACATGAATCTTGTGAAGTCTGAGGCTATAAGACATTTTCCACTTATGAAATCATATGTACATGTGATGGAAATCAATGTATGAGCCAAAATTAGAACACGGCTCTTGAACTGCTGACTAAAACTATTGTCTGTTGACACTGCGTCAAAACAAATATGAGTGGAACTTTTTTTTTAAACGTCAAAGAGCCCTCAGTTTACCATCCGAATGTTACAGCGACCGCTACACATGTAAATGAGGGTGACTTTGAAACATCTTACAGTTTCTGACGCCCTGAATATGTTTTCCAATTTACAATAAAACAGCTGTTTCCAACATGGCCCAGGAGCGTCAACGTGACAGTTACAGCCGGAAATGGAGAGCTGGCTGCGAGCAGAGCTGCAGACGTGAAGCTTTGTCTGGTGTAAGCCCAGAGCAGCAGGCTCACGGCTACGTGCACTGGATCACAGAGGAGGCCGTCACAGTACAAACATACATGATGTGAAGGTCCCGAGGCCGAGGCTGCGAATACAAGCAAAGGAAATCCAGTATTCTGGTTCATGATTGAGACAAGTGTCTTGCTGCGCAACATGCTAAGAACATGTAGCTTCACTAGCAGCTCTATACACACTGAAAAAGCTCAACAACTATTGGACAGCTTGTCATTCAATTAGGAAGACTCCTACTGAACATTAGCATGTTAGCATAGTAGCATGAGGTACAGCCTCATGGACCGGACAGCGAGGCTTCTTAGTCTACTTCTCTTTTCTTTTTCCTCACAGCTTGAATCTGTTGGTTTTGGTTTTGCAGAGTAAACTGATGACTTCCCTGCGAGGAAATCTAACCCGATCAACCTTTTGTGATTGTTCTCTTATGAATATGTGAAATGAATGCAAACAATCATATTGTGTGTCCCCCTGCATTTAAATCAGCTTGACTGGTTATAGTTGAAGCAATTTCCCATGAATCTTTCCGCTCAAAGCTGCTTTTTAGGCTCTCAGGAAAACTAATGAAGGTTAGCATGTTAGCATAGCATAAGGTACAGCCTCATGTACCAGACAGCGAGGCTTCATAGTCTACTTATCATACTCAGATGTTTCAAGGTTTTGAACCAACAGCTTAAAACTCAAAGATGGTAAGTTTATTATCATAATAGACAAAAGAACGGCAGTAAATCCCATAATATAAAATGTAAATAAGATTGTCACTTTGTTGATGAATATTGATCTTTTACAGAGTTACAGAATATTTTTGAATGAACTTCTGAATCTTCCTTTTTAAATCTGACCATTTATAACTTTGTCTTTCAAAAACGCTTTTGTTATAAATGTTATAAATGTCCCAAAGCCGTGGTGTTTCATCACGTGCTGCACGTTGTAGTTTCTGGCCCATCATCTGCAGCTCGTTAGTAAGCGACACCGCGCTGCTCGTGCACGTGTGTGATTGTTGGAGTGTGTTGTCAGTGTGTGAGGCGGCCTGAGGGTTGAACTTTCCCCTACTTCTCACACTGACTCCTCCATCTTTGAATGTTCTGCAGCATTCCTGATCCACGCTGAAGACGGGCAGCGACACGCCCGCCTCCCTCTGACATAAACAACAATAGTCAACTATCAGTGTTTTATTTGTGGAGGTCGAAGAAACTAAAACTGGTCGTTACATCTTGTTTACCAATCTACAAAACTAAACTATTTTGTCTATTTCTTTATCTGAATTCCCACACAAAACTTAAACAAATAAAAAAAAAACAGACACTTTGGTATTGGTTTAAATGTTTGAGTAAATTAAACACATTGTTTGAATACAATTAGTCTGTCGGAGATGAAAAATGCTAAAAGTTGGATCCAATGCTTCGTTAATGAAAAGAGAATATAAACAAATAAATGCTTGTGGTGTACAATATTATTGTGTTACATAGAAGAAAAACAATAAGCCAATTGATTGATATTCAGACACTATGGAGTCATTTCTCAAATGTAAAAATCTTTGGTCATATTATATTTTTTAATGTTTGGTCGGTCTTATATTCTATTTTTTACTGTTTGGTCAGACAAAAACAAGACAATTAATGAATTATTTGAGTCATTTTATGGAAACTACAAGGCGAAAACGAGAAAAAAAAGAGTAACATTTTAGAATAAAACTATTTTTTTTTTCAAAAAACTACAAATCACAAGCTGAAGTTTGGTAGAAACGCTCAGTTTGAGCTTTGAAAGTAAAACAGAAGCCATGTCAAGTTCTTTTATCAGTCAGTGATTCAGAGCAAAGTCTGCATAAGGGTGACTGAAGACCTGCCACGCCCCCAGCCTCTCGTCCTCCCGCCTCCAAGCTCTGATAGCCAATCAGAAGAGCCCTCTGCTGCAGCCTTGAGCTATAAAAATCCCTCCGTGCTGTGCAGAGACAGACATTAAACCAGCTTTCATCCTGAAAACAGACTCCCAGCTGGACACAAAGATGAACATGCCACAGCTCCTCATCGTCGCGACCATTTTGGTGCACGCGGCGGACGCCTTCCCCGCAGACAGGAGAGCGGCGCCTGGCCGGGACAAACAAGCCTCCTGGGACGACATGAACGTGGTGGCTCACGGCCTCCTGCAGCTGGGCCAGGGTCTGAAGGAGCACGTGGACAAGACCAAAGCCCAGATGAGGGACGTCAACGCCAAGCTGAAGGCCTTCAACGACACGGTGGCCGAACTGGAGAGGAAGCGAGATGAAGCTCTGAAGGCGAGAACCAAAGAGGAGGAGGAGGAGGAGAGGGAGAGGCTGGCGGCAAAGCTGGCTGAGGAGGTGAGGGCCAAGGTGGAGGAGGTGAAGGCCCAGAGCGAGGACATCCACACCAGGATGGACCGACTGGAGGAGAAGGTGGACGAGGTTCTCAAAGAGCCGACTCTGGTCCACAACCACAGCGATCACACGGGCGTCCCTTTCATCCAGGTGAGAAGAGAAGAATGCTGCTGTAAATGTGCAAATGTGTAGCTCTGCAAGTGAGAAATGGAAACATATGGTCCAGTAAATGTTCTAAAAAGGGGCCACATCCCTCAAGAGATTGTTTTTTATAATGTTAAAACACACTGCAACAGCTGGTCTGAAGCCAAATATGATAAAGCAGTAGCAGCTACTCCTACAGTAGTTTGTAAAATAGTCTCCCATCTACATTCCTCCACGTTGGATGTACTATTTTGAAACAAAGCCGAACTGTAAAGCTGACGAGACGTATTTTTTTTCCAGCATCTGGTAGCGGCTCAGAACAGACGCATCGACCAGCTGGTGGAGAAAATCAAGCAGCAACAAGAGAAACTGGAGAAGCAGAGTCGGCACCTGCAAACCCTGCAAATCAAGGTGAGCCTCACAGACGTACAAACATGCGACCTTTTTCGGCCGCAGGGTGAAGATCACTTTTGCTTTAAGGAGATTGAGTGATTGATTATAGTTTCCTGATCCTCCAGGTTGCACACAAGAGAGTCAAATCACACCGACGGAGAGACGAGGAGACGGCGCTGAGAGGAGAGCCCGAAGAGACGAGCCGAGACGCATCAGGTAAGAAAGTTTAAAGGCGACGGAGATAAAGTCGCTCTGAGGGGGGAAGGAAAGAAATCTAGATGAGCGATGATATTGAAATGACTTCAACCAGCAGTCCAGCAAATGTTATTCAGTTTACAGAAAGAGAACAGAGGAGCTATTCATTCAACTAAGTGACATAAGAAAAACAACAAAAAAATCACCTTTGCACCCGAGTTTATTACACTTGACTCGCTGGCAGAGCGCTTCACAGGCGGTCCAAAGAGCAGTAGAAATTGCAGACAGCAGCTTTTAAACACAACAACAGTACAAGTACAGTATTGTGTTTGGACATGGGAAGGTCACAAGGTGCCAAAAAAAAGCAGCTAAAGTGTGACCAAAACCAGATTCCTGTCCTGATTTAAATGTCCTAAAAGCTCAAATCATCTGATCAGTTTTCCGTTTTGTTCCCTTCTCTTTTCTCAGGTTTGGCCCGAGACTGTCACGACCTGTTTGTACGAGGGCAGCGAGCCAGCGGCGTCTACACAATCCAACCGCAGAGCTCCCGGGCCTTCAACGTCCTCTGTGAAATGACTTCCGGTGAGTCCAACGGGAGCTCAACAGCATAACTCGCAGTCCTACGACAGGAGACATTTTAGTTCAGACGGCTGCGATGTGATGAGACTCTGAAGCTCAATCTTCTCTCTCTCTCTCTGCAGAAGGAGGATGGACTGTGATCCAGAAACGTCAAGATGGATCCAAGAATTTCAACCAGCTGTGGGAAAGCTATAAGAAAGGCTTCGGCAACCTGAACGGTAAGAAACGTCATCTCGAAGAAGTTCTTTAAACATAACTGTGTCACTAAAACTCAACCTAACCTCAACATTTCTCCCTTCAGGCGAGTTCTGGTTGGGCTTGGAGAGCATCCACTCCCTCACCCAACAGGGCCAGTACATCCTGCAGGTGGCGCTGTCCGATCGGGTGGGAGAGCGGCAGGCTCGCTATCGACTCCAGCTCGAAGGAGAAGAGAAGCAGTTTGCGCTCCACCTGCAGCAGGAGGAGTCTTCATCGGGGGCCGAGGAGAAAATAATGACGACCGAGAATCCGGCCTTTCTTTTTCCACGGCCGACCGAGACAACGACCTCGCCGCTGACGTCAACTGCGCTGCGCTTCTCTCCGGTACGACGAGCGACGCCTCAACACCTCCACACACCCAAAGTGTCTTAACGCCGGGGGGGAAAACATGAATGGAACAAAAGTGTTGCTATAAAAATGCTCTTTTTGTTGTTGTTGCTGCAGGTGGTTGGTGGTTCAGTAGTTGCGGAGAGTCAAATCTCAACGGCAGATATCCCAGAAGGCCGAGCGTGCTCAGACGGCAGCAGCCCAGAAGACAAGAGATGTTCTGGTCGTCCACGAGGGGACGACACGGCGTGAAGGCCACGCTGCTGAAGATCGCGCCCGCCACAATAAAACAATGAGCCTCAAACAGCAGAGGACCAACCAAAGAAAACACTAATTCTAATGGATCATTCAATATTTCTATGCTATGCCATACGATCAATAATCGTCATATTGACATTTGTTTATTCCCTTTATAAGGACTTTTTGTAATATAATGTATGTTTTTAATACTGTGCAGTGTATTATCTTTATCATTTATACATGTCCAACATTTTATATTTCGTTTACATGAAGTGAATGAGAATAAAGTTTTGAAAACGTTTAATAAATCTCGGTTCCTTGTTGCTGCTTGAAGGCAAATCGGCTCACAAACCTCTCAAGGAAATGAAAAACCACACAGAAACAAATATTTTACACTTCAAGTCCTTCACGTACATATATTAGTTACGCCAGTCTTTTTATATAAAAGGTCAAAAATAAAATAACACAAACTGTACATGCGTGTATTGAAAAGGTGAGAGTGCTTCATCTGTGGTGTGAAGTACATAAACATACATGTGCAGTTTTGATATGGAGGCCTGTGACTTATATTAAGGGAATATTCATTACAATAGTTGGCACAGTGCGATGGTTGTGTAATATCTCTCGAGGTTCAGACAAAATGATTTCTTTAAAAACTTCTTCCTGCTGCGGAAATGATGAAGACAGAGGACACGTTCAAGTGAGAGAGGAAGCTCAAAAAGCTCTTTATCTCAAGTAAAAATGTTCTTTAAATTATATTCTTGTGAAATGATTGTTGAGCCTGTGTTTGTGCAATTTAATGTGAAACTGAACACAGTAAATGTCTTCTTACTGCCGCTTTCCTCGACAACCTTCAACAACAAAAAGGATGTTTTCTTTTGGTGCTTCATATTTTTATTTGGAGTTAGTAAATTTGACTTGTGACGTCCATGTTGACAAGAGTTGTGCTCATAAGCCCTCCGTTTATGAATCTGGCAGATTTATTGGGTTTGATTTAATTGGTTTATGTTGAACTTTTATCCCCTGAACTAAAAACATCAAAAGCCCACAAGGTTTATCTAACTGCCTGAACATTGAAGGGATTTTTTTTTTGTTATTTTAGAAACAAATTGTGTTTAAAATACTATTAAAAACAGTACTTTTCATTTCACTTATCTTAAAACCTTCGGGTGCGGGGGTGAAGTTCACTTCTGTTTATTTCTTCAATATCCGAGAGGAACAGGTCACGGGAGTCATCAGACACATGCATAACAAGGCATTTTATTGTCGTCGGTCGTCAGACAGATTCCCTGATATATACTATACGAGCAAGGCACCTCAGACTGCTAACAGTTGTCATACATCATCTCATAAGTCCGTTTGTTGGCACCAAGGCAAAAATATGGAATATGTGCAAAATTCCTCAGCAGCAGCAGAAGGAAAAAAGAGGCTCCCCACAAAAGTTAAGCAAGCGAGTAAGCGAGTGAAACAGCAACAGGTCGCTACATAATTCCACCTTCTATGAATACATAATAATTCATAAAAATATGTTTCAACAGTAAACAAAAACGTGGCGTGTGATTTTTTTTTTCCCGCGTAAATCTGCCAAAGTGTGGCACAGCACATACGAAGTCATCTCTGATGATGACGAGAGGGCACAGAGTACACGACGAGGGGTTAAGAGCTTGCTCGTATGCTCTTACAGAGCTTTACGTTGGCAAACAGGACTCCAGTGTTTATTCACACACACGGGGAAACGGTCAGCAGTCGGGTCCCAGAAACACAGAAATGAGAGTTCAATAAAAAAATTAATAAAAAAAAAAAAAAAGGAATCGCAAGAAGAAAAAAAAAAAGACAAAGTTGCTCGTCCACTTCTGTTCTGGTTGCATTGCTGACAAAGTTGATGTTTAAAACATCAATGTGAGTGTCTGTTCCACCGTCTGCCGTCACCTCAAAGAGCCGCCGCCCCGCCGTTTGATTTGGGGCTAAAAAGGCGATCCGTCAGATTTCCCGACACTGACAAATACAGTGTTGACTACTTCCTCTCAGCAGTGGATCTCACTTATGTATCGATGCTAAAACGCTCCAGCACCTTGAAGAGTGACACAAAAAGAAGACCCTTGAGGCGTGATGAGGTATGGCGGAGCTTGCAGTGAGTATTATATCGTAAAATCGAGGGAGAGGTTGAAGATGATGCGGGTTTAAATAAATGGAAGGAAAGAGGAAACAAGGAGACAAGGAGAGGAGGTTAATAAGCAAAGGGAGGAAAGGTCAGTGTGTCGCAAGTCTTATCAGAGGTTCTGCTGGAGGAAGTGCAGCAGCGTGATCTCGTAATGTTCTCCGGACTCTGGACATCGGATGCTGTGTCGCTCGTTGGGATAAATCTGGAAGAAGAAAAAAACAGACGACTGTCAGCTGGATTGTTTTAATGTTTCACATTTTACATCCTGTTTCATATTGAATTAAACTGCATAATGTTAGTGGATGTTTTTTCTACTCCCTCTCTTCTTCCAGCTGCCGTCTTGTTTTAGACGCAACACAACAGATTGTCCTTAACATGCTTTGTCGTGTGTTGAATGATGGAGGTTTTGCCTCGTGACCGTCGTTCTTTATACTAAGAGTTTCGGCCTCCTAAGACTTTATTAAAAGAAATGGATCCAGACTCAGTTTCACATCTTCGTCACAGACTTCCCTGAAGTCAGCATCCTCTTACCTGCAGGCTGTAAGGCTTCCCCGCCTTGATGAGTTGAGACACCAAGAAGTTAGTGTGAAAAAAGTGCACATTCTCATCGAGGAAGCCGTGCAGGATCAGCAGTCGGTTGGGCCTTTGTTTAACAGAGAGATGCAATTCTTAGTCTCTTTGCTATTGGTCAGATATAAAAATAGTATAAAAGCAGTATAATATGACGTCATAACATGAGCGCTCTCACTCGTTGGGGAGTTTGTCGACGTGCAGGGCGACCGAACAGGCCTCGTATCCCTTCTGGTTTTTGTCGGGCGTGTCCAGATACCGCTCTGTGTAGCCGGTGTCGTAGGCCATCCACAACGTCACTGGAGCTCCTGCGATGGCGACCTGCGAAACCCAAACAAAACCATGTTTTAGTATTTCTTTCCTCTAAAGAAATACACTTCAGAAATGTGGCAAAAAGGTGTAGATTTAGTTGTGTGTTATGAGATTTATGAAGCCATTTAAAGACACACACACAGTCAGAGTATTACATAAACGTATTATAACATTAGTGGCTTTGACCTTGAAGATGTCCGGCTTGTGGATGAGGCCCATAAGAGACAGGAAGCCTCCGTACGACCAGCCGTGGATGGCGACACGACTCAGGTCCACAAACTTGTACTTTTCAGCGACGTAGTGTAAACCCTCCACTTGGTCTTCGATCTCCACTTGACCCTGAGGAGGAGATCAAAAAGGTAACTCACCTGGCATTACAATACAATCGACATCCAATATGCACAAATAAACTCCATCTTAATCAGAGTATGATGACTACATGTTATCATCGAGAAAGGAGGTCATGAAACACCTTTTATTACCAGTAAATTGCTTCATTTCCTCTGTAAATACTTTCTTTCAGAGTAAAACATGTGGATAAAATACTCAAGTCTTTCAGGGGAGATTTCCTCAATGTGTCCACTACCATTTTGTCCTTCACAGCTCCTTCAAACTTGAGTCCCCGCTGACAGGAACCTCGTCCGTCGATGACCAGCACAGCGTAGCCGAGGAAAGCCAGCGTGCTCAGCCGCAGGTACTTCACTCCTTTATAAGAGTTATTCACTAACTGGACCTGGGAGGAGAACAGTCACGTCAAGGAAGCTTATTTAAGTCTGCTGGACATGAATCTCCTGTGACAGTGGAAGGGATCAAACCTGCGGGCCGCCGTAAACAAACACCACAGTCGGGTGCTTCCTGCCGGGGACCAGGTGGTGGGGTTTGTACAACATGCCGTACAGCTCGAAGCCCGACTTCCCCGTGAAGCTGAAGATCTCCGGAGGAGTGCAGTCGAAAGGGAAACCTGGAAATGTGCACGAGTCTGACGTTAAAATGAGAAACAGAAAACAGGAGAGAAGGGGAAGGAAACCGGCACAGCTGCCAGACATTATTTTACCCCTCATAAACGTTTGTTTTAAGTACCAGCGGACTCCATCATGCTCGCCCAGAACTGAGGCTCTTTGTGCAGCGGGGCGTCGTCGGGGCCCTGCAGCTTGTAGATGTGCACGCAGGGAGCGGCGGTCAAGCTGCTGTAGTGGCTCACAAACATGTCGAAGGTCTGCAAGAAGAAAGACATTCAATATAAATTACACAATGAAGGGTTCAATTGCAAAGATAGACAGTTTAATACACAATCTCATACATATAACATCCCTTACAGTTTATATTTCTGCTGACACTTTACACTGTAATACAGGAACATAAACTGCCATTTTTCTTTTAATTATCATATATATAATTGAGGTATTTTGAACACTGATGCCAATACTGTTTTGAGGATGTTGATGATATTTTGTGACTGTAAATAATGTTATTATATAAATGTGCTTCTGAAACTGCTGGGGTACTTTTAACACGCATGAAACACACAAACAAAAGTACAGTGTTGTGTCTGCTTTTTTAACACTGTATTGAAGCCTCCATCATATCAGAGAGCACAATGAATTAAATATAATCTGTTGAATCTCTAAATCGTAATTTAAGTCACAAATTCAAGATGTATGCACTCAAGACGTTCTGATAGCGTCACTGAGAACACATGCTGTACATTTATTTTGCAGTTAAACCTTCTGGAGACAGAAGTTACTACGTTATCTGACATAAAAGTGAATGTCCATGCAGGTGTGGGTCTCATTACTTCTACTGGGCGGCGGCTGGATGATTTATGTGCATTAGGATGACGTTACACTCGACCCGAGACGTCCGTGTGTGTGTTACAGACCTGGCTCACTGAGCAGCTGTGGGAGAAGCCGGGTTTTGTGAGTCGGACGATTTCAGCCGGGGATTCGTAGCTCACGACGTAAAGGTGATGCTCCAGAGGAGAGTCTCTGGTTCCCTGGAAGTAAACCAGCTTCGCTGCCTCGTCCACCCAAATCTGAGGACTTGATGACCGCTGCAAAGAAACAAAAAAAACAGTCAGAAACAGTGTTTCTGTGTTTTGTTGACACAAAAATAAAGAAAGAAGGTTTCAGAACATCCCCGTCTTATTATATTCGTTGTCATAGTTCTAACAAAATATACTTTTTCTACATTATCCTTACAAAGTCTGGATTATACATATACGGAGCATAAAGACAGGATTCAATACTCCGTATTTAAAGAGTTTAGTGTGAAGCTCAGATAAGTATTTTGTCATATTCTTCACATTTAATAAGGAATCAGGTCAACACATAATATATAGTTGTAGATAATAACTACATATTATTTGACGGTGATTCATTTGTGCTGCTCTGGAACAAATACGATTAAACTTCAGTCACCTTGACCAGATGTGTGAGCGAAGCTTTACCTTTGCTCCGTGATTGGCCAGCACCTCCCACTCCCCACTGGTGATGGTGACCTCCTCTTTGACTGGACACTTGAAATCATCTGGTGAGAGAGGGGAGAAGATCAATTGACTTGTTTTTTTCCAACAAAAGGAATCTTTACATTACTTATTTTGGTTCTTATCAATACCACAGTACTGATCCAGCACCTCTCAAAATAATAAATGACCTTTTAATGAACGCCTTATCATTCTGCTGCTGTATTTATTTACGGCCTTTGACACCACCATCAGATAGACTCAAGTACTGGGTGGACATATTTGGTACATGTTTCTCATAATATCTGTCAAAAGGTAAGTTGTAAAATAAATCTTCCCAGTCCTGTTTGTTAGAAATGTATGTTTTGAGCAGTATATAACAGAAACTAATCTACATGCTTTCATCTCAGACTTCTGATGGGACAATTTGTCTGGTTCACCCGAGCTGAGAATGTGCTTGTTGATGACGTTACTGTGACAAGTTGAAAGATGTGTTTGATTTAATACGTGCAAGGGGATCGTTTTGAAATCTGGAGTCTGAGATTGATTACTTTAGTCTTGTAGTCTTGATCTTTTATACAGGCTGTGATATAAATGTGTATAGCTGTTGAAAAATGTGTTGACGTGTTGAATTCATTGTCTGTCTCGTTTGAAATGTAAATATGTGTTGGAGGGATCGTTTTGAGGCTCGATTGCTTTGGTCTGCGCCGGTACATAACTCGTTGTCTTTTCATTCCAGTAAACTTTTTGCTGATAGAAACTGCTCGATCACTCTCGTGACGTTACCTTCAGAGTGCACGTAGCCGTTGGCCCAGTTGTAGCTGCCCTGCTGTAACGCCGCTGTGATCTTATACAGGTGACAGAAGCCAGTTTTGGATTCATTTACTGCTATGAAGCTGATGTCATCCTCACTGGTTTGGATGAACGGATGGAAGATGTCGTGCACCTGAAAGACAAATCAAGTTTTTGAAATCAAATCGGCTCTATTTTTTTTTCACAAGAGCCTTAACACGACGTGTTGGGCCTCACGTTGATCCAGATGTCGCTGGTCTCCTGGTAGATGATGAAGGGATGGACGGCGTCCCCCAGGGCCTCGAGGCACTCGCGCCTGTCGGCTTCGTCCTGATGTGCAGGGACGAAGAGCGCCGGAGGCAGCAGGACCAACTGGAGGCGCTGCTGCCGTCGGTCCATCATGACCGCCCACGCACTGACACACAGGAAGAGGAACAGCTGTAAGGCACGCGCAGTGTACGGGCTCCATGTTACAACTTTTTGTTTTTTTTTGGAACATGTCAAGGTTTAAAGACTACGAACGGTGCTTTTAAAATTAGGTTGTTTTTTTTTTTTACTATCTTCCGTCTTTTGTCCATCCGGCTCTGGTGATGTATTCAGCGCCAGGGAAGAGGCTGGCGAAGGGAACGGGCAACTCCTTCTCCTGCGTGCTGACAATCTGAAGGGCGACACGACGAGAAGCGTTTGAACTTCTCTCGGAAAAATAGCTTTCTGTGAACTCTGTTTTATGGCACTGGACTCACTTTGCCAAGATTGTCTGTTCGGATTTCTGCTATTTTGAGATTAATATCTGGATTCTTGCTGCCTGAAAACAAAACACAGTTGCATATCGACACGATACCTTTTTAAATATAAATCTAGACGTCTGCAAATAAGAGTCATGCTGTATTAACTGAGCACAACATACATGCACAGAGTTTAAAAAAAGCACCCATTGAAGTTCTTCTAGAGCAGTTTTCTGATTTTATCTTTATTAACGCTAAAAACTAAGCTAAAACACGTCAAGAAAAGTCCACAGGGCATCCTTTAAAAAATAATATTTCTTTTAATTATACAAATCCAAACAACAAATGTAGCACATATTTAAAAATGTAAATTCAAAATGTATGAATCAAAAGCATGCGTGTCCGTGTTGTACCTGCGCGTGGGTATCTGTAGACGTCGGTCTTGCGCTCCTCCAAAGCCGGAGATGGAACATGAATGATCTCAACTTCAGACTCATCCACTTCCTCGTAAAGAATCTGGAGAGTCTTACCACCGTCTGACTCTGAACCAGAGAGAAAACCAGTAAAACCAGTAAAGGTTGAATCAAAATCATCTTGAAAACGTAACACAGGTGAAGTTTCATACAGACAAACTTAAGTAATCCATCTTTACTTGATTGCCTCCTTGCTAAGAAGCTCACGACAGCCTCACATCTATGTGACGTCTGTATTTCTCACCTTCACGAGCGGCTGGTGACCACCAGTATCCGGTGAAACGGTCGAACTCTTCCTGCGTGACAAAAGTGGCAATGCCGGCAGATTTGGGGTCTTCTTTTGGGTTATTAATACCTACAATAAAAGCAGAGAACAATAGAAACACTGTGTGAAAACGTCAAAGTCCCAGGTGAGACTCTCCAGGAACGTGGGTCTCATTTCTCATTCCTGACCTTTGTGGCAGAAGGTCAGCCTCCTCTCTTCACCCGTCTCGGTGCTGGTCACCCAAATGTCATTGTTGTTGATGAAGCCAATGAAGTTGGGGTCCCCAGGGCAGATCTTGGGGTCCATGCGTGTGCCTGAACTCTGGCTCTTAATTTCAACAGGATGCATGGGAGAAGTCTGCACAGAGAAGCTGTAGTTGTAGCTCCACACGGCCATGAATCAAATCATGTGGCTAATTTAAACTAGTTTTGTACTCGTTAGAGGTCATGTCAAGATAAATGTACATGTGGCCAACTCGTCATAATTTGGGACTAAACCCAAATACTCAAACAGGGGAACTGAGTCCTTTTCTTCTATCCCCACTACTCATAGTCGCCACTTTCCTCAGCTCAGCTCCCAGTTCAACCAGTAGAGACTGACCTCTGGTGGTCAGAGCTGTGAACTACATCACATCGCCTCAATGCAGCGAATTGGTTTAATAGAAAGAGGTAATTTTGAATATATTGAAAATAATTGCTGGATTTTTAAATGCCCTGGTATATTGTAATACCTTGATGGCGTCCGAGTCTAATATCAGACTAGAATTGTTTTTAACATCATGCTACTTTCCTGTAAAAAATATGCATGCCCAAAAGATCATTAATTTTAGAAAAATATGTATCTCAAATGTAAACATAAAATGTAAAAAATAAAAATGTAAAAAAAGTCATTGCTACAGCTTTAGTCACAATTATTTCTCAAACAAAAATAGGAGCTCTAGTGAGGGTGAATTTTCCAGTTGAAAAATAAACGTGTCAGCGCTTCATGGTGGACAAACGGTGTAATAATTAAACTGTTTTCAAATGAACTCAACTAAATCTGTACCATTTCTGTAAAGTAATTACTTGCATGTGACATATAGCCCAATACAGATATGTATGTGATGAGCTAATTGAGCCTGATATTGACCATTTCATACAATCTTATCCATACTTGTCTGTGTGACACTAAAAGTCTTGTTTCACTGTCCTTTAACTCACAGTGAAGCTGTTGTTTCCACCGTCCCGGCAATAGTACAGACTGCTGTTGGCCTGGAACAGGAAGAGGCCGCTGGGTCGGTGGTAATCATAGGAGGTGATGCCAGACACCCCCAAGCGTTTCCTTTCTCGCAGCAGCTCCTCCTCCCGCGAAAAGCCCCCGTGGTGAGGGCTGGCCTGAGGTCAGGGGTGACAGGAGGACACACAATGTGACAATACTGGCCGAGCGAGGTCAAAGTCGAAGAGGGCATGGAAAACAAACAAGAATATAAATATAACCACTTATCTGATCTCTCTTCAGCAAAAACAACTCATGTTTATGAAATCAGGTGGTCGGGATTATTTTGTCTTTACAAAAACATCTTTTTTTTAAGATGCTCTTACTGAAGGAGTGGGGTCATGATTGTCCCGTGAACAATCTGGTTCGGATCACATTAAAGTGTCGGAGTGGGCTGTAAATCCTTCTCACCTGAAAGCGATCCAGCATCTTTTTCCACGACAAAACCAACAGAGCATCTTTGCGGATCTTCTTGGGAATGTCCGAGTAGAGCAAAGCGTTGTCCCTGCTGGCGTACGGCATTCCTGTGAGCGCAGAGACGCTCGGTCAACGACCGAGCTGCCATGTGTACAGTTCTCTGCAAATGCCATCACACACACACACACACACACACACTACACCTAACTGCTTGAAACATGGAGGCGGCAAAGAAAGGCAACCGCTTTGCAGGAATTGTGTGAACGACAGATGAAGAACAAAAGTAGAAAGATACCAAAACGGTGTTCCTGTACGAGCTATCAGCCTGAAAACGAATACATATTCACAACAACTGTGACATGTGACAGCTTTCAGGTGAACCCAAGCTCACCAAGGTAGTAGATGCGGTGGGAGTGCGGACTGGTCTCGTCCTTCTGGATGAACTGGAAGTCGTGCGGCGCCTTGTTAATGACCACGCCTGTGTTCTTGCGGCTGTTGTGGATGATCTTCCGCAGGCCGTCCCACGTATGCTTCTCCACCTGGAACTGTGCGGGGTTCACATCCTCCATCTCCACCACCTCTGTGCTGTCGGAGAGCTCGTCCACCCCGGTCATGCCTGCCAGTGCCCGCCTGATTCTGCGGATCGTAACTCAAATTGATCAGATACATCGCCAGTAAACCACAAAGGGAAAGTAACACTAACAAGCGTGTGTACATCTCTGATTGAGGAAGGTATATTTTACCTAACTGAATCAGACGTTCTGACAGACCATGTATTGGTCTACTAGTCCTATAATGTAGATGTTGGATAATGTGGTCAAAACATATTTAAGATATCTTTTCATGGTGTTTGCAAAGGTAGCAGCGTGGGACAATGGATGGCGATCTGTTGAATAGATTAACCTTATTAATGTAGACCTCATCTGAGACAACAATTCCCTACTACCCAAAAACCTTTCTGGCTTCCAAATAATCCAGCAATCGCACACTTTATACTCCACCACCCAGAAACATGCACCGACATGATGGTTTGGAAAGAGTGGCTTTTAACGATAAGACGGGACATGCTACATACGTAGGTAACAGAAGCTCTGAGAGCAGAGGTGGGCAGTGGGAAAAAAACAGTGTGCAGATAAATTAAGGATTTATTTTAACACAAACGCACCGCACAAACGGAAAAGAGACGAACTGAAAGCACCCGACACATTGGTAGTAATGTTTAACTTCTGGACACTAGCTCTTGGCAGCTTATAATATAAAATAAAATCAACTAATGTCAAGATTGTTTTTCAATTAAAAGCAAGTATTTAAATAAAAATACAAACTATTTATTTTACCTAATCATTTTTAATTGTGCGTTTATGCAAATAACCACTATGGATGACCATAACAAAAGTACATTTAGGATTTTTGATGGTTTATACTAAATCCTTTTTCGGGAAGGGCCGAAAAAAAGTTGAATCTGAATCAGCCAAAAAACTTTTTTTTTGTTTAAACAAACAAATACAGTTCTGACAGCTGTAGGGTTAAATGTCTCCTACCTTTCCTGGCCGTCTTCTGTTTTGTCTTCAGTTTTCCGCCTCTTTACTTTGTGCATTAACTGTTCAACGACCCAGGACCAGCACTGACTCCCTGTTGGGAAACCAAGTCAACACATAAGAAGTGAAGATGTCAAAACAGACAAAAACAAAACCACACGTCGTTACACGGCAGCACAAACAGATCATTTAAACACTTCTTAATATAATGCGAGAATCTAGACGATGACTGAAGCTGAGCTCAGACGCTATTGTCAGCTAAAAACAGTGAATCTGTTACTGAAGTGACGGCTCTGGACGTCTCCATGCTGCTTCATGGTGGAGCTGCTGCTCCTCAGATGACCATCGCCACACTTACGGCTGTGCGTTCCTGATATGGGGGTCTCATTGAGTGTGACTCAGCGGCATGACGCTTCAACGCCTGTGTCATAACTGTGGCAAATGTTACACTGTCCCTCCACATTTTACTGGAGGCTGTGCCTTTGCCCACGGGCCTAACGGACGAGCAAATTCTTCAGAAGTTCATTCCCAAAAAACAACGACTGGCAACATCCTGGGTCTGAAAGAAAAACAAATGCTTTGTTTGTAAATTTTTTACACGAGTTGATGAGAGGGAACTGTCATGCAAAGGAAACAACTAAAACTGAAAGGTTACTTTTTTTTATTCATTCATTCTTCCCAATATAACGCCACCTGTTGTCACGTGACTGGAGAGCAAGGTGACATGAAGATGATCAAACTCCATCTGTTGATGAAGGCTGCGAGTTTTGTGCTCCACAGAAACCTACTGAATGGGTTACTTTTGATTCCTTGCTTAATTTCACTCATTTCTTTAGGATATAAACAATCTTTATACATTATGTTTGTGTTTAGAAGCCGGATGAAAAACTCTTTGGGCCGTCTTTTTTCACTGCAGACTATGTTTAGCCTAAAAGATGAGCCCATGAATACACACATTTGAGAATATAGTAAATACTCTCAATGTGTTTCCCACATAATTCATAGCTTTGTTTTGTCCACACAACAATATCGCCTTCTTCAGTGAAACAGCAGACTGTGTTTACATGGAAAACACAAATAAACATGTTACAAGTCATTAAAAAAAAAGCGATAACGGCTGAATCCCTGATTGTAAAGTCCCAGTTTATTCTCCCAGTCTGGATATGAACACACAGACCCCGTCACGGTTTTGATCATCTGTGGCATCACCTTCTTTTCAGCATGTATGTTTCCGAACATCCGTGTTTAAAATCATCAATGTTGTGTGACGGACACTTCCAAACCTGAACGAGGCTATCGCGGACACCCTGGGGTGCGATATTGCTCTCCGTTACCTCGGCTAGCACCCGAGCAGCCGAGCGGACCGGACACAGAAAAACATTCATTCATTTTCCAGCTTACTCTTTCTGCCCCAAAACCTCGAAAGCCTTCCTGCTTCTGTCGAAGAAACATCCGAGTTGGGACACAAGGGTCAGGCTGTGAATAAGTGACAGAGGTCCGGTGACGTTACTTCACAGAGGGATGCTAGCTTAATGCTAGCTTAATGCTAATGTGCGTACAACGCGGAAATAGCTGGAAAAAAACAATCGAGATGACGACCTTTGACCCGGATGTTGTATTCTGTTACACTGCGTGTCAGAAATAGATTTACATTTGTTTTTGTACAGCAGAAATAACCCAAATAATAGTCTGTGGAAATAAAAACATAATAAAAGAAGTTCGTAATTATATAGTCATTTCTAGTTTCATTTCAAGTGTTGATTGTAAAAAAAAGAAGAAAATGTTATATTTAAATTTGCTTTTTGAGGATCAGTATTCCAACAGACTTCAAAAAGTCTTTTGTACCTTAATTTAATCTAAAAAAAAAAGTACCAATAATTCATATTTTCACCTAAAAGGCTACAACAAATCTTTTTTTTCATTACTGTTAAATGTGACAAATATTTTTTCTGGTAAATAAATAATTTAGTCTTTTAAATTTGATATAAAAAATGTTAAATGTCCATCACAATTTTTAAGAGGCATTTGTGATATCTAGAAATGTCTTGTTTTGTCTGACGATCATTCCACTTACAGACACACTTCATTTACAACGATATCAAACAGAGAAAAGTGGAAAATATCAAAATTGGATAAGCAGGAACTAAAAGATGTCAATTTTTTGTCATGATTAATCATTCAATAGATGATGTATTTCCTATCACTCTACAAATGGATTAATCAAATAATTGTTTCAGCTGTTTTTCAAGTATTCCCCCGAAACACCAGAAGCAAATACATACACAATCAAATACAAACATGTGGGACAAGCACTCTATCCTTAAAACATTTATTTTTGTAATAATTTGTCCTTTTTTTACTTTTTGCGTAAGTGCAAAAAATGCACCCAAAAGAGCCACCTGAGGGAAGTCTACATCTTTAAATAAAAAAACAAGCAAAGTGTACATTTATAGTACAAAATTCTCTTTTTAAAAAATTGCACAGTTTGTGTATAATATATATATATAATAATCTCCATTTTAAACAAACTTTAAAGGCTCAGAAAGTAAACAAAATCCACCAAATGAAAAATAAAAACATTTTTCCCTAGAATTTAAAGCTGAGGAAACTTGAGACCCTGTTTTCATTTGTGTCCACCATAAATATACATATTTATATGCAAGTCTCTTTACATATAGTCTCTGTGCTAGTGTTTGACCAGACAATCAAAATTATTGCAAAGTAGTTTAGTTCTACTATAAAACATGGGGTGGGGGGTAAGGGGATAAAAGCTTCTTTCTGCTGAATGTTCATTAAGTTATGCAAAAAAAACCTGGGTTTCTTTAGACCCCTTTTGAATTTACTGGAAATCCTGCTTTCGCAAGCTGTGCATTCAACATTCCCACAGAACGATCCAGAACTCCAGTTTTGTTTTTTTTAGCGCGAACACACATTTCCCTGACTTCTTTTTTTCTCCTTTTTTTTTGTTTTTTTTTTGTTTGTTTTTTAAACTTCACACAGCGACCTCGCCCAGTCGGGGGGAAAGGTAGGGAGGGTCAGCGTCGATACGGGTGGAAACCCTGTACGTTGTTGTGGTTCTGCCCTCTGCCAAACGCAACGGCGCCGGGCTGGGGGACGCCGGCGGGCTGTGCCGTCGGGGCCCCGTAAGGAGCCGTCGGCTGGCTGGGGTCCGCGAAGCTGTGAGTGAAGGCTGTCAGGTCCTGTCCGTACCCTGAGGAGGACGACAGAGAGGAGAGAAAGAGCAGCAGAAAGAGAAGAGGAACTTAATGTCAGGGTCACCGTACGCCGTTGAAGGAGAAGCCTCCTTTAAAAGTAAAATAACTAATTCAATCATGAAAGAATACCCACACAATATCTAATTGCATATCAGTTACTTACCTCAAGTCACCTTGAATGCTTGAAGCAAACTTTGTCTACTAAACTATTTAAAAAGGTCATTTATCCAGTCGTATGCTCAGGACTTCCCAAACACATGCATTTTTGCTAAAATCACTTTATTATACCTCACAAGTTGTGCAAGTTTGTGAAAAAAAAAGTTTTGATATAATTTTGCAGTTGTTAAACGCCCCCATTTAGTTCAACTCAAGACTTTTTCATTGAAATTTTGTATTTTTCTTTAACCATTGAGGCATGCGAGAAAAAGTATAAGCAAGAATTCAAGGTAACAAGAGGTGAGCAACTGATATACAAACGGTCATTTTGTAGGTGAGGTATCACTTTAAGGAAGAAAAACAAACCTATTACCCTTTTACTGCACTATCTAATTGTTATTTTTCATTTAGCAACAATTAGACGTTCTGTTCAACGTATTTGTCACAATCATCATCATCATCATGCTGCCTTCTTGGTCAACTTAGACCATTTTGTCCCAGGATCGACTTCGTAGATGGTCAACTGATCAAATAGATATGTCCAACATGCTGTCTTGTTTAATTAACTGTGACACACCAAACGACTGAATAGATTTAAAAAAAAATATCTTGTATATTATATCAAGACTTTAAATGTTTCATTAAGTGGATTTTTTGCTCTAGATTTAAATACTGTATTCCTTCAATGAGCCCGTTAGTGTCGAACATGATTGTGTGAGATTGTTAAAATGTATAAAGAATTGAATAAACACTTAAAGGGGCTTCATTGAGGAAAACAATGTCTAGATTTTCTTGATGATCAGTGCAACACGCATGATGTTCCTCTAGTCAGACACTGGGTGGCACCACCCCCCTGCAAACAAACAAGGGAGCCAAAGTGACACCTGGGGAAGGAAACTAACCAACTGAAGGCTGGTGCAAACCAAAAATCACCAGTCACAGTCCAAGCCAAAGGGACATTAAAGTGTAAGAAACGGAGTGGTTTGCTACTAAATGACTGGTCGAATATGAAAACCAGCTGCAGCCAAATCTTTCCAGCGTCTTTCTGGTTAATTCCCTGCCCTTGAATCATTCAGTCGACACTGACCGATACACACTGGAGTGGAAAAGACAGAAAGACAGAGAAAGAAAGGTGAGAAAAGTTAGAAAATACCATCTCTTTTGGGGCGATCAAAGTGCTCCATGAACAAAACAAAAATAAAAAGGAGCGGTCCGACTCGGACCACCCAACAGAAGGGAGACGAGAAGTGACATTGGACTTTTACTGCCATCGTCTCCTTCTTTAAATCTTCTTTCCTTTCTCATCCCTTTAGCTATAATGTGGAGACAGTACATGGGGAAAAGACAATGGGTGAATGGACTGCTGATGCATAGAGACAACTGAACCATGAACACATTTTCTGACAATTAGATCATCCTTTTATAATCTGCAAAAGCAATGCGGACACAGAGAGAGTGGACAAAAAGGAGGACATGGTTTGTCTTGGTATAGTAAAGCTACAGCCGCTGTGGGAGACGACTGCTCGGAGCTCGCTGCGTGGCAAATTTCAAACGTAAATGTTTTTAAATCCTCTCAGTCGTGGCAGTTGTAGCTGTGTTTTACTGTACAAGAGTATACACAGTAATTTGTATGTACATGCAAAATGTACATGCAAATACAAAGCACAGAGCAAAAGAAAAGAGGAAAAGAAGAAGAAGCAGGTTGCAGCTCTAAAAAAAAAAAAAACACTACATTGCTGAACAAATGCTACTTTTCTGGTTGAGAAGACGATGCTGGCACCTACCTGCACTATATCCTCCCTGCTCAGCCTGACCATTACTGTGAGAAGGACGCGTTGGTCCGTAGGCAGAGGGGTCCTGAAGGTAGTTACCCAAGCCTATCAGGGAGATGAGGAGACCAGGTTGACTGAACCCAGATACTGCTGGCCAACTACATAGTTTCCCCCCTCACTGACCTAACAGAGCCGCACACTCAATTACTGCGTCTGCACTGTGCCGAGAGGCCTCACTGCTCAGCTTCGTCCTGAAGTACTTGTGCTCTGCAATGACAATAAAGTTGAATCTGAATCTGAAGTCAACACAAAATGGAGTGTGAGTGTGTGATCTTTCTGCGAGCATGCCTGCCCTTTTTAAAATCATGCCACATTTTTGGGAAATGTGCATGATAGTCTAAGATGCGACTAAGGTAGGAAATGTGTTTTCCTACGACCAAGAACACGTTATGAAAGTGAAGCAACTTAGTAACAGAAAACTAGAACGCACGCTTTAGCACGTTTCAGTCCATAAAATAGGACCTGCAGAGACGTCACATTTTAAAGATGGATTTTCTATTTTCTAAGCCGACATTGGTCTTGATGACTTTCAGCATGCTGTGACAATCACCTTGACATCTACTTGATTTATCTTTGTTACTTTTCATCATTGTCTTGTGTCCTCCAGTTGTACACGCCAACCATTTGTTCACAACTTTGGGTTACTTGCGTCATCAATGTTCTGAGTAGCACATCATCAAAATAAGTCCTTGGTGGGTCATTTAAGCATCTTTCTCATCCCAAAACGGTCAGAATGAACTCCATTGATGAGCTAGTCTGATGAAAAAAAGTCTGATCCTACAAAATGAACGTGGGCATAAGTAAAGTGAAGCAAAATATGATGCTCTTCCATTGTTAGTTCTCAAATGTCCGATGTCACATTGTTCCTGAATGCACCCAGAAGTTTAGACAAAAGAAAAACAACAACATGTTTATTGGGACACAGTAAAACAAAAGTAAAGCCAGTGCCTGTCTGAAAGGTGGGAATAATTTATAATATATATTATGTATTACAAAATGATTGGCCATGAATCAAATATTTATGCATTGAAACCTTAAAAACTACTAGTTTGATCTTTACTCTAACCGAATTATTTGAACTCCACGTGAGACAAATTTACCTAGAACCAAGCTAGCTTTATTTGTCTAGCTTCAACCATTCGTGTCCACATCCTCATCAACATTTCCTATTTTTTATTAATTTCATGAAAACGTTGCGAGACTGAGTTGCTACTTCTGACTAAGTGCCTGAGCGAGCAGCGCACATTAAATGCAAAAAAAGCTGGATGGAAGATAAGCACAGGCGAGAAACACTGAACAAGATGAGCACCTGTCATGACTGGCGGCGATCACGCCTGCTGTACGTGAAGATCCAGCAGTGTGAAGTAGCTGCAAGCGAAGTCAGAAGGAAAATACCAGCAAGCCAAAAGACTAAATGTCACTTCTAAATGAGCATCTGACTCTTATATGACGGTTTATGTGAACGGGTGAATGTCAAATGCTGGATGAAGCTTGTTCTTTTTTCCATGGATGATGCTTAGTCATCACAGACTTCTAGCAACCTCCTAATTGTTTAAAGTTATAGCAATTAATAAGGCACGTCATTTTTCGAGAGGTCATTTTGAAGTTCCTACATGCTGACTGAAGTTTGGCCAATAATTCAGCTCAGTACAGATCCAACGAGGAATTATTATCCTGGATGAACACAGTCCAGTTCAAAGACAACAAGGACACCCACCAGAAAATAAAAGCTGCAGACACATTATGCAAAAAAAACTTTTCCCAGGACTCTTTTCTAATATCTGCATTGTCCACAAGGCAGAGTATCAAAGTTCACATTTTGCAGACAAACATGCAAAGCTCCGGAGTGATAACTTGATGGACATGTTGAACATTTTTCATAGATAGCTTTGCAGGTTGGACATGCCTGATTCCAGAAAAAGGGTTTCACGGGCATGATGCTGTCATGCTGGTGCTCTTCTGTGGCGATTGTGCCAAGACCAGGAAAAGAAGCCAGCGGAGTCATTAACACGAAGGAAGCAAGGGGGGGGGGAGGTGTAAGGGGTGTAATTTGAGGTCAGAACATTTGAAACAAGTCAAATGTCAAGTACCGTCAGTCAGGAGAAGGTTGCACTCCCTGGAAGATAGAATTTAAAAAAAACATTGCAAGGCAGGATGATCTAATTCAAAAACCTAACAACTCCTACCAATCTTTTTACCAATCCACAGCCCAGCTGGAAACACTTGACAAAAAATGTCTGCTGAAGACTCCTGGATATGGTGAAACCTCAGCAGCATCTTCACCGCAGACCCAGAGGCCTTCACGTATGCGAGAAGCATGTATGCATGTGGAGCCGTTCAAGCTAAATGGTAGCAAGAGCGAGCTCCTGCTTGTTTAAAGGGTTGTAGAAATGCACTTAAATGAGATGTAGTTGCACCCAATAATATCCAGGGAGATGGGCGGGGTCGAGGAGTGGATTTAAATCAAATGGGAGAGAATAGGGCAGCACACTGCTTAATGCACAATGCTATTCTTACCATACTGGCTATAAGGGAAGTCAGGCTGCCCAGTGGGAGCTTTGCTCAAGTCCTGAGTTGGCGTGGTGGCAGGGGCGAAACCCAGAGGTGCGGTTCCTGGAGTGGTGGGCGGAGGAGGAACCTGTGGAGCGTACTGGTCTGCTTGGGGGGCGCCGAAACTGTAACCTGTTGGAGAGTAAGGAGGTAATTTCTACGACCGTTGCTTTATCACAGATGATATATTGTGTACGGGTACAAAAAGCCAAACGTCGGTGTCCCTAAATAAAAATGATCTTCTACACATAGTCTCGTCTAGTTGACCGCAGCAAAACCACCACTAGATAATGTGTCAACTCTCATTTTAGCTGGTTGGAATACGTTGTACATCCAAATTTCTCTTTCACACATAAGCAGCTGGAACAAATTGTGACGAACATATTCGTAACGAATCATTATGGGCTTCTTTTACACTGTTTAAAAAAACATTTTGAGTCAAAGATGTATAATAGGTTTCATTATTGTAAGGAAATAAACCCCCTCACAGGCGTTTTAAGCAAGATTTCATGACACGCTGGTTATCTGCGAGTCAGTCTGTCTATCTCTGATAAGGCGGACGTTCCTCCCCGTCAACAGCAAAGCTGCTTGCAAAACTTGACAGAGATTAAATTCACACATTTGACACACCCATTAGCGTATTGATGATGTAAATGCTGTTTGTCCCCCGTCTCCACCTAACTCAGCGTTACCTGTACATGTGCTGTGTAACCTGGACGTACTTTGTAGTGATGTCAAAACAACAACAAAGTGCAAAGCGGGAGTGCGTCAGTGCTACTGACCAAACTGAGGCGCTGTGCTGTAGCCCTGCTGCGGGTAACCCTGAGGTGCAGCGAAGCCACCCGCCGGGGTCGTGACCAGGAATGCGTTGAAAGGTGACGGAGGCTGCGTGGGGGTTCCACGGCTGGCGGTCAACTGAGGTCCGTACCCGCCTGCTCCAATACAGAACAGATCTATTTTACAGAAATGTTTTGACATGAATATATGTTTTATATCCTGCGTACACAAGCAATACAAGTCACATATCTGTGCCAGGACAATCGATTTGAATGTGTCTCATTGAGGAGCTGAATAACAGACATGCAGGCGACGAATAACTGGATTGTAAACTGAATTTGCAGAACACAGTCTTAAGCTGAGGGCCGACGCTGCGGGTTGACCCAGAGGTGGTGATGTGAAGCCGAGCCTGACCGAAAAAGCAGAGGGAGGCCGGAATCTATTCAATGCTGCCATCTGTGTCACGCAGCACATTATCAGCAGCGATAACATGTGCTGTTCAACGCCGTCAGCCGATCGGCCGCACGGGGTGCACGTCCGTCTTTGTGTGACACGAGCGTTTCAAGATAAGCGCTCGATCACATGGCAGAGACCGAAAAAAATCTATCTGCTGCTAGATCAATTAAGAGTCATGCAACATACTGGAAAAAAAAAAACAACTAATTCTCTTAAATAAGAATATTTTCTGTGTTGTCAAGTGGAGATCAAACACCTACCTATCGGTTGGCCGGTAGTCGACACCCACACTCCTTCAGGAAAAAGAGAAAAAACAAGCTTTAATCTTGGGACAATAACTGAAATTCCACATATTCAACATGAAAGTGGAACAAATCGAAGGTGAAGCAGCAGGTTTTTAACACGTTTAAGCAGCTACTATAAGGGTTTCCTCTGAACGGCGCACTTGGACTCGTTCCCACTCACCCTGCGCCCCGTAAGGCTGCTGCCAGCCCTGGGCCGGCTGTGCCGTCCAACCATTAGCTGCACTCAAGATGCCCCTGGGTGCCCACTGGCCAGGGCCGAGCTGGCCAGGAGCCTTGCTGTCACGGGGTTCAGCCTTCTTTACTTCCACCTGTACAAAAGGACAAGGAGGGCCCATTTGGCATCACCAGTGTACAGCCTACGACGTGCCTCACCTAGACAGCCCTGTCCTACCACTGATTACTTAATCTCCACATTGGGCCAGTTTGAATTGTTTATTGGAATAATGTGGGGCTACTATGGTGGTTTATATTACTGTGTAGCCAGGAGAGATGTGCCGCTATGTGTCTCAGGTAGTTTATCATCAAACGGGGAATTTTGTGGTGGCCAAAATCATAATAATACCAGATAGTAATTCATTAAATTTTAAATGCATCATCTCCAGATCACAGCTTCTTAAGATATACCTGAGAAACATAGAACTCTAAATATGATAAAGACATCTAATGGAAGGTCATAACTTACCTTTCTCTGGTTCTAACGCTTATAAATAATCTCTTTTTTTATGTTATTGGAATAAGTTTAGGGGGGGAATGAATGTAGAGAGAAATTTGTATCTAAATGTCTAACAGAATATAGAAAAGGTAAACATGCAAATATTACAAATAAACAGTCTTTTCAGTCAATGTAAAGTTGAATCTTCATACTGTGTCAAAGAGGAGAATTTAGTTTTTTCCAATGTTTTCCAAGTGACCGATACACTTTGAACTCAATATGTCAGATCGCTGCTGAAAGAGTCTGTATTTCTACAACCGAAAAACTCAAATGGTGACTTTAAGTTTCTTTTGGAGCATTCAATCATAATAATAAAAGTGCACTATTACGTCAACGCAGACTTCATCCATCTAAAACATTCACCGGATTGAACTTTTCATCCGTCGCAGTAACAGCTTGCATCAACTATAAACGCATTGCTCCAAAAAACAACAAATTGTCCTTCCTGTAACTAGGCAAAGCTACCAGCAGTTAACCAGAGCAAGGAAACAGGCTGAGACTAAGGGGGGGCAACCAGAAATAGACTGAGGGGTTGAGTTATTGGGGTCACCTTGCAGGAGAAAAAACGAATCACAGATTCCTCCGCGCTTTAAGGTGTTGCCACCTTCCCCAGCCTCCCCTCTTCCTTCTCTGTCGACCTAATTACATGCACATGTTTCCGGCGGTGGGCTTGCCGCCGCCGGCAGCTACCTGAGCGCTTTCCCCCGTGGGCATCACAGCGACGAGTGATGGATACCATGACTTCTGTACGGTCCCCAACAGCAGAACTGGGATTTGTCCCACAGTTTGATGTGCTCCAATTTCTAATTTTGTAACTCATATCTCCCAACCTCCCTCAAGTCCCAGCATAAGGTAATGTCAAGTCAAGAACAATGGATTAAGTCGAGCCTTGATTCCTGCTGGAAACCAGGGCAAAGTCAAGGGGAGTGGAGGCACCACTGGAGAGCGAACGGGTTGGGCTCAATCATATCCCAAGGAAATGGGATTCAGTTTAATGTAATGTTCAATGATATTTCAATAAAAAATGCCTCAATCTCATTGATTATTATGACAAAAATCCATCTTAAATCCTGTTCTGGAAAGCTTTGCATGTCTTGTCTGACCACAACAACCAAAAATAAAACCAGCTCACAGGAAACAAGCTTTCATCTATTCTATATTTTCATCTATTCTTTAGCAAAAACAGAGACGGGGCACCTCAGGTGGTTTGAGGTGATGACAGCAAATCCCCCAAACGTCGCTGGTTGGACTCTTGCCAGCGCGCTTGGAAGCTGGTCATTCCCCATCTTTCTCTCTCTTTATTAAGTATCATTTAGCTACCGTGCGCCCTCGAATAAAAGCACAAAACACCCCAAAAAATACTTCAACTTGACTGACTGACATGACTTAACAAAGCGTGTGCCACCTACAGAAACACTCATCAAACATCTGGAGCAAAACCCATGAAAGAAAATCCACCTCGCTCACTGTTCAGTGCAGAAACACCAACACGACAATTAGAAAAAGACCTCGCTTTCAATAAAAGTTGAAATCCTTAAGCGAAAGCTAAAATATGCACAAAGGTCTCAGTGTCAAATATCGTACACTGACCTTTAACTACTCAAACGCCCCTGCGACCTTGTAACCATCAAGGTCAGAAACAAGATACATGATTCACTCCAGTGGGTGACTTTGAATATTTTTTCTTCTGGCCAGAAATCATGACTGAGAGCAGAAAGTAGACCGTCTCTCTTCTGATATCTCCGTAGAGTAATATAAAAGCTCCTAATTGCAAAATATCTCCATTGGGGAAAAGAGGGGCTGATGAATGGGAGCTTAAACGTGCCGGAAGAAGCCAAGTGTGGGGACCAATCCCAGCCAGATATGCACCAAGAAGGACTGTTTAAGGGTTTGTTTCAGTCAGCTGAGGTGCCAGGTGGGTGCTGTTTGCCACGACCATACGAGGAGTGCCAGAAGGTTATGAGCTGTGCTTGAATATAACACCAAAATGAATTTATAGTTTCCCCCCCCCGGATGGACAGCTTACCTGACACAATCTGAATTGTCTTTGCGCAGTAAAGCCTCAGCCCAGCCGTCTGGCACACACACACACACACACACTGAGTTAAAACAAACACTAAGAAGCAACGTGCAAATATTATTGTGCGACTCGCGTCTCATCCCGAGCAGCATTTCAGAGAGAATTTGTTATTTTAGAAGACTAAAAAGACACAGTATGGAGATTCTTCAACTGAGGTCACTGAGTTGAGCTTTTTTTTTTTTTTTTTCTCTTTAACTTTTCAAAAAAAGAACAAAAAAAGAACAAAAAATAAAACATGTTGACGTGTAAGTGACCTGCCAACAAAATATAAGAAAACAAAAGAAACAGAACTGAATGGACCAATCCTTTAGGTGATTCATACTCAGTGAAGTGTTTTGTTATATTTTAATTCCACATCATGTAATGTGTTTTATTCAAAAACTTTAGATATTTTACAGACATCCTAAAGGAGTGGTCGGTTTAAACAAAGCCTTAGGCGACTACAGAAACTGTGATATAACAGCATTAGTAAAGGATCATTGTGCCTATAGAAACTATAACTTATGGCAATAAGTGTGAGGGTAGTACGTTTTAGAGAAATAAATATCAAAAATAATAATATGAGTAGAATAATTAGTAGCCTGATTAGTTGTTTTTGATGTCAAAGGCATATATGTGCTTTATGATGCTGCAGATGGGGAAGCCATAAATCAAACAGCATCATAGCATAATTCTCACTCTGTCGCCCAAGCCTCTGTTTGATCTTAAGGGTAAAATAAAACTACAACTACACACTTTTTTGCCCATGATGTCGTGAAAATGCATGTTGACAGCCTGGTCCACTGATTGTTCGGCCTCGAAAGTAATAAATCCAAAACCTAGCCAACGACCAAGAGTGAATCAAGGTAGCAGGGGGGGTTGTGACAACACAAGATGAAGAACAGTATCGGGCTTCAGCAGAGTGAGGATCCGTCAAGACCGAGCGAGAGGCTCCTGGGGTTCGGATGATGTCGCAGACTCGCAGAACAACACAAATCCAAGACTAATGCCTGGGGGGGGGGGTGAAGGAGACCGTTCTCTTTACTGTGCAGTGGAGTATTTTGTGAAGATAACAATACAGGACTGCTTAACCGCTAAACGTGAAGAATGGCGAGTGCAGCGATTGATTTAATGTGAAGTGTCACACCAAAAGATGAAGTCCCATCTCCCGCCCTTTAACAGTGATGAATGCCAATTGAACTGATATTACGTTTTGTTACTTCATGCTGTTTCATCCAAACCCCACCTTGATCTGTCCCTTGGTATATTGCTGTGGAGCACACACTCGCAGCAGCCATTGTTAATGCATTACAAAAATATGGAGAAACACAAACTGTAGAATGCCTAAAGCTTTCTCCAAGCTTTCCCAAATTCAGTATTTTACTTTTGAGTCAGCCAGGATAAGCCTAATATGGACAATTAAAGTATTGCTCACAGCGGTAACACAAAGATATAGGCCACAACTGGTTGCCCAACGCGACACGTTGCTGATTTTTGATCCAAAGTGTTAATGGGGTATGGACAATGTTCATCAACTGGAGTAAGAACATTTTTGGTTCGGTAAACTCATCCGACTATCGGCGGTAGCGCGTCAGCAGGCGGCGCTGCTCTGCTGTGATCTACTTTCAATTTGATTAACTTCCCACGGTGGCAGAATTGGGTTGTGTACGCGTCTCTACTTGGGGACCTAACCTGGATCCAATTAAAGACAATACTACTGAGATTTTAGAAATCTCTAGGAGCATGCCAAGCATTCCCAAGCCTCATGATCTATTGCTATTAATAACATCTGCCAATGACCTGTCCTTATTCTAAATTTAAAAACCCAGTTTACACATTAAAGAGTTTGACACTTCTTGGTGAAACTGAGTGGCGACTGTCACTCAGACTGCGAGATCAGTTAAAAATCATTCAAACTGCCACAATAACTATTTTGATTACTAAATTAATTAGTTTTTGGTTGGGGATTCTTTTTACACAAAAATGAAGGAAAAAAACACTAGTTTGGGCTTCTTGAATATAAATACTTTCTATTATTTGCTCTAAGAAATATTAATGAACTTAGATTTGCTGGAGTTGTATGTATCCAAAAATTACTAATTGCATTTCTTTCAATGTTACTCTTATTTTTTTGTTTTGGTTCAAAACAAAAAAGCTTCTTTTTTTTTCTTTTTTTTAGAGAAAAACAGACATAAGGGTCTATATCTATAATATGTGATTTAAAGATAAGTCCAGGATGTTTTAAAAAAAATAACAATGCAGTTCCTGTAAAGACGGATGGGTCTTTATTCATTGTTACACTCTTTAAAATACAAAATCACGCTCTGGTTTCTATTGGCCAAACCAGTCGTCAATCAGTTTGTGGATATGTTTGTGTGATGTCACGACTGTTTGCTGTGTAGAGTGAAGCAGGTGTGTGTGTGTCTGCGTGCAGATGTACCGGAGATGTGTGCGTCTAGGGGCAAATATATGTGTCGACGTCTGGCTCGGCGAAATAAGGTGACCTCCTTTTTTATTTATTTTTATGTGTTTATTTTCTTGTACTCTATAGGGTGTACCAGTGGGAGGGGTGGGCATGTTGTATGTTTGAATATGTCAAGAAAAAGATAGAAAACAATGGAAGTGTTACTTGAAATGCATGTTTGCTATGCTATTTGTTTATCGAAATAAAATACAAATTTTAATTGAATAAAAAATAATCCTACGATGTAGGACAGCTGGAGAGTCGTCCAACCCAATGCTATGCTCCGATTGGCCAGTCTGAGTTCAAGGGGCGGGACTTAGCAATGGGTTAATTTCTGCTAAACTATCGCTCAAATAAATAAACAATAATGTCAACCACCCTGCAGCCAAATTCACAATTTGATGCAACTTTGTACACACCCCATTTTGAACCGGGTAAAAAAAATTTGAGTGCTTTTTACATTTGGCCTGTACCTCTGTGCTACCAGTCAATGCACAGTAACCTAAAGGAGAAAAGACAAATCTTAAGAGACACCGTTAATCACATTCAAACCATTCACAGGGAGAAGGAGGACAGAAGAAAGAAAAATAGAAAAAGGGCTTACTTACAAAAATACTTAACTCTCTACATATGGGAAAACACATACTACACCATTTAAGATAAGATACACGTATCAGTTACATCTATATATCAAGTTAAAGAAAACTTAATCCAACGCTGGAAGTAACTAATGATTTTAGTAAAAGAAACGGTTAATACTATTAAAGAGTATGTAATGGTTGTTGCTGGTGCAATACATGTTAAATTCCAATGACAAACTATTCTGTGTTTCTCCCAGTAGAGAATGAATGGGGGTTTGGACGGGGAGCAGTGGTACATGTTGTGGGTCAGCGGCCGCTGCATCACGGCTATGTAGGACAAACACAGATGAAACAGCTGTGACTGGAAGTCAGCGGGCAGAGACACCGACTCTGCCGGTGGCAAAGGGTCTGATTCCCAATTGAGGCCATCCATGCTAATAAAGTGGACACGTGTCATTGGAATTAAACTCTGCTGAGATGCTTAAGACGCTCGTTTTGTAACTGTCAGTAAATAGGGTAGAGAGTTTAAAATGGTTCCATTGTTCTGATGATAACAATGTAAGATTCAACTTTTGGGCTGAAACCAGCATCTCTGAAGGACGACCCCCCCCACCTCCCCTGCTTTAGATGCTCAAACTGTTCTCAATATGCCAGTTGCATGTTGTGATAAAGCACTGCTCCTTTCCACAACATCTTTTTATAGTTTACTGACCTTTCAGCGTTATCGCAGGTTCATAACGACAATTGACAATTAAAAACACTTATTTTGCAATATGACATCAATACGAAATAGATCCCGAAAATTAAATGGACTGGAATTTCTAAATGCTTTTTACAACCTTCCAAATAAAAGGATTGAACATTTAGATCAGATACTTTCTAGTATTTATGGGGCTGCACCTTTTAAAATTATACAAAATCTTACGACGCTCTTCAAGATCACGATTTGTACTCTTTCCACGCTGATAAAGCGTCTGTGACCAATAAACAATGTTCTTGGCTAAAGGTTTTTAAGATAACTTCTCTCATTGCTCTGCTTATTTAAAAGTAGAGATGTGTTCATGGAACAGACTTGTGTCGTCACTGCGGTCCCAATCCCAGCATGCAGTATTTCTGAAACTATTGTCAGATTTGAGGATGTGACAAAGGCTCAGTTTTAAAGTCCCATCTGCTGTTGTGTTATGTGGACAAATGTACTAACGTAAAACCAATGCATGAACTGAAGGTAATTTCATGAATTCCACAGGAGCGCCGTGTATTTTGCATTACAATGAGCTTTTCATTCCAGGTCTAGAAATGTCGAGTCAGATTTTCCATTTGATCGTGAGCTGTGGTGACTTTTTAACGAGGGTCTTATCCAACATGCTTTTGTGTGTTTTATTATGTGTCTTCACCATACATTAAATTAATGGTATGGCTTAAAGTGTTTTTTTTTCTCTTTGGGCCAGAATAGTTTGTCATGAGATTTAAGATGGTAAGGTACGGGAGAGGGGAGAAAAAAAACGGGATCAGCTTTTACCTCGGGGCCTCTGCTTCTCCGCATCATAGATCATTACCACCTCTGTGACCTTGAATGGGACAAAGGGAAACAGTGGCTGCATTTAGATCAGCGGACAGAGTCCGTTCATACTCCAATTAAATATTCTGCCTCAATTTGAACAAATAATTGTCCTATCCCACTAAATACCAACTTTTTATTTATATATATATATATATATATATATATATATATATATATATATATATATATATATATATATATATATATATATATATATATATATATATATATATATATAGTAGTATTAACCCTGTTCAATGTCACATCTATTTAAGCAGTCTTAATGACGATATGGACTGCATTATGTACTTCTCCATACTCACCACTCCGAATCTATTGAAATAGTCCCTGAGTTCAGGCTCGCCGCAGTTATGGGGGATTCCACCTACAAATATCTTCTTTGATTTATTGCTATCGGCTTTGCTGCCCTTCTGAAAGAAAAAAGGAAGTGTATGGATTTCGATGTCTGTTAAAGGGTCACTGGGTTGGGGACAGTTAGCCCTCATCTATTCAAACAGTGCAGAAGAAATTAGGTTCTCCTCTTGCCCTGGGGTATAATTCTTAACATGTCATGTCAATGCAAACACGAGCCTCCACAGATCGGAGAGCACGGCTTCCTCCATTTACTCTCCAGCCACGAAGCATTTCACCATCGCTGTGCGCTGCACTCACGCCGAGAGGGCTGGAGGCTGCTTACGACAATGATTTTTAACAATTACATTTTCTGCTCTGTTAGTAAAACATTCAGTGGTGGCTACTTAAAATCAGTGAAAGGAGTTCCAGTGGGAAGTGAAGGGCTTCATTTGTAAAAAGCTTCTGACATACAATTTATGCTTGCAGCTAAATATATGACACAAAAATGTTATATTGACAGCAAAGGGGCAATGACTGAAACCATCGCTGTCCAAAAAGGGACAAAATGACTATAATAGATCTGCAGCTGCTTGTTGATCGACCCAGAAATTACCCAAGTTGCTGCGGAGATTTCTGCCTTTCAAAATAATTCACTGCTGAAAGCAATTTTCTGCACCACGCCATCCCGCTCGTCTCCAGTTCTACTTGTGTTTTCTCAGTTTTATTCAACAAGGAACAACGGTTATGAGAACAACCCATTTGAGCTGGGAAGGCAGGAAAATTCCTCCAATTATAAATGTTCTACATCCAAAAAAGGCAATGCACAAGTGTTGTTATAATTCCACTATTTTGCATGGTGATACAGACCTCATGACCTCTTCAGCAGACCTTTTTGTTACATCTATGAAAATGTGCCCATATTGTTGCAGTCCCTTGATCACAAATAGAGGTCAATAGAAATCATAGACTATTTGATGCTTCCAACCAATTTATAGTGTTCACAAAGGTATGAATGCCATGTAGATTAATTTTTTTAATTGCACTCAATGAAGAAATAAAATGTGGGCCAAAGTCATAGACCGTTTTGATGGATGAAGCTCAAGGTCTCCTCGTGGCCATTAAAAGAGTCCAACCGCCAAAGCAGAGGATGGTAAAAGTGATGACCCGAGTCTAATTCCTACAGAAACGCCCAGCATACCCAGTAGAAATCAGATTCTTCTTACCCATCCCTCCTTGGTTCGAGACTTTTCAGGTTGCATTCCTCTGGGAGTGCATGGCTTCGGGTCAATCTGACAGCAGAGAGAGAGAGAAAACGCTTGATCGTCGCCCTAAATAAAGGCACCTTCAAATGTCCTTCTCCGCTGAAGCAAATACAGTATGTTAACTCGACTCACACAAAAGGGAAACATATGTACGGACATCAATTTGAATATATGAGCACTGTATGGCCAATAAAATGGTCTGCCCTTCTCCGCTTTATTAAACAGAGCAATGGTTGAGTTGAGCTGACTGCATTGATAGCATTAATTACAGCTAGATTAAAATGCAGAGAAAGAGATTAACAACTGCTTGTTTCTGTTCTGCTGTCTCAGAGAAATCCAGGTTCACTTGACAATTTCTGATGATTTTACTTGAAACAGGTAAATCTTGTTAGGCAACAAACATCACAATTGAAGCCAGCAGACAAGTACAACTGTGCTTCTCCTTGAATAACTTCTAACTTCTCTGAATAGTGAAATGCAGTATGAGGTTTTTCACATCGCTCACACAATGCGCAGGCAGATTACTGCGGTTGATATGACTATCTGCTCGTTTGATTTAAAATACTCACATTTCTTCCATCAAGATTATGCGGCTTTGTCTCCAGCACGGTCCGTACACAATTGGGGTCTTTGAATTTGACAAAGCCGAAGCCTCGCGACTGATTTGTAGTTTTGTCCTTCATGATTACACAATCTACTACTTCCCCATACTGTGAGAAGTAGTTTCTAAGGGTCTCTGAGGAGAGAAATACATAAATTACATGACAGTAATTAGGACAGAAACATACAACTGTACTGCAAATACAATAGGAGATACACAAAGTCTACACAAAGAAGTGTAGTCATGACTTATAGAACTCGTGCTTTCATTATGACAAATGATGCTAAGAAAATATCTCCAGCACTTCAACCTGCAGTAAACCAGATGTGGGGGGAAAAAAACAACACAAGCACCACTCCATGAAAGTACATGAGGAAGACTACAAGTCATCCAGTGACCTTGATTTCCTTTTATGGCAGAACATTGGGAATTTTACCTTTGTTTTTTAAATGTAAAGACACATATTAAATGGCACTAAATATACAATAAAAAGTACTGTAACGTCCTCACAAGCCCCCAGCAGCAAAGTGTGCAAGTTTGTAAGAAGAAGTAGGAGCCACTTTAGACAGAGTTATCGTAATTGCTTTTTTCTTTGCTGGGATGCCCTTGGGCATCGCAGAGGAAACAAGCTCAGAGTTACGCTGAGCTGTGGTTCAGATCTTAGCAGTGTGCTGTTAACACGAGCAAGCCCTTGTTTAAAGTTACACAATGGCCAATCGAGCAAACTAGATCATCTTTGGGCTAGTCAGGGGGGGATGTACACCACATGTAAACTAATGTTGAGACACCATCATCAGTCATTTGCACAGTGAAAATGGAGAATATATAAAAAATGTTTCATACATTTTACGATGCATCAGTGGTGTTAAATTATCTAAAGTATGTCATGTGATGCACTTCACTGTCAACATACAGTTGATATCATTGAGTATAATTGCTACTAAATAAGCAAGACCATCTCTATCTGTTAGACCACCACACCCATGTTAGTACAAGACACCCTTATTTGAATTATTGTATGACAGCACCAACCGTCATATGCAAATGTTGTATTTGAAAAACTTTTCCCAGCACTATGTTATGTCTTATAACCTAATAATATATCAAGACTTTATTCAATTTGGATTCAAACTCCAAGCCAGAGACCCAACAAATTATCAACAAAAGGATTTTGTCTGACAATGTCTTATACATTCAACATATTCCTGTTAATTAACAATACTGCCAGCATGAAGTGACTTCACCGGTTAAACAGCATAACTAACCTTGCGTTGTACTCCAGTCCAAACCTCCCACAAATAGTTTCCTGAAAAGAGTAGATACATGATGATGGATAAGTCAACCATTACTCCTCACTTTGAATTAGAGTAAAGGATCAACTTATTGTTAAACAAGTCACATATACAATAGACATGCTCACAAGCATGGGAGACATTTTCCCTGTTCAGGGGGCCTTAAAAGACTGAAAACACAGGCAGATGAGAAGATTGACAGCCCGGTATCAGAGCCATAACAACGCTACAGCTGACTGAAGAGCCAAGTAAACAGATATTACACAACACGAGGCACCGCTGCCACCAAAGCTGGTGCAGAGTATAGAGATAAAGACACACACACACACACACACACACACACACACACACACACACACACACACACACACACACACACACACAGCTTCAAATTAGATGTCCGTGTTCATGGTGAACCAATGTTCAGGTCCAGTCCTGCTCATGGACGCCCCTCTCCTGACACTGACCGCAATGTCCTCGTCTTTTTATGAACCTCCTGCCACGTAAGTTACCCCGGGGGCAGCAGAGCCACCGCGTTTAGCATGCTAACGCAGCACCCGGCTGGCAGACCGAGTCCCGGAGCTTGCAGCATGCTCGTTCCCGTCAGCAGTGCCTTCACCCATGAGCACCCCGAGCAGCAGCAGCGGCGGCATCATCCAGCCAGCAGGACACGAGAGCGGCTGCTCGTCCGCGCGCAGGCGGACCGCCGCACTCGGGACGCCGGCTGCACAACTGGAAGTTGAACGACAGTTTAAGCGGCACTAAAAGATCAAAACCAGCTAGCGAAGTGCATTAATCATGAAGACCAGGTGCTGAAAGCAGCCGGTGCTGAGTGGAGCGGCTGTAATCCAAAGCGTAGGGGGGGTTTAGTGCGGACGAGCAGGCTCCATCCTCCTCCAGCAGTGTCCGCTAAACGTCCTCGCGCTGGAGGAGTCAAGAAGAGGAGACTTTCGCTTCGCTGGCAATCGTTAGCTGCGCTAGCTCCGCGGCTACCTGGAAACAACACTTAAATAAGTCGCAACGCGCGTACACGTCCCCCGGACAAGCTAAGCGACAGTGCTGCAAATAAACACGGTGTATCACACAGTGACAACCGAGCTACTTCGTTGTGCACTTTCACTTTGTTGGCCGTCTTTCCTCAGGCTAGCTAAGTTACTACAGCTAGCTTAGCTCGGCAGCTAACGCTAGCTGTCAAATGACCAGCTTGACAAGTAAGTCACCTAATTATAACGATAAAGTTACAGTTTCACAGCCGCGTGCATCCGCAGTGGACGGGTCGGTCAGACGGATCTTACCCGACTTCATCTCCGACTAAGTTGTTGTTCATTGCTGAGGCTAAAGCGGGGGGGCTGTCGGGAGCTGCGACCGGCTTCTTGCTTCAGTGCTGCCCGTCTCAGACTGAGAGCGGAGGAAGGTCACTCCGCTTTTTGGTTCAAACTGTTCTGCGCAATGACGACGCTGCAGGGGGCCGCGGCCTTTAAAGGGACATGAAAACAGCCCGCACTGCTGTGCACAGCGGGGTCTGCTGCTGTACATCCGAGGGGCTTATAGGCATTCACATCAGGACATTACTTTCACAAGAAAAACCTGAGAAAGAAACCAGCCCCAACAACAATAAATAGAAACACTTTATCAATCCTGCAAGGGGAAATTGTTTTGTTACAGCAGCATGTATACACATACAAAGCAATATTTACATATACATGCACAATATGTATCCAATAAATAGTATAGGATCATATTAAAATAACTAACAAAACAATAGTGCAATAAATGATAATGAAAACAATGAAAGGATATTATGGCTTGATAGCAAAAAAAAACAAAATATCTAACGTGTGGACTGATTATTGTTGGTGGGATAATAAGAAAAGATAATGTTTTATCTGATGGTTATCTTCCTGTTGGCAGTGGTCTGTCCATGGGCAGGAGGTGTGATGTCATATTGTGTTCCTTAAACATTTAGTCTAATAGAAAACAAGGCTCATTTTAAGCGGGATCTGCATACAACATGAACAAAAATTGAAATTGAAGGTAAACAACGTTACTCCCATTACCAAAAGTTTCTGATGAGGAGAATGCTTTCACAAGTAATGTGAAAGCATTAAATGGTGACATTTAATTAATGAAATGCAAATCTAAGGGAGAAAAGTGGAACATAATGTGGTGTGATTAAATATCACCTTTCAGGCACAATTCACTTTTTTTTTTAAATAGCCTGTGACAAGATAAGCGACAAAAGTCTGAGTGTTCTGCACAGTAAAGCTGCTCATGTGGCTCAGAGCAACTCGACCTGTAACCACAACATTCGTGGTTTGATCCTTGTCGCCACTGAACAAAAGTTTCTCCGCTCCTTAAATGCTGATAATGTGTTGAATGCATACATCAAATATAATCGAAGTTTTTTTCTATATACATTTACTAAAGTACTGCACTTAAATACAATGTGGAGTTACTTGTTACTTTTACTATTTTACATTTCCAGAGGATAATATTGCACTTTTCTATTCCACAACATCAAGTTAGTTTACAGATTGAGATAAAATCCAAGATCAGATGATATAATATAATACATTGTGCTGGAGATTCAACTCCACTGTACCTTTTGTAATACTTAATTATAAAGACTGGACCATCACATTCCCCAACACGCTGCCTACGCAAAGTCAGTCAAAAAGCTTGGAACATGCAATAATTGTCTAACTAATGAACAATAAAAATAGAAACAGGTATCCATTTTGGAGTATTCCCCAAGCGTGTGCACAACTCCCAGTTGGTACTGTAATGTCAGAATGAGATTCACCTTCTCAGTCAGTGTCTTGTTTCCCTTTATTTCGTTAATGACTTTTAGAGGACAAAATGAGGTCACGCTTCAGTGAGTCGAGATGTATAACAGCCTTTCTCCACCGGGACTGAGTCCATCGACACAGTTTTTTGTATTTATTGTATGTGGGGGGGAAACAGCTTGATGGTGTTTCTCAGAGGGGATCGGCTACTGTGTTCATCAAGAGTTAATTTGGAGCAGGAGGAGGAGGAGAGGACAATGTCATGACGGCCTCATGTCCTCTGTTTTATGGGCTTTACATTCTGGTTGTTTATTTATTTAATTAGTAAAGAGACACAGGGACAGAATCACAGAAAAACAGGACAAGACACATGGTACGACATTAACACAGCAGAGGATATCTGCATACAAAGCAAAAACAGTAAAATGCAGAGTCAGTGGTTCCAGGGTTGAATAGCTTTTAGTACATTTTTCAATTTGGCTTTTTAAGGCACTGATGGAGTTGCGGGTCTTTATGTCGTCCGGTAGCGAGCCAGTGAAACACGTCGCATGTACAGATACTAGGTTTTCTAATTAGTGGGTCATATTTTTTTTTAAATACAATCTCTTTCACAGTTAGATGATGTGTGACAGTTCAATCCGGATTCAAGGGCATTTAACATACAGGCAACTTTACAGCAGTACAGTGTGTACAGAAAGACCAGGTCAATCTGAAACCATCCACCTGAGACAACATAATGCCATGAAGCCAGCGTTATTGGAATTATACAATTACTCCATTACAAGTAAAAGTCCTTAATTCTGTTAAAAATGTATCCTCAGTACAAAAGTATTGTTCAGTTTTTACAGCAAATACATCTAATAGGAACTTAATGTTGTAGTTTGTCAATGCTAATCGTAAATAGTTTGTTGACTGAATTAGTAATACAGTAGTAGAGCATCATATCATGTTTTTATTTTACATTTTTAAATAAATGTAACTAGCACCTTTATCTGTCAAATATGTGTAGCGGAGTAAAAAATAGAATATTTCTCTCTGAAATGTTGTGAAGTAGAAGAATAAAGTAGTGTAGAAGAGAAATACTCTAGTAAAGTAAAAGTAGTACCTGAGTTACACAATCAACACAACATAAAGGTGCAGATTGGGATTGGCATCAATTAGTCCTCAAGATTTAATTCCATAGGCTTTGAAGATAAAACAGCACCCTCTTGCTGTAGTGAGCTGTAATCCCATGGATCCCAAATCCACAAATATCATATATAACATCATGAATATTGACTGATTTGACAGAGCAATACAAACTAAAATGACAACACATTCAGACGACAGAAGGTATTTTACTTCATCACAGATTTACTATAACTGTAACTTCTCTCAAAACTATTATTTCCTACATTTTCAGAGGACGGCCATAGTTATACGTTCTGAAAGATGTGATCCATACGGCTTGTGAATTGAAAAAATACAAGGATACTCTGAACTGGCTGATAGTCAAATGAGTTGGTTTTATCTAGTTGACCTGCAAATAGTTGTTTCTGCCCTTTGACTCTTGATAGCTGGAAGTCCCTTATAGTTTGAGCCTATTGGAGAAACGCTGAGGGCCGCAGGATGTTATATGTTCGAGGAAAACAGCAAGAGGCGCAGGAGACCTGTGGTGAAGCAGGTCACATGATACGGTGTAATTCTATGGAGCTAAATGTGAGGCAGTCTAACAACAATATGGTATTATAAACTGCATGTGGTTTGTGCTTTTCTGAAGAAAATCTTAGAAGCATAAAGTATATTATTAACCAGTAATATTGGGATACAAGAAGAGATTATGTAAGAAGTTACACTGGCCTTCCACAATGTTCAATTTCTCAATGAGTTCCTCAATGAATGATTAAATAATGGATCAATGAAGCAATGTAAACATCAGGAGTATTTTCATTTCAATCATAGTATGTTGTTTGAATGTCTTTTCAAGCTCTTTTAATAAAAAACTGTAGTTTTGTGTTGTTTTTGATTAATTGTATTTATTCATTCACAAATAAAATCTGTCTTTTGATCTTTTTTATTATTATTATTTGTCTTTACGTCATGTGGTTTTAAGAAAGGCTCTAAAGTACAGAAGGACACGACACCTTCAGGTTTCAGTTGCAGCCAGCAGTCCGAGGGCCATTACAACGGTGTGATGGGTTAGCAACATGCTAATGTTATGCATTGGCATAACTAACTGCTATTTCTTGAAAGTACTGTAACTGAAATTATCCAAAATGATATCAGTTAGGTCTCACTCATCTGCCAAAGTGAAACATTTCCTGGAGCTAAATCTCAGTAAAAGGTTTCTGATGGGCTTTTTGGGAGATCTGTGTCATGACAACATTTGAGAACTGCAAAAAAAAAAAAAAAAAGGTTTATTGTTTTCCGTGTCAGAGTGCTGCAGTTTGCTGCATGAATGTGAGCTTCTGTGGAAACAAGTACTATTCAAAGGCAGTGTGGATGAAGAGCCTCGTGTGAGAGCGGTAGGATGAAAACCAGCGATTTGATGAGGACCCTCACCGAGGAGCCGGCCCCTCTTAGCTTCTCCTAATGGGAGTGAAGGGGATGATGGGTAACCCGGGCAGAGGGGCTGTGAAGATGAGATGATCCTTTTTTTTAAATTTTTTTTTAAAGTCGTTCTGTCTCCTTGTGCAGTGAGTCACACAACACACTGTAAGAGGATACGTGACATTGAAAAGTTGAGTTCAATTATGGTTTGTTAGAAGTTGTCAGAGTTTGCAGGTCTATCATTTTTAAATGAAATGTTTGACACACTAAATACAAAATAAAATATGATCCTAGAATTACAGCGTCGCTGTATTCATCAGAGCATTATGAGAACCTGAAACCCCATTGTAGGACGATATATATTCTATATTTTCAATGGATCAATTAATTATTTTCGAAATAAATCAAGTAATTGTCTACACAAATGTGATTGAGATCCAGTGAACTATAGTTTCCTTCAGCTGTCCATGTACAGAGAGCATGAAAAAAGAGGTCTCACTCTGCTGATGTTCAGTCTATGCTAAACAAGAAAACCACTTAAGGAGTCAGAAGGCCAAATGAAGCGTGATTCAGTTCAGAACAAACCTGGTCTTTCTTTCAAGTTAATAAACAAATATTTTCTTTTTAAAAGGAGTAGTAGACTGTTGTCCAGAAAGTATTACAAATACAATGAACAGCTATGCATTTAACACTGAAGCTACAAACAGTGCAAGTGCAGGTTATAAACACCAGCACCAGTTTCATTCCGACAATAATATACTCATTCAGTACAGTGCAGTAATGTGCCGTTCAAAGTAGACATGTTAAAGTGCAAAAAATAAACAATTGAGGTTTTCGGTTGGGCTATGATTAAGTATATATAAACCATTTTTTGGCATGCGTACGGTATAAAACACTTGTGCAAATCCCCCTAGGGGATTTGGAAACTAACATGTTTGCGCTGCTTCTTGGTTTAACAGGTTCACTGCATGCGGAAGCAGCCAGTTGTTCACCACACAGTGAGTCATCTTCTCGACAGAGGATCTTGGACGCCAACACGGACCCTCCTCGACCTCACTCACACCGGGAATGTGCGCGAGCGTTTGACCCGTAGTGGAAATTACGCGGAGTCAGCACTTCTGAGCCCGATATAAACTGCCTCCTCGTGTCTTTTACTCTTTCGCGAGGAGACACAGTCACAACCCGTTCAGCAGAACCAAACAACCACCACTGCCTCCTCCTTATCAACACAAAATGAGCACCGCGGCGCAGCCCATATTCAGCAAGGGAGAGGACTGCAAGACCTCCTGGCACGACGCGAGCGCCGGCTACGATGAGACCGACACGCACTTGGAGATCATGGGAAAACCCGTGATGGAACGCTGGGAGACCCCGTACATGCATTCCCTGTCAACCGTTGCAGCCTCAAAAGGTAAAAAGTCATCATTTCAGGGAAGGGACTCCTTGTCCATCATCGGACACCGTACTTTTCTGATGAGGGGCTCCTACCACAAAATAGCAGTTTTGCTGAGACATTTAGTTAAACAACAAGTTATTTGTCGTTAAAATTATGTTCATTCGTTTCCTAAATATAAATGTGCATATCAATATCACACTATATCATTTTAAATGTCGCTGACAGGTGAATAATCTGTGTCCTCAATACACAGAAAACCAGTACACTATTCCCCAAAAGCTGTACTTGTTATGCATATTGCGTACTTGAGTAGACAATTTGCTCGAAAATGTTATCTGTCTATCTATTTATTTAGTTGTGCACTCTTCCTGTCCAATTCCCCTCCCTCCAAAGGAAACGTTAAATAATTTCCAAAAAGGTGAATGGCATTACAACTAATGTGAATCTCAGATTTTGACTATCCTCATATACTGACTTAATAAAAAAAAAGAAAGAAAATGTAATCCAAACGTTTTTAATGGAAAGGAAAATAACATGAAAGCATTCATGACTTTCGAAACTATGTTGATACCTAAAAGCAAAGGTGTGATAATGTTTCAGGCTAATTAAAAAATACAAATTTTGAGTATTTTGTGAAATGATCTGGAGGACACGTGAGTGTGAGCAGCGTGGTGCTCGGTGCTGTGTGAGTACTACAGCAGCTGTTCCTCTCCTCATGGGAACAGGCTAAGAAGCCCCTAGGGTGAAACAGCTCATCTGCTCTGAGCTGTGTACCAAAAAACATAGACTGATCCACACACACCCTGTCAGACATATGGGAAGGGACAAGCATGTGCACTAAAAGTGTCTGCACAACACTGTACAACTGTTCTGTATGCTGGTTAACCCAGCACATTCAATGTATTCACAATATAACTGGATTAATACCAAATTGCATATTTAAATTGATTATTTCAGCATTTACTGAGATTTCTTTTGATAAAAGTGACACGCAAACCACATTTGTGAGAGGACTAAATCATTTGAAGCAATAATCAGATTCTAACTTTCACTTAAAATATATTTTTAGTAGTTTTGTCTGACATAACATGCAACACATTGTATGTGATATTAAGGTCTCATTAAGATTAAAATGTATTTTCTGAGGAAAATCGGGCCGAGACCACAGCAGAAAAGTTTCAGAAATAAAAGAGTGACAACTAAAATGTTAACATTACTCTGAGTTGCTAATTAATGCCTGAGTAAATCATCATGAAGGGGGTCAAGCAACAACTAATAGCCTTTACCCCTCATCTATTTATATGCTTCTCTGAAAGAAAATGAAACCCTTTGACTTTTACGGTTGCACCACATGTTACAACCAACTGGCTTTCCCTCCACACCCAACAGAGGCAGAACACTACAACCGCAAACTACACAAATCTTTGGTCTTTAGTCTTGCTTGTCTACGAGACCAAAACTAATGCTGTCGCTATGTGACTGAGCCCCAACGAGACATTAACCCCTTCCTTAGTGTGGGAATTATTCTTTGATATGGGAAATGAATGTCACAGTGTTTCATTGACAATCACCAGTTGGTCACAAAAGTACGGAGATAAACAGTATCGCACCACCGAGCCATCCAAGGACATTTTTTCTCATTTTCTCCTTGCATTGTTTGGTCGTCGGGTTCTTGTCTGGTAGGCGGTCGTGTTCTGGAGATCGGCTTTGGCATGGCCATCGCCGCCACTAAGCTGGAGTCTTACCCCATCGAGGAGCACTGGATCATCGAGTGCAACGACGGTGTCTTTGCCAGACTGGAGAACTGGGCCAAGTCTCAGCCACATAAGGTCAGCAGAGCCAACTGCCAATATTATCTGTGTTGTTTGTTCAGAGCCGTTTGTGTTGTTTTTGCACGTCCATTTCAAAGTTACCAAAGTGAAGATGAGTGACGGTGGCGTTCATGTTGCTGCAGGTCGTCCCTCTGAAGGGCCTTTGGGAGAACGTGGTTCCCACCCTGCCGGACAACCACTTTGACGGTAAGAAATCAAACCACACATTCAGCTCACGGGTTTGCATTACATCTTACTATGTTGTGAAGAAAAGCAGCAGAGCATTGGTGCAAATCAAAGAAATCTGTTTATGAACCAACGGCCACAACACTTCATCAAACTCCGATGAGAGGAGTATCAGTTACGTCATCAGGATGCATAAAACATTACCGCCCCCTCGTTATGCCACTCAGTTTAAGTCATTGATTTGCTGAAAGTCAGTGTGAGGATGCATAATAAGTGTCCTCCACACTTCAGCCGCTGGTGTCTGAGATCACAGGCGAACACGTTTCACAAATTCAAAATATTAAGAAGCGGAAAAACAACACGCGTATAAAACTGAATGAGTTTCTTGTTGTATGCACTCTGCTCACACGGTGTCCTTCCACACTCAGGTATCCTTTATGACACGTACCCTCTGTCAGAGGAGACGTGGCACACTCATCAGTTTGACTTCATCAAGGTAAGCCGTTAAAGTGTATAAAAGATACTGAGTAACAGTACAATAGATGCCTTAATAAACCCAATTATTGACTTAAAGGTTAGGATATTGTGTTGTGCACACGTCTCGATGGGGCTAAAGGGCTGGTGGATTTGTGTGTCTCTGCAGGGTCACGCTCACAGGATGCTGAAGTCTGGCGGCGTCCTCACCTACTGCAACCTGACCTCCTGGGGCGAGCTGCTCAAGACCAAATACGACAACATCGAGAAGATGTTTGAGGTCGGTAACATTCATCACGCCCTCGGGGAAAATGAATTCAACTTCATTCAACTCATCTGAAACTGTACAACCTTTGCGTTACTGCATTGTGCTGTTTTCTTAGTTACAATCCATACTTTTTTTCTTTACGTTTACTTTTTCTATACTTCTTTTCTGTGGAAGTCGCTGCATGTTGGGCGTTAGCGTGGAGACAAAAAGTGGTGTCCTAATTCCAAACTGCATACTTATACAGCATGTACTTTGTACTAGTCCTTCTAGTGTTCAGTTTTTTGCATTTGGCATGAAATAAACTAATATATCACAATAGGAGCACTGTTGGAAGTCAATTAAACTGCACCTTTAGAAGGTTACTGCCAATTAAATGTATTTTACAAAGATTTAATACTTTAATACTAGAAAACTCCAACGTTTGGAATTCATTGAAATGTTACGGAGATGTGAGCAACTCATACATTGTCTTTGTGCAGTGCATTGTGGGAAAATAGTGTCCATTAACAGAAAATAAAAACGATTTCCACTACGAATGGATGAAACATAAAAACCTGCTTTAAAATAGCATGTGGCATAGAATTGGGACCAAGTTAAAGTCGTCAAAGTTATTTCAAACACTTTTTGTCGAGACTATGATCAGAAAAACTCTAAACATTGATCCTCTTACCCACAAAATGTCGTAAGTTTGATTCACTGGAGAGTTTTAGTCAGTCATGTTGGTTCATAAGACAGTGTTTTGGTATTTACTTCAGTATGAGATGGTTGAAGTTACTGAATACTGCAATAATGCACAGCTCTATCAGTACCGTATCATCCTGTGAATCATCAACGTGCCTGTGTCAACAGAGGCATAGTCCTTCGTGGTCTGGGACGTGTCTTTTCCACGGGACCGTTGAGAGTTTGATATTTATGCATGGTGCACAGCGCCGAGTGCACGTCTCCATCAGAGCAGATCTGAGTGAGGCCCGCGTTACAAGCTGCGATAATTTCAAGGTCAACAATAAACGGGATCAGACTCAAGCGCCTGATAAAGTCACAATCGCCAACTCCGTCTGTTAATGATTTCCAGGAGACCCAGGTGCCGCATCTGCTGCAAGCCGGCTTCAAGAAGGAGAAGATTAGCACCACCACCATGGACATTGCCCCGCCCGCCGAATGCAAATACTATTCCTTCAATAAGATGATCACTCCGACCATCGTCAAGGACTAAAGTCCAAAAATGTTGCTGCAACCTTTTCTCTTGGTTTTTTTTACAATAATGTGCCTTCTCACAAGACTCCCCTGACCGCCTCCCTCTGGTTATTTCACTGTTTGCCATATTTTAAATAAACACAACTCCGACTACCAGGTGCTTGTATTTGTTATACATTTATTGCATTCATGTGGTTTCAATTTCAAACTTTACAGACTAACTTCTTTTGATTTGAGTTCTAGTTTTTGTTTGTTTAGTTTTCGTTGTTCAGCTGCAGACTTTTCTGTATCAGTGCGTTGACACATTGTATTCTTCCCAGCAGTAAAGATGCGAGACAACGGCAAACAGAAACCACGTGAAACCACCGAAAATGCATTCACACTCCCACTGAGGCTGATGTCTTTCAGGCTTAAATCACCCAGTATCCTTCTTGTCACGTCTTTACCGATTTTAGACCAAAAAGCAAATAAATCACTAATGCTTAACTGCGTCGTTGACATAAATACCAGAACACAACAGACCAAGGCTTTGTTTTATTGTGATTTTTGTTGCAGATTCTGATTCTTTAGGTCCTAATCTTTCTTAAAAGGTGTCTTATTGACACTCTAGGAGGCATTTTTGGGAAATCTGGCTCATATCACGCTGGATGTTCATAGTTAAGATCAAAATATCTTTTAAAAGTGATTTTTTTTGCAGATATACATTTTTTTTTCCGAAGACTTTGCTGAAGAAATACATACAATAAACACAAGTATTGGAAAAGGAGGTCTGGAGACAAAATTGGTTCCACAGTTTTCAACGGGTTAAGTGAAAGTACGCTTAACAAAGTCTAAAAACACTCCATCACGTGTAAAAGTCTTGAAATATGTAACTTAATTGAAAGTATTTTTGACAAAATGTTCTTTAAGTAAAAAGTACTGAATGTGCAGAATAACTCCTTCATTTTAGAATATTATTCTCACGTAAGAGGCTTTTAGTATTTAGTTTGTCAAAATGCAGATTATTATACTATAAATACATGATATACTATTGGGGTCGATCGGTAGTACTGCATCATATCATGTAAGAATGAGTTTCATATAAATATGGTGGAATAAAAAGTACAATATTTCCCGCCAAGATGTTGTGGAGCGGAAGTATAAAGGAGTATAACATGGAAATACTCAACTAAGATACAAGTATGTAAAAATTGTAAGAACAGTTCACTTTTCCAAACCTAATGTGCAGTTTTTTACAACAAAAAAAAACAATAAACATAAACATTTAAGGAAAATTATATTTTAAATTACCTCCAAAGCTGAGATATTGAGCAGGTCAAAACATCTTCTTTTACTTGATTTACAACACACCTGTAGACTGAGAAAAAGACTATTACACAATAAACATAACACACTGTTGTCATGCGCATTTAATAATAAGAGTTGCATAGTGAAAAGCCTGAATGGAAACAATCTGTCAGCTAGTAAATAGTCCAGTAAAACAGACACAGAGTGCAACACACTGTATGTTTTACTTTATAGCTGCAGATAACGGTCCGTTTTATCTGAACACTGGGAATGAGCGAGCACCTGGTGAGGACACATGAATCATAAGATGGATGCATGATGCAACACCGGCTGCAGTCAGGTGGGAAACTACAGCAGCTGGCGGATCTCAGATCTGATTCATGAGCACATGACTGTTATATTTTAAGAAGTTATGTCAACAGTCTTACAGAGAAATATGAGCAGGCGGAAACCGGTCTCACAGCGAAGAGAGGACGCTGAAACCCAAAGGAGAAAAATATCAAAATATTCTCCGGGTTTCAATTTCTCAAATGTGAAAATGAACTGTTTTTCCTTCCCGATATTTGGTTGTGAACTGAATATGTTTTGTTTCTAAATTGTTGGTCAGATAAAAGAAGGAATGTGAGGATACTTTCAAAGAGATGGGAAACTAAACATTTTCATAATTTTCCTTTTATAGGCAACAAAAATGATTGATTGATATTGAAAACAGTTGTTAGTTGCATGCGTAGATATAACAATCCATAAAAGTAGGTTGAGACCCTATTTAGTAATCTGCAGGGATGTGAAAAACAAATGATCTTGTGATAGATTGTGATTTATGATCTCTTGTGATACTCAAGCGGCAATATCTTTAATGCAACTGTGTTTTTTGCTCCTTGACATGATTTATTTTTATAGAAATGTCATCAGCTATATTGGTGTTAGCAAATATGTCATCCGACAAGTGATTGTAGTAAAGAAATACCACAGATTTGTCTGAAGTCATTCAAAAGTTTGTTTTTTCAGAGTCCTGCTGAGCGCACACACATATTGGACCAACTTTCTTTTCAAATTAAAAGATTGAACAAAGCCCTTAATTGCATATCAGACTTTTATTTCCTGTAAAATGGCCTCACACGCGGCGCTGCACGGCGGTGCAGTGGAGGTTATGGGCTCGAGCCCCCGGCCCTCCTGTGTGTCAGCGTGGCTTCCCTCTGGGGTTTTCCCGCTTCCTCCCACAGTCCAAAGACATGCAGCTCAGGTTACGTGGAAACTCTAAATTGCCCGGAGGTGTGAATGTGAGCCTGAATGGTTTGTCTGTCTCTGTATGCGCCCTCAGATAAAATGGCGACCCGTCCAGGGTGAACCCTGCATGCCTTCACCCGGACCGGCTCCATGCGACCCTGATTGGTTGCGGTTTGGAGAGGGGAATGGGATGGGCCTCAAACATGTGACTGCTGCCTCGTGGATGTGTGTTAACCTTTTGGAAACCCCGCGTGAAAACCCTCCCGCGCCCATTTTAAGTCCCAGCATGCCCCATTCAGACAATCTTTTGGCATAAAATACGTAATTTTTCCATTTTTGAACCAAACGACACAGTTTTTTGACTGAAACTCCTTCGTAACAGAACAAGACTTTGTTTTATTAAGATTTTTGTTGCAGATTCTGATTCTGTAGGTCCTAATCTTTCCAAAAAGGTGTCTCATTAACCGCTCCAGGAGGTATTTTTTTCAGGAATCTGGCTCATATCATGCTGGATGTTCATAGTTACGATCAAAATATCTTTTAAAAGTGTTTTTTTTTTTTTTTTGCAGATATACATTTTTTCCCCAAGACTTTGCTGAATAAATACATACAATAAACACAAGTATTGGAATCAATTTGGGGTTCCTACAACGACTCAAACACAGGGAAAAACACTCAAACAGGGAAAAAAGAGGTCTGGAGCCAAAATGGAGCCAAAGCCAGAATCCCAGTAAGCAGCTGTCACATTATGGAGATGCAGTTTTAAACCACATGTCAATCAATCTTTAACCAGTACGATAATCGTAAACTACAAGAGGTCGACGAGGATGTTGTAGCGGCTGCTGGCAGCACAACCACGGTTCACACAGGGACGCCAGTGTGAACGTGTACATGTGATATATTTGAATAAACTTAACTTTATTGAAGACAGTTCAATAAATAAATGATAAGCATGATAAGGGTATTTAGTTATACATTGACATTAACACATTAGACTGAAGACTTGAACTGTGGCTTGACCAAAAGCATGCTGTGACTCACTATAAAAAGCCATATCTAATCATTTGAGGACCACTTTGCTGAAAATATCCGTCTGCATGTGATTAACTTCTGATATCAGTCGATTAACCAGCCGTCTGCTTTTTTCCTTCTCCAAACTATTGTAATTTTATTGGCCTTTAAAGCCCCTCTATCAGTCAACCTCTACTTTAATGTTGTTGCTGCTGCACAGCCACACAACGTCATCCAGAGCAACTTAAAACAAAAGGGTCAGAAGGAATTAAGCGTCTCGTTGAAGAACCCTTCAACAGCACCGAGGGCAGAACCTGCGAGTCTGTTGCTTCACACTGAAGATGCTTAAAAGCAACTCTGTGTTCGCCCTCTCTACATATACATAATTGGAGCAGATGGCTTCCAGTTCTAGCTGAAAACACTAAATACTGCAGCTCAAAGAAATCCACCTTTGACCTGGTGTTCTGGTGTTTCACTCTGTGGGTTTTGATCGTGTTTTAGCAGACGGCGACTTCAAGAACAGCAAACTTCATTAAAAATGTGTTTTTCTTTTAGCCGCTTAAGTGTTACCGCAGAACAGTGAAGGTCAGTTTGGGATCCCAGGAGCCACCTAGTGGCGTCCACACGGCTTGAGCGGAAAGAAGGACGCCAGATGTTAAAATCATTTATTTTCACGTGAGCCCAGTTTATTCCAAACAATATTTAAGACAATCAAGGATGTTTGCATCTCTCTTTTAGGGCCATGACAAATTATCAAAAATAAAATGTAGTTACTTGAATTAGAATTTAAACGGTGGGTTAAACGTCTTCAGACGAACGGAAGTGAGCGGCCGCTGCTGTGCTGGGTTGAAAATAAGCGGCAGTGCACTGTGGGTAAATTACAACGATGCTTTATTGATGTTAAATTCTGCAGCTTTACATGGAGGAGGAGCGGCGCTCCAAAAGAAACCTAAAATACAACATTTACAAACCAGATACAAGCGCACACATAACATAATCACTTCCGATACCAGATCCTCATCTTCTTCTCACGTTTGATTTTCTTCTGAAGCTGTAAAGTCCCGTAGAGCAGAGCCTCGGCAGTGGGGGGGCAACCTGAGGACAGGTGGGAAAATAAAATGAGAAACTTATTGTTTCAGGGATATTTCCACTGAACAGAGCCGTGATGGCACAGAGTTATCCCATCTGATAATGGCTTGATATAATTGGCTACTGATGACGCACATTGATCTGCATGTCAGCAAGACATTGAATAATGACAGTACTCGCCTATCGTTATGAATGTATTTACATACATACTGACAGAAGACAAGTACTGCCGGCACTGCAAATATTACCAGTATTTATTAATAATCCCAGTACAGCTATGACCAATAATCAAATGTAATAAAATGCTATTGCATTAGTATTAATCCAAAGATGCCACATACTTTTGGCAAAAAAAGTGTATGTTTGATATTTTTCAATGCTGTTTATAAGGAATTTGTAGATTTCATAATTTCGATATTTGGCGGTAAATATTACCTGGAACATAAATGTCCACCGGTATGATTCGGTCGCAGCCTCTGACGACAGCGTAGGAGTAGTGGTAGTAGCCTCCTCCGTTAGCACAGCTGGAAGAGAAGACACATGATTTATTTAAATCAGGCAGTCTAATTGAGATTAAGACATGAAATATGAAACATTTACAAAAACACAATCAGCGAAACAGAAACAATGAATTAAAAACAGCTTTATATATTAGGAGGGCACTGTTGTCAAGATGCTGATCGAAAAGGTCTCGAGTAGAGTAGGAATCAGAAAGTACGAAAGCAGAAACAAGAACAGTGGACAAAATCAGGTGTAAACCAAATCACAGCTGCGCTGAACATTCAGAGTTTATGTTAAATCCGATCAGCTGATACATAAAGGACTACAGATGACTGGCAGGTGTTGGTGCATTCAAAACAATAAGCTGAGGAAGAGGAGGGCGCAGTGCTGTTAGCTTACCTTCCCATGGAAATGACGTATCTGGGCTCGGGCATCTGATCGTACACCTGTTGGCAAGACGCAGCGGTTCCGTCACTCTTATATAATGTCTGACTAAGAACTAATCTGTTATCTCAGCTGGAGGAGAGCTTCATGCCAGTTTACCGATCCAGCGACAGGCTGGTCATAATCCAGCCGGCATTAAAATAGCTTTACTGTTCTCAGCACTAACATCCTGCAGACAGAACAGGCTGAGAGAGAAACTGACTGTGTATTTGAGCATGACAAAGAAACGCTATGTCTAATCATTGTTTTTTTTCTCCATTTCCTTGCATTAAACCAGCGACCGCGTTTGGGGTGTTATTGCGCAATAAGTTTAATTACACTTTATATGTAAGATGCTGCTGCTCTCCCTCACCTTTCGCAGAGCCGGAGCCATCTTATTGGTCAACGTTCCCGCCACAATCATGACATCGGATTGTCTGGGACTTGCTCTGAACACCACACCGAATCGGTCCATGTCGTAACGAGGCGCCGCCATGTGCATCATCTCCACGGCGCAACATGCCAGGCCGAAGGTCATCGGCCACAGAGAGCTCTGAGAGGGTAGCAGAGCAGCAAGGAGTCACCAAAACATTTACAGAGCAGCAACTCCATCCAGGTGCACGTGGTTCTGACCCAAAATCCTAACTTAAAAAGCACTGTTCAATTACTTCAAAACCATCGTGGGTTGCTCCATCACATAGTTGAGCTGCGTTAGTCAGTAACAACTCTCTGGCTTGTCAGCAACTCTTTTATTTGCCTTTCGCGTCAGACCTCTGACACATTACATTTACTTTAATTTAGCTGACGCTGTTATCCAAAGCGACTTACAACAAATGCATTCAACCATGAGATTATAAACTCAGAACAAGAATCAAGAAAGCACAATTTCTTCAAGTGAGCCAAACTATACAAAGTGCTATACAGGTAAGTATACAGGTAAGTACAGGTAAGTGCTCTACAGGTAAGTGCTATTTAAACGCCAACATACTGTTCATTAGTATTCAACTCAGACACTTCACGATCTCAGAAAGATGAAATTCAGATGACAAAAAGCTGTCAATTTTATACGAGTGACGAAGAGATCACAACACTTCTCACATGTGGGTGTTAACATCGCCGACAGCCTCTCATCTACTCACCCTGCGTGCCCAGTTAACCAAGTCGTCCAGCTTGGTGATGGCATACTCCCCCTTGCTGCTGGCTACAGCTGCCGGCTTGGCTGCTGCCACTGCTGTGCTCCTCGCTCTGACTGGAACCACACTGCGACAGAAGGATGGAGGGGATCTTCACCATGTGCAGAGTGTTTACCGAGGGTCTGCGCTTCATTTGCATATTTACACCAGAGTATATTCGATAAACTCACCTTGTGGTGGTATTCTCGCTTTTTGCACTGTTGTGCAGACTCCTCTGATAAACAGCAAACACTGAAGTAGGCCTGTGAAAAAAAACATTGAATGACTTAAGACGAAATGGATAAAGTTGATGTGTACATATCTTACTCATAGCATGCATTCCAACAAATTAAATACATGTGTTTGAATGGATATGAAAGACCAACTCCATCCTGTAAAAGGTATAACACGAAAGCAGCTGTCGGATCAGCGGGATGGATTTGATAAAGGATGAGAAGGTTCTTACCTTGAAAAGGAGCCAAACAGGGCCAGGCGTGGCGCTGGAAAAACAAAAGCATTTCACAAACTGAAGAAATTGTTTAATAACAGTGATACATTCTAACTAATTAAGATGCATTATAACAGCTGTGCATTCTGGTGTGACATAACTCGTTACATAGCTATGAAGCAGCAACAACAACAGTGGTACCACATAAAAATGTAACCTGTTAAGCCTGTACATAGATCAAGATTAAAGACTTTTTGCTTTACTGTTGCCTTTAATTAAACCAGATTTAAGGATATTCATCAATTTCTACATCTTACAAAACCAACCTATGTTTAGGCCGCTGCTCGAAAATTGCAAAACCAAACTAAACTGGGTGTATCTCTGCAACCACTAGGGCCATTTCAATAGTTTTGGTCTTATAATAAAACAGTATAATGTGAGATTTTACTCAGATGTGTAAATATCGGTCTATATGTTACTGGTTATGAGTAAATGAAGATTACATTCATACAGTTTTTATAGCAATACCTGCCCTAAACCCAAACTGCACTGCAACTTTCATTACATTGTTTGGTTCTTTCCTGTAAAGGTGTTTAAATCTTGTTTTCTTCTGCATTATGTTTTGATGCTTTTAATGGTTTTATGTGTGGCACACAAATAAACTTCCTTTGTCTTATATTTTAGCTACATGTTAAAAGTCAATTCATGTTGTACTGGAAGCTACATTAAAATAGTTTAACTATAGACTAATACTTGGTGCTGCTTGGTGTGTGTAATGCCGAATAGAAAAGTAGCGTCTCTCGCGGTATCCAGAAGCTCTTGAGTAATAATTCACAAACATATTGTTTGCAAATACAGGCGTGAACCCCAAAATGACCGCTTTTCAAGGCTAGTTTGGTAAGACGACCGAACACTTTGCGGATGACACGCACTGATTCTAAGGACATATTTAGTATGGCACACCCACTGATGACAACTTACAGAAATAACACACACCGTGGTCCGTTTCAAGAGGACATGTGTATTTAAATGTGACATATAAAGCTTTAGACAGTAGCTGGAGTGCCCGTCAGTGCTCAACGGGTCCGCCGCCATGCTAACGCAGACAGCGCAAGGTCAGTGCGCGGATTCACTAAAAGTGAAAAATCTGAACTCCGATACAGTCAAACCACTAGTGAATGCACATTTAAGGGCTTTGTCTGTCAAACACGGCAAGAAACAAAAGTCTGAAAACACTCTAATGTGGATTAAAAGTGTGTACGTTTAATCAAAACACCACTCACCTACTAACGCCGCCATCTTTGGGGTTCTGGTGACGTAAGTCTGCTTCCGTGCGTGCACGCGCTCGAGCCATTAGGGGCGCTGCTGTGACGTTTATCACCAGTTTATCACCAGTTCATCTAAAGTTAAACCACAGCAGATCGACTTGTTACAGGTCTTTCCTCAGAATTGAAGAGGTTGTTTAATCACGTGTGAGACATTGGTCTGTTCGTTTGTTTTCTAGTTTAGTCGGAAAAAAAAACAGAAATACTGGAAGAAATGTTCTATGTAATGAGTGTGTTTACCATTTCTACCGGTAGATGGCAGTGTAAGTGTATTCAAACCATACATTTAGTTAGTTATCTGTGTTTCTGATCTTGGTTATTGATACAGACTGTATTTAATGTTCATGTTTAATTTGTAACTTATTTATGACAGAACATAATGCTGCTGTCGTTTTTGAACCAGCATGTGTTGACCACAAGGCAATTTGACCAAAAAATAAAGAGACAGTTGGTTTATTCTTACCTGTGCTTCCCTTTTTACTATAACATCACGGTTACTGTCCTACTCAGTCAACGTCATTGTTTTACTTTATCTATTTTCTGCACTGTTACCTTTTTTTCTTTTTTTAAATAATACATGTTTAAAATGTTTTATACATGAAATTGAACAAAAAAAGAGTTTATTAGAGACACAACGTTTCGATGGCGGACTTTCACTGGCACCTAGCATTGGAGGATGATGAACGTCCACTGAATTGTCTTTAATTAAAGTCATTTGGAAAGTTCTTTGATCTCCCGTGATTAATGGTTAAAAGAAGTAAGTTCAGCCATCTTCAGCATCCTGTTTTAGCCTCATTCTGCGCCACAAACGCAGTGAGCAGCATCAGCAGTGAGGACTCCAGCAGGGTGGAGATGTAAAGCGACCAGAGAACATGGAGAGCATGTTAACACATAATGACAGTCTGACAACACACACTGCAGTTACTCCCAGAATAGCTGCTCAGTCAAACTGGTCAAAAGTCAGCAAAGGAACGGAAAACTAGCTGGAAAAGATCTTTTTAAAAATGACTTTTATTCTTCATCATGTACAAACGTTTTGGAAAAGTTAAAATAATCATAAAGTCTCACAACTGCAATTGCTTTGCTTGTGGTTTTTTAGGTCAAACCAAAATTAGCCAGATATAGAGCAGAGCTTTTTTTTTTTTTTTTTGTTCAAAACATTAAATATAGACGCTGCAATAGCTCAACGGACAAATGTTTTAAGACTACAGCATTGTTCAAAGGCGCCCTCCGCCACTAGCAGGGAAAGAGCGCTTGCATTTCAGATAATAAGCATGTATCCACATAAAAAAAAGTAATGTATAGGAGGAGAAAAAATACAAGTTAAGCTGTCACAGACTTGGAAGTTATAGTGGCAGCGTGTGTTGCTGTGCTGAACGGCAAACCACAGGAATGGCCTATTTTGGGAAAAGATCTCCTCCTCTGGAAGAAGAAAGCGCAGCTCGCCTCCTCACTGAGCGACCAGGATGTCTGGTTTGCCACTCGGGCTCTGTGATGTCTCCCCCGACCAGGAAGAGGGGGTGACCTGATTATAGAGGACGTCCTGAGAGACAAAAATGGGCTCTTTGAGATTCAGGGTGTACATGAGGAACAGATTGAGAGCCACCGTGGCGAGGAGCGGGAAGACGGTCAGGCCGGAGCCGAAGCCTCGCCAGGAGCTGCACGCGTTCAGGCTGATCCAGTAAACAAGCCTGTGGAGAATTTAACATGGAACAGGAAAGCAGATCAAATTTCACCGATAAGCACTCCCAACCGACGGTGTTTTATAGAGCAAGAAATGAAGTTAAACTCCCACAAGAGGGGAAAGAGGTATTCAGAAAGCTTTTTTAAAAGTACCAATACAAGGATATAGAATTAGTTGATTTTAAGTCAAACTAACATGCCGTTTTGAAATAATCATCTCAAAGATGAACTACTGATTCATCCCTGTGTGTGAAGGAGAGATACCGCTAATCCTTCCTTCCTGCTGCTGTCAGGCTGCACAACCAGCTGAGCTCCCAATAGACCATAAAAACACTTAGTAACACTTCAATCACTTGAATTACTTCAACTTGTGCAATATAAATACATGTGTATTCAGTTTGTATATATATATAATACTGCTATTGTAGATTCTTTACTGTTTTATTACTGTTTTACTGTAATTTAGTCCCAATGCGGGACTAATAAAGGATTATCTTATCTTATCTTAGATGATTAGATGATATGGTTTAGACATCCTTTTCAGTATTGATCCGCCAACTGTTCTCATCTTTGGTTAATGAACAAAATAAAGTAACTGACGTTCCCATCAGCCTCATCTCTGTTTACTGCGAATTAAAACATGTTAACATGCCAAAACTAAGAAGTGGTCAGTTGTGTCTTTATTGTAAAATTGATCTGTGTTTTGTGTCTCATGTCTGCGGGTCAAAGTCGTGAAGGACCCTCACCTTCCGAAGATGAACATGGCGACCAGTATCGGCACCAACTTCAGCTGGTCTTGAGGCAGCAAAGCGGCCAAGACGACGAGGTTGAGGACGTAGAGGAGCAACTGTTCCGAGGACGCCGCGACGAACCGCTGATGGACCGCCCGCCTCTTGGGAGACGAGTCCCGCAGACTGAAGGATGCTGTGCAGAACTGGCACGCCGCTCCCACGAGCATCGCTGCGAGGGATGAAAGAGCGACAAGTCAGTAAGCGTCTTGAATCGTGGCCGTCCACGCTGGCCTTCATCTGGTCTGACTGAATGCTTTGTCATTATAAAATCTTCAATTGAACACAGGAAAACCGCCGGCCGACAGAAGAGCCCGCGTGCAGATACTCCTCACTGTCATCAGCTTGACAAGTGGGTGAGAGGTAAATGATCTGGAAAGATCTTTTGCCACCTGCCATCTTGTTTCTGGTCGCCCGGGATGGAAAGTGATTAAAATATTCTGAAAAATTAGGCCACAGCCTGGGAAATGAGAGACGCGGCCAACCCCCTTATTGTAGTTTCCATTTATAAAGCTCTGTGCAGCAGGAGAAGGAAATTATGCTTCTCTCCAGAGGCCCGAGGAGACGTCTGCTGCACTGAGGTCGAAAGCACATGAAATTAAAGGGGAGACAAGAGACTTTGAAACATTCCGCGACGAGGCGGCCAGACAAAACCAAATCCTCTCTTAATCTTTATCTCTCTCCGTTTCGCGGGGCTCACACACGGCTCGCTTTTTCAATGTCGGCGTGCAGGTTTGTGCGGCGTACCGAGCAGGACGGGGACGCCCGCCACCACGCAGCAGCAGAGGGCGAACACCATGCGGCTGGCCGCGTCGGGGCAGTCGGGGGGTCTGATGGGGACGTAGAAATAGAGTGCATAGAGGATCCCGGCAGCGCACAGGAGGGAGGCCAGGACTGAGAAGAAAGCAGGAACTCGGCCGCTCTGACAGCATTTGCACCGGCAGCAGCATTGTCCCCGATCCGAGGCCTCCTCTGTGGCCTCGCGAGTCTCTCCCCGCCCCTCTGGGCTCCACACCGTCAGCTCCACGCTCTCCGGCGGGGGGCCAATCAGAGGTCGGCCCTCGTCCGCGCCGCAGTCCGGATTGGTGGACTCCGGGCTCCATCTCGGTGTGTCCGTGCCGTTGGGGAGGTCGGCCTGAGAGGCGGGAGTCGTCGGAAAGCTGATGCGGTTTTCCGTGGCGTCGTCCAAATCGAGCGCCGCGACGGTCGGACTGGAAGGAGTCGGATCCCGCTCCCCCTCCTCCGGCTGATCTACTCGCGGCTCCTCCGGGAGGTCGACGTCGGGCTGATGGCTGCAGGGAGCAGGGCCTGTTCCAACGAGAGCACATTTTAATATGCAACCCCAAAACCAGAGACGCTCAGCAAACTCACTCTCATCAATCATTCACTTACTGCAGTCAGGGTCTCTCACATCGTGGAGAGGTGGACAGATGGCTGTATTAACCTGTTAGGATGTCAAACGCTGTTGGGCCCCTCTGGATCTCACCCTACCACCCACTGTGGGGTTCCCTGTTACCTCCTCCTCCCTCTCCTCCATGTTCAGTTAATGGCGTACACAGAGACACAGAAACCACCCAGCATATATTCCATCCAGAAGAACTACAGGACATTTTACTCAGTAAAAGTCTTCAATCTCACCTACAATAATAATAAAACAAAGCTCTTTATATCCAGGGTAAAGAAGACAATAATCCTGTCTCATATTTATGTAACTGAATGCAACTTGGTGCACATGCTTATTAACTGCTGCTGCGCTGTAATCAGCCCGGACTCGGTCTCGACTCTTTCTGGATCCAGTCTGGACTCAAACTTCAGCCTTTGTTCCTTCGCTCCCCTCAAATCCTGCAGCTCCGTCGGACAGACAGTAAAACAACAGCAATAACTCACTCTTTGGCTGATTGGTCGCTGGTGGCGGTTCCAGCGAGCGCTGGGAGCCGCAGACGGAGTGGGAGGACGAGTGCAGCTCCTCCACCGAGGACTCGGGGCTGTCTGACACCGGCGCCAAGGAGATCTGAGTGTCCAGGTCCAGGAACGGGGAGAAGGAGAGCCTGGTCGGGTCGATGTCCTGGAGCTGGTTGATGATGTCGCTGATGGACTCCTTCATGCTGTCCAGCTCCTTCACATTCGGCTGGTTCGTGGCCTGAAGCCCCGAGGTGCTCATAGTCGCAGCCTGAGTGCAGCAGGAAGAGGTCCAGAACAAAAAAACAGTTTAAAAAAACAGTTCAAAACACCTCCAGTCTCCTCCTAGTGTCAGAGAAATAAGTCTTTAAAAAGCATCCACAAGTGGAGTTATTATTTACTTTCTTTCAAGCGTCTGGGGCAGAAAGACAACACGTCATCATAAACCCAGACGGAAGATTGAAAAGCATTGAAAAGCTGTCAAATCCAAATAAGTTTAGACGAGTTGAGAGTTATTTTTAGATATTGTCTTCTCTGCTTGTTACTCCCCTTTATTAGTCTGTTTTAAAAACCATTGAGTTTACTGGATGTTTAATGAGCAAAGGCAGCGTTCGCCCTGCAGAAGGCACGCACACATCCTGCACACCCAAACTGGACTCCATGTGGAGGAACGTCAGACTGGTCATGTGAGGAAAAGGGCTTCTTGGGGAATAAAGGAAATCAGTGTTGATGTGTCCGTGGTCGTACAATCATCATCAGCACAGACAGGAAGTCAGAGTTTATCTTCCTCTGCCGGCAGGTTGGAACTGTTATCATTTAAGATTTTAGTTTCCAGGAAACCTTTCCTCATCCAACAATATACACTGAATAATCATATGAAACAAGGCAAATTAACAGCTCCAAATAAGAACAGACACAGTCAGAAATACATATTTACATTCCTGTTTTTAAAAGATACTCCACACCGGACTGAAATATTAAATCATGCAGCCGGGACGTTGAGGTCAAGTCCTTATTCCTCCTGTAATATTACTTATATCATTTGATTACCAGTAATGTAAAGTATTTAAGTGCATTTACTTACAAGTTTTTGTTCAACTTTTTAGATAATACACATGTGATCAATGTATAAAATGTGATGCTTTGTTATCACAGTATGAAACAGCTTTAAAGCTTCAAACCAACAAACATAAACGTAAAATAACTCAACAACACAACACTGACAGTTGACACCCTGCATAATGAGTACTTTAACTTGTTATGCTAGTACATTTTGTTGGAATATAAATGTACATTTAGTACAACTTGAATGCAGGACTTGTACTTGCTTTGGAGTATTTTATATATGCTTTTACTAAAGTACATGCAAATACTTATTTTACCTCTAATTACTTTTAGGCTCCAATATAACAACAATACACTTCTAGTAAAGCCAGTTCTTCTTCTGCGTCTCATAACTCTGCCCTGCGCCATTTGGTCTGTCGTTATTGGAACTGCATGATGAATTTCAGAGCCTTTCATGAACATCTGCAGATTGAGTTTGGAGCATTTTCTTCTGGAGGTTTTTTTGGCGCTCTTTCAACTGTGGCGCAGAATCGGCACGCAAATCTGCGGCGGGGATGTTTCTCCAAACAAATGTGGACTTTGCCATGCAAAGCGCGCACTTTAGGATTGGTTTTGGGCTTTTAGGTCGGAGGGAATAAATCTAAGAGGAGCTTCTCGTGGATGTGGAAACGCGCGTAGGGGGCAATGTGCTCCTACTCCCTGCTGGAAAAGGACTTTTCTCCCGATGCTGATCAATCATTTATTTTTTGTACAATTCCTCTTCCATCAAGCAAAGTGTGGTCTCGTGTGGTTTAGTTCAGCGGCTGCAGGAAATACCCAATTTGGTGATAAATAACTCAAACGCGCCCCCGTGAACGTGCGCGTAAAGGACACACAAGTCTTTTCTCAAATAGCAGCGCTGAAACCTTATATTATGAGGCCATTCAGCGGCAATTACAGCAGTGAACGATCAGGTTTCAGACACAGATGTGCATTAATTTAAGGCAATGCAGGTCCAACGCTTTATTCAAGCAGAAACATGCCGTGTGTAAATGGACTTACTTTAGTCGGAGGTTACAGGGTAATTTGGTGAGTTTACTCTTCTCGCAGTAAAAAAAAAAACCCTCTCCGTCCTTCTCTGCCTTTCTTCCCTCCCCCTCCGTTTGCTTTTTGTCTTCCAGGATCCTGAACTTCTGAATCAGATTTCAGGACGGACAAAATACTAGGATTTTCCTCCGCCCACAAACCAGTTTTTTTTCTTTCCTGGGTACCATGTCCAGCACCATATGGAGCAAATAAAGCAGCGGAGGAAGAGGAGGAGGCTCTTCGTCTCAGTTTACCTCCACAGGCAGCTTTAACAATCACATTCATCACGACTTGAACTAAACAGTAAACATTTACACTCAAACTAAACCTCGTACTTGTGTAATATTCACACAGCGTGATAACGTGTACTACTTACTTACTGTAGTACTTTTATTTTATTAGAATGAACTACAAGACGTCCACAGAAAGATTTAACTACTGTGAAATATGTTATTATTTACATAGACATTTGTATTATTTATGAATGGCTGGTTACATAATACTATTATTTAGGTTATATAGTACATTCTATAATCAACAATTCCAAAAATAGTGCATTAAAAACAGACTATATATTTGCTTCATTTCTTTAATATTAGTGTAATTATTTGGTTCTAGTGATGGAGCTCATTAATATGGAAGACCATTTCTGACACTAAAAAAATAAGTCATAATTATGACAAAACAAACAAATGATGATTTTTTTCTGGCTGAAATGAGCTTCCATACTTTAATCAGCAACTCATCTATAATGATTGAATATAGCTTTTTATTGGAATTCTTGTATTGTATTTCTAAAACTTAGATTTATTGCTCCGATATGATTTTTTTTTCCCCTTGACGAACCTTTTTGTCTGAAGCCGATGTACCAGAGCTCCCAGTCTGCAGAGGACAGTTTAATACGTGAACTGGAAGCCTTCAACACATCTTTTCTGTTCGCTCTTCTGAACCGCGACACACTGGTGGCTCCTTCCTGCTGCACAGGAAGTGGTTTTATTTGTTCAGCAGGAACAGCCTTTAAAAAAATAAACAAACAAAACAAGTGCAGCACAGAAACACTACTTAAAACCCAAAGAACACGCCCAAAAGATCAAAAATGCCGGACTTTGATGAAACACCTTGTGGAGAATGTATTACATCATTTAAACAGTGACAGGATGACACAACAATGTGCTTTTTATTGTGCTGCAACACCGACTTATGAGATCCACAGCTGTGCACTTACCCATCTTCCTCCTCCTCTCCCTCACTCTGATGGAGCTTTCATGCTCACATGATGCGAAACATATATAGTATTAAACCAAATACAACTGAAACAGATCATATGCAAAAGAAAGACTATAGAACTGACAGAAGTGTTTTATTCTTCAGATTTATTTTCGGTGATTTCATTGCATACAAAAAAAGCATTTTTAAAATATACAGATAACAGCAGTTGAGCAATATAATCAATAAATTAATGAAAAATTGTGACTATAAACATCATATTTCAAGTTTGTCTCGTAAATATAAACAAAGCTACAGGCAGCAGTTTGCTGCCCGGTGGAATGAGTCCGGGAGAAACAGAGTTTTTGGTGATGAGCGACCAGCAGCTTGTTGGAAATACCGACGCGCCATCTTTTGAACTTAAGAGGGAGAAGAAAGGAGGGAGAGCAGGTCCGCCACAAAAGGTTAGCTAGCTCCTACTGGACTGGCCGAAGAATAAAGAAAGCAAACATGAGCAGTAGTTAAAGTGAGAGGAGGAGGAGGAGGAGGAGGAAGAGGAGGAGAGTCCTGTTAGTCCTCTGACAGCAGCCTGTGGAAGTGATCCTTCCTCTTCTTCAGCACCTCCCGAAAATCCTCCTGAAAAAGCAGAACAGGAGACGTTAGAACTGAACGAAGGAACCGGAGGAAAGACGGCCGAGAAGCCGCCGAACAGAACGCACCGAGGACCACCGCAGAGTAAAAGTGACATGCGAAAACCATTTGGTTCACACTTTGAAACTACAGTCCAACATTACAAGAAGGCACGTTGTCCACATATTAATGGTTCAATTATTCAAAATGTTTATGTTCCAATGTGGATGCAAAGTAGGATGTTTTCTAATTAGCATATCAGATGAGTCAATCCCTACATTTTTAGCTTGTAATAATTAAATAACTTTACTGAAATCCCAAAATGTCTAACCTTGGCGTCTCCAAATCTCATAAAATAAATGAATGGAATAAAGACAACAGAAATCTACAATCTAATACTTCCACGTAGTGATCTTAGAAGCTGATAAAGGGACAGACGTACCGCTGCAGACAGCTTCTCCATGTAGGGGACGAGCTTCTGGAGTTCTCGGTCCTCCGACGCTCCGGACCAGCTCTTTACGGGAATGGTGTTCATCAGCTGCAAGACACACAGAAGACTTAAATGAATACAAACGGCATTGTGATTCCCCTCAAGTGTGGTTGAACTGCAAGACGACACCATTGTCTGACAAAAGAAAACAAACTGAACATCAATGACGTCTTTGATGTTATTAAAAGCGCGGCGCTTACATGGTACGGGTACGTGTGGGGGGCGTTGTCCAGAATAACCGTCTTGGCGGGATCCCGCCCCAGAATGCCGAGATCTTTGATGTAGTGGCCGAGGACGCAGGCGCAGTCGTCCTGATACAGGCGATGTCTGAGAGACGCGACAACGTGTTAAACAGCGTTCACTCGTTTCCGAAGGAAATATTTCACGAGACAGGCAGCACAAATCCATCAGTGAGGGGAAGTTGCACACACGGACAGATATTTGAATGTTGAATTTGATCAATTTACTGTTCATTTACATTCATACAGATTTTGACCAATAAATTTCCATGACTTTAAACCATATTTTCACGAGCAAACATTGTGTAAAATGTGTGTGTAAACAGTAAAAAGTGATAAAATGTAGTATTTAAACTAACAATGAGGATTCAAAGCATACAGTAAACCTTAAATGACACAAATTTATGCGAGACAATAGTTTGATTAACAGAATAATCATTTATATAGATGCCTGTATGTATGCTGCTTATATTTTAAGCCTCTTTCTTTTAAAAGCAGATTCATTATTTCAAACTCAGCGTAAATGAACGTCATGAACACATGAATATAAAACATTTACAAGACTTTTCCTAAATCTTTTGGGATTTTATTTTTTTAAAAAGGACTTTTCCAGCCTGGAAATAGCCATTTTAAAACGTTTAATGCATACATCCTCGTCTATGTGACAGTGCGCTGCTCACAGACGGGTCAGCGGCGGGCCAACGCTCGCTGGCCGGGTCCGATAAACCTGAGGAGAGTGTGCGTCTCTGCGGTCGAGCAAAGAGTTTATGAAACACAAGTGGAAGCAGATCTTATGGAGACATACCGAAACAGCTTCCTCTGGGGGTCCAGGATGTTCAGTATCTTCTCAGCATATTCCTTCTTTGCACATGTGTAAACAAACAGCTGGAACAGAACAAAAACAGCAGCTGGAACCGATTGCACACAACTCTACAAAAAACACACACATTTAGTTTTTATGTAATAAGAATAAGGTTGATGTATATTGGATCAGGTGAAAATAAATTAAAGGGTAAATAGCGCACGGCAATGTGGCCTAAAAATTCACCTCACATCTGTTTTACGAGTGTCATCTATTCTATTTTTTAGATAAATAAATATGGAGGTGAGTCAACAAACAAACAAACTGCAGACAGAACTGGCCTGGAGCCAAATGCATCGTTAAAAGACTAGAAAATGTCACTTTATACCAGATAAACTCAAACTTTACCTCATAGATTTTTGCCATGGACTGCAGAAACTCTTTGACGTGTGGCCGCAGGATCATGTAGACCTGTTGAGGGGAGGAGAAAAGTTAACAGAATAGAGTAACATATTTATACATATTCAGTGTCTACTTAATTATCTAAAACGCTCAACTAGTTCACTGAATCTGGATTAAGAAAATAAAGATTTTCTTGCAATCCACTGCAGCACTGAAACATAAACAGCTGGATGTTAATGCTGAACCACATTTAAATCACTGGATGACATGAGACAACATGGTGGCGAGTGTGTTATTGTCTGTTCTGGTATTTCCTCATGCCTCCTGCCAGCCGTCACTGAAGAGGACTAACGCACTAAAGGAACTGGTCAATCATCCTTTCACTCTCTTTTTTCCACCCGAGATCGTCTGCTCAGTGTGCTTGAGATTCAGAAAGGTGCAGCGAGGGGTCACCTTGTACTGATGGTCCTGGAAAGCCGTGTGGAAAGTGTACTCCGCGTCCTCGATCACATTCAGAGAGCTGAACATCAGGGTCTCCTCCTGAAAGAAAGACGTGGATCAATGTGACTCAGTTTATTTCCGTATTAAAACACAAGACTAGACATGAACAACCAAACCAAGTGTGAAAACTTGGCAGCTGCATCTGGACCTAAATTATGAAACACCAGATTATTGTTAAACCCTGTTATTATTGGTCTTTATGTTGGTTGGGGCTGAGCTCCTCCCATTATATAGATAAAAATCATCTGGTGTGAAAACGCTATGAGACATCAGAGCCTGCGGTAAACTAGGAAAGCCATTATTTGGCTACATAATCACAATATATGTGATTGTTTTCTCGCCGGAAAAATTATCCAAAATGTACCAAAGTGACATAATAGCAGCTGCAGAAATCAGCACCGAAAGTCTGTGATAAAACCTCCTGACATTTGGACTGCACTCGGCCTGATGTGGACTTTCAAGTGGAGCAGCACTGCGACGGGGCCGTGTGACTGATGAGCGTTCACAAAACTCAAGTACAGACAAGAAGCTGCTGTTTCTGTTGGCTCCTTGCTGTTCCACATTCACATCCCTGCAGCTGTGTTCACGGTGTCTTAATACATGTCGGCTCTTTGTTCACATTCACACCAGCGTTTCAATAATTGCATCACGCCAATACAATCTACCAACCCAAAGACACCGTTCACAATAATCGTCCATACCGTCTGAAGTTTAGAAAAAAAAAAGATAATGTGTGGACTTTGAGTTGAGATTATTTTGTCAAAGTTCAAGTGTTGGCTCTTGATGTACAATCAGAGACATAAGTAGTCGCATAAGTGGTCCACATGCAGAGTTCAGCTAGGAACCGCTATCAAATGCAAATATATGTACATTTTAAATCAACTCGAGATATTGTATTGTGTCATGAAACCGTCTGACAATTGTTCAATTACTTTTGCCTCTGAAAAATAGGGGGATTTTATGAAAATGTTTTTAATTGCTTAACGGTTAATGTGATATTTTGTACCCAATAAATTAAAGCTAAAAGTTGCACTAAACTTTAAAATTACTTAATCGGACTCCTTGTGGCCATGTGTGAGAGCAGGATGCTCCAGAGGAATAAACTCACCAGGTCGACCACCAGCGTGGCCTCCGGGGTGCTCCTGGTCTTGGGGGGAATGTCGATGAGTTGGGTTTGTGAATGCTGCGACTGCGACGGTAAGTTCTTGACGAACGTGAAGCTGGAAAAGAAAAATAATGCTCTTAGAAAGAATTACCATCACATCAAGGTAAAGTGATATACGTCTGAAAGAGGTTTGATACTTACGGGTTGAAGATATCCTCCTCCTCTTCTCCAGCCAGTAGGTCAATTGAGCCAAAACCAAACACGCCTTGTTCTGGGCTCATCAACACGTTGTTTCCAGCACGCTTCACATCTGGACAATAAAACAACAACAATGTGTACAAACTGCAAGCAAGACAAGTCTGATCATCTCTGAGAAACCAGGAACACTTATTACTTCCAGCAAATGTTTGCCATATTTGATAAACTACACGTTGTCTAAAATTATAGGGAGTTCTGGAGTACCTTGTTCCTGTCTGTACTGTACTCTGTTGATGAACACCTTATTAATGATGTAAAAACTAAATATTATCAAAGGAATGACCTTTGATCATATTTTTTAAAGTGAATGGCCAACAAAGTATTCACGTGCTCTGGAGAAGACAAGAACATTTCTTTTCTGCCACAAATACAAATATTTGGTGTGACTTTTGGAGGTCTTGCCTTCATGTACATTCAGTCTGATTAAGGCACTACTGTCCCCATGTAGAACAAAGAATTGCAGTGACAATAGCTGTACTCACTCTCTTTGGTGGGTGTGAGGAAGCGCACGATGGGCGAGTAGATGTTTCTGGCTGTGTTGCGAGGAGACGCCGGGTCGATCTCTGACAGTATGCGCTCGTGACGCATGATGGACCTGATTGGTGTTTTGAATGTCACATCTAGACCATAAGAAGACAATCAGTTAGAAAAATAAATAAAGGAGAGCAGTGGAGAGTTTGAGAAATTTATATTTCAGGAAGAAAAAAAACATACCAGTTTCTCTGTCATCCACAGCGATGGCTCTCTTCCTTGCCCGGCCGCGGGGCAGTGGTCGCCTTGTCATGGTGGGAATTTCGTCATCTGAGTGGTGGGACTCATCATCCAAGGTCTCTTTATCCTACAAAGTAAAAAAGATATTTAGGTATTAGTGATGAAAACTAGAAGTATGATAATCAAGACACGTTGAGACCAAAATACCACCCACCACGTCAATAGTTTCCCTAACTAATGCCTAAAGATGTTTTATTGTTTCCTTATATTGGAAAAATTGGTTTGGGAAATGCATCCAACTTATCTGTGGAACTGAAGTGAAAAACATAGTCCTTAAATACCATATTATCAATAAAGAAGCGGGAACATTGTGCATTATACATGAGTATATGAAACCAACATGAATACTAAGTGACAGACACAAAAAGACAAAAGGAACAACACAGATCAGTTTCAGAGTCAAGACGGCTCCAGCTAAGAAAAGCTGCACAAAGTAACCCGAGTTGCCAACAATGCATTATGATGGCATATCAACAATGCACAGCAAACACAATAACCTGTATGCATTGTGTAGCACCAGAAACTGTGCCTCAGTTGTGTACTATATAAATGTGTATTTTTTTTATTTTTATGTGTGACTCATAACAAAATGAACCAAGACAGCAAGCATACGTAGCTGGAGTCCCCTCGTTGTAAACAGTCTGGATGCATGTGTCTGATGACCTACTTTTTTTACCCTTTCACGTGCAACTCGACTGTTTAATCCTTTGCTGCAGCATCAGTTCACTGTCAGACACCACGCCGTGCAGCTGCATCTGGACCTTATGTAACAGCATCAAGTATAGCTTGCACTCTCTGGTGATATCTACATTATATCACCGAACGAGGTATAGCCAAGGGTTGAATACGACTGCTTTACTTTTGTTTACTACATTTTGTAGACATTTACATTGTAAAGTGGAGCCAGATCCGAGATTGGGAGCATTTCGATGGCCTCTCAACGGCTCTCAAGTTAGCCAACAGTGCTAGCGGTGTTCACTTTAGCGGGAACAGGCTGTGCAGGACCAGCTGTGTGATGACGCGCTCATACAGCACGTGTGGCTATGTCTCCAAAGCACAGAGAAGTTTGGATAACATCACACACACAGAGAGGGAGAGTGACTTCCTTCAACGCTCAAGCGGTCTTTTCTCCATTATATCTTCACATAGCAGACGTAAACAGTTTGTCTGATGCTGCATTCACGTCCAGCATGTTAAACGCAGTTGTTTCAGTTTACATATTGATTAAACCGGAGACGGACAGCATTTTAACTGTGATTAGCCACGGCCCTTCTCACTGCAGTTAACCTAACGTAAAGCCAACGTGATGTAGCGTTTGCAGTTTCGAGAGTAAATACACAACTAGTTAGACCAAGAATGAGACAATATGGCAATACGAGTGAACATCAGTGAAGCAGGCAGGAGAACAGCCACCTATTGTCCAGATGATGCTAGCTCAAGTTAGCATCATAGTCGGACGTCCCTGTGTTGTTTCAACGCCCCGGAGCATCGGAACACTACGAGATTTAATTCATGTGTGAGTTATTATTACAAGTCCAACAAATGGTAAACTAATCACAACAGCGGGTGGTTCATTACCTTGGTTTCCTTAGGCGTCGCTTTGTCGCACAGTCGACGGTTGGTCCGCGGCGTCTCCACGCCAGATGCGGCGTTAACGGTTCTTTGAGACCTGAGTCTCATTTTTCTTCTTCAAGTTGGACCCGTGGGACCATCGACACTCCACTGCGATGAGGCCAATTCATCTAAATCTTGTGCTATGCTCCGTTTGTTTTGATCCACTCCGCCAGGCCCGCTTCATTCAGGTGGCCAGTTTATTTAGCTCCGCCCCCCTCACCCTGCGTCTTCTCGAATCTTTTAAACCTTCCAGGGTGCGATAGGTTCATCACCGCCGACACCATTGTTGGGCGGTGCTTCAGAAAGACCCAGCGTCAACGTGAGACGCCAGTCACGTTGCAGGTTATCATCATCGACACGGAAACTTTGTTTTCAAATGTACATTTACTTCAAAATCTCTTTTAATTCAATGTGAATAACTAGATTAATATGTCAGTAAACGCACCAGTGAAAATCTGGGATCAAATTGTATTTAAAAAAATCTTAAAAAACATTATATCCAGTATGTAGACTATTGCAATATAACCTATGGAAGCTCACTTAGTATCGGAAATGGGCTTTCATAATAAACAGATATTTGTACTGCACTATAGTGCGAAGTGTTATATATAAACCAATTGATATATATCTTATATCAACCAATGCTTCTTTTAACAGTGCTAGAAATAGTATTACGATCATTTTGCAATTTTGGTAGAGGTGTAAAGTACATTTACTCACATACTGTTGGCCTACTTAAGTTTACGTTTTAGGTACTTGTAGTATTTCCATTTTCAATTAATATAATGAACACATTTTAAATAAACACTGAGTTTAATCACTAAAAAGGATGAAACATATTTCATATAACCTATCTTACTGATACATAAAAAAAAACATCAGAACTCTGGTAACATTTAAGAAAGGTGATATTTTATTAATTTCAGATTCAAAATAAAAGTATTCACACAAACACATATTGAGTAAATAGACAATAATAGCTCTTCACCCTTCAAAAACAAAAACAAAACAAAAACAATTGTATTTCCTGCCGCCACTTCACTGTTACTGTGGTTACTGGTAGACATCCCATTTATTAAAAAATGTTATTATTTATAGAAAAATGAGGAATAAGCAAACGTAAAAAAAAAAGACTGAAAAGCCACGCATAGCACTAACAGTGGTACTAGATGCAGCACTTGTTGTAGTACTAAGTAGTAGCTGTTGAGCTGGAGGTTCCCTGTTGTTGATGCTCAAATAAACCTGTAACACAGAGAGAGAAACCGAGAGAGAGAGAGAAACCGAGAGAGAGAGAGAAAGAGAGAGAGAGAGAGAGAGAGAGAGACAGAGACAGAGAGAGAGAGAGAGAGAGAGAGAGAGAGAGAGAGAGAGAGAGAGAGAGAGAGAGACCACAGAGTCCAAAATAAACCTCTCCGTCTCTTACCAGGGTGATTAATATGTCCTTTTGAGAATATTTGTATTTGTTTCCAGTCGAGATAATGATATAAATACACCAACATACTTTCAATTCAAGACAAGCTCACATGATTGTAACTAATCTTAAGCCCTAATCAATACTGGTATGTTCATTTCAGACCCTGGAGCCAACTCTAACGCCCTCTTTGTGTGCCCACTAAACTGTAACTTCAACTGGTTTGAATACGTCAAACTGGAGGTAGAGGTAGATTTTCCTGAGAACTTGTAAGAGACAAGAGCCTTGTTTCAGTTCACATGCATCCGTAAAATAATCATCATCATTATCCAAAGTTAATGAATCTGTTCTTAATGTAATCTCTGTTTGCCGGGGTTGCTACAGCATTTTTTTTTTTTTAAAGCAAAGAATGGAGCTAAAAAAAACAATATGAACATTATATAATTCATAGCCCTAAACAGCCATATTTCAGAAATATTCTATTTAATTAATCTTTGTAATACAGGTTAATTCATACAACAATTGTCACAGCAGAAGGCATCTTGTTAATTCTCATTTTCTTTGTCCACAGTCCTTCTGATGGAGGGAAAGTCAGTGGTGAAGTTCAGTCAGAAGTCCCTAAACCCCACGTGCACTGTCACCCGTGAATGGTAAATAATGTCCATGTCAGCGACATGCTAACAGGGGTCGGAGTCAATTTTTTCCAAGAAAGACACTCTGGATCTAGTAAGGTTTCAAGTGGTTCTTTAGCAACGGCTCTGATGGGAGTGAAAGCAGCAATATTCAAGAGAAACATTTTAATGTTATAGCGTAGATCAAGCAGGCCAACCACGAGACACTCTGAGGGGTTTGTGCTGATTGGGACTCGGCCCCTGAAAATCACTACATTTACTTCCTTCCTTGTCAGGAAATCAAACTCCAAGACGAAACAAAATGCATTCAGAACGTGATGAAAATGAGAAATTGTTTTTTTTTTTCGATCTGTACAACAGCACGCACCAAACGAGCATACTTTAGAAATCAACCCCAAGATTTAAAAACTGCATTACCACACAACATTAATGTAACTTTGACAAGAAAAAAAAAAACACCAAGAGATAACTGCAGACACAAAGTCTTGAGCGTCGCCAATCTCGTAATAAAAACAAAGCGGCTACAGACACATGAAAAGCAGCTGGTAGCATTCAGAAAAAAAAAAACCTGTCTGAACCAAAAACCTGGAAACTCTTTTAAAAAACTCAGAACAGCCTCTGGTTTCATACGGAGTTAAGACTAATGCAGTTTTTCACAGCTACCATGGCTGCAACGTTTCCTGAAACATGGAGGAACCTGCCTGACCGCGGCGACAAAGAAACGAGCAAGGCAAGTTTTAATGTGTATTGTTTACTGTTTTTAATAAGTAAATGAATCCTGTCAGTGAATGCTTCTAACAGTTTAAGTCCAGTGGGGGGTTTTAATGTCCCATGATGATCTGAAGAGGAACAAGTCACACACTCTGGAAACACTAAAGGCAAATGAACACTGAAAGTTCATTTGTTTGCAGTAAATGCTCAGATTGAAGGGCACTGAATGTTTGCAGTCTTAGCTCAGACCTGTTTGCATCTCCGTTTAGGGAATCTGAACTGATTGTGCGTCATAACAAACACCTTCCACTAGGGGGAGCTCTTTGTGAAGACGTTGAAGCTTGAACTGACCCCTCAATGATCCCTGGTTCCCTCTTGCATAAACAAATGTGATATCTGATTGTCTGTGGTCATCACAATCTCTTTCATACTTAAAATCTTCATGAACCTGCATCGCCAACATTTTGATGACGTCTTCCCGCTTCAACAGTCCGTCGTAGTTGAAGCAAAGCGATCTGCTTCATCAGTTCTTGAGGTAGAAACAGGCTCAGTTGTGGTTAAAGGGACGTCGTTCAACCACAACGAGTGTTTGGAGGTATACTGTGTTGTCGTAACGTCTCCTAATTGTCGCTACCACGCAATTAAAAACCTTCCCTGAAGAGAGAGCAAGAGAGCTGCAGTACCTCCGCTGTTCAAATGCAAATATCTCACAAAGCCGGTCGATGGATGTATACGATAAACATGGATCCATTGTAGGGGGCAGGTGCTTGAATGTTGCCTCAGGGGCTAAAAGGTCACAGGGTCAACTCTAAAAAAGCAATGTTGATCCTTTAGATCAGTATTGATTTAATTTTGCTTCCTCAAGCAGCCCTCCCCCCAAACTAATGCTTTCAACCACAGCGTTTCTCTATTTGATTGTCAGCCATTACAAGCAACTGTGACATCTGCTACTCATGAAGACATAGTGAGCGAGGGAGAGGGAGAGCGAGAGGGCGAGACTTTCTGCATCTTGTGGAATCTAGGATAAAGATGACCTTAAAATGTAAAATTAACTTTCACCCTAGATCTTTTTGTCCTAGTTGTCGCTTCTAACCCGATACATTAGCGTCCCATACAAACATTGCTGTAAAGACAATTTTCAGAGCAGCATCAGGAGCAGAAGCTGAGTTTTTGACATCACACTATGATTTATAAAGCGTTCAAATGCATATGTTTGGAGGCGATGAAAATGAAGTCAGTGCCCGAACGATAATTCGGGCACTGACTTCATTTTCACTGAAGAAATACGCATCACCTTCCTCGGTAACAAATCGTCACTGAGAACCTGATCAATAACCAAACAGGGTTGTGAGTCTTGAAGTCAGACAACGTATGAAGATCATGTCTCGGCTTCATGTTCAGCCTTTCAAACTTTAAAAAAAATCAAACTAAAGCTCCACTATTCTTCCGCAAAAGGTAATAAAACAAGCGAGGCCGGACAGCCTGCTCACTATTTCTTTGAATGGAAGTGGTCGGCCGTCACGTTTAGAAAGAGTGCTTCTCAGAAGTGACCAGCGTTTGTGGAGCAGCTGTTGCTGATTTCCAACCGAGAGGCAAACACAGAGTCAAAGCCGCGACAAGCATCTGGTGATATTTGACTGGAACAGTAAAAAAACTGATTAGACTGAGGTACTGCTGGCTCTCTGGTCATCCCATGCTGTGTTAAGGCCTCAGAACAGAACCCATACACAAAGCCTGATTTATTTCCTAACGTCAGTAGGAATGAGGCCGCTTTGCGTTGGGGTGGGGTCGAGGGTCGGGGGGGCAGAGCAACAATCCTTAACAGTCCAGAGAGGTAACACAGGTTAACGTTCAAAAAGCTGAATGATTGATCTACCTCAAAATGCAGAAACACAACTACATGTTATTGATATGGTATCTCCACTGGGACTGACTTCACTTTTTTTTTAAAACATCTAACTCTAGCGAGTGTCCGTACAAGCACGAAGACACAGGCGAGCGCTCAGCCGCAGCTACGATTACATCTGAGATCACATTGTCAAAAGCCCAGATTAAGCAACATCTAAAACAGTCGAAAAAGATCACAAGACATTCTCTGTTGTGTCCCTGACGGCCGGCCTCGAGGTGACCCGGTCCTAGTCACAGCATAGGATAAGAAGCACTTGGATCAGAAGAAGCACTAAAATCATGCAAAAACAAAAAAATAAAAGCATCTGTAATCTATAGTACAAAAGAACCACGACAACAAAACGTTGAATGAACTGAAAAAGAACTGTCAAGTTTAGAAAGTGTCTCTTGACACCTGATAACCCATGTGAGAGTCAGGAAATCAAAGTTTTCCTGACTCTCTCCTGATGGCGGAAGGGATTGATCTACAAATACAGGCATGCATCTGACTCGAAGACAATCACTTCACGAGAAGGCCGACTTAGAAAGAAAAAAAAAGGAGGAAAATTGATCTTTCCGCGGAGAAGGATGTTAAAAAGCATTCGCTCTGTCAAAATATTCGACTGGTGAGCAGACGGACACCTGAGAACAATTGAAAACGTGTATTATTATTCACATACAATCTGAACCTCGAACAGCAACAGTCAGTGTGGACGCTGCCGAGGCTCAGAAAGAGGCAGCGAGGAGGGGAAAAAATCTCCTAAGAAAGGTTTCAGTTCATTTTCCCATCTGCACAACTGAGATTCCTCTTACAAAACGGCCATTTTTTTTAACATAAGCTCGACAAACAACCCGCAAGATTGGCACAGATATACATTGAACTGGCCTCATGTCAACACGCAGGTGAGGATTGTGCCAGCTGTCTCCGGAAGAAGAACCACAACAACCGCTCAACTCGCCGCTACGTAGCATTCAAGCTAACTCTATTGCCGAGACTCTGGCAGCGATAAATAATGAAATCACATGTATGAAAAAGTGAACCAATATTCTTGCAGATTGGGATCCAGTTGTGTTACATTTCACTGGGGAATCTGTGGCACTGATGTGATGTTTTATGTTGGTACACAACAGGAGCGCGGACCTGCACCGGGCCCCTCCAAAAGTAGATCCAAAATGGCTGCCATGTGAATAAGGGTTACACAGAATGAGGTCACAACGGTACATTGTTATATGCCCTGACGAAACAACATATACCTTTAAAGCTATTCTGATTAAAAATAGAGGAAATTCATATTTTCTTTTTTTTCTTTTTATAGAATTCTAAATATATATATTTTTCCTGCAGTGAGAGGATTATTAAAGATTTAAATGATAAAACACAGTAAAGAGAATAACAATAATAACAATGAAAAGGTAAAATAAAACAAAAAAAAATAAAAAATCTCTCCCCTGGAGGATAAAACATTGCTGTCAATCAGTAGCTGTGTTTGTGAGTGTAAACAGTGCATTGCCTTTCCTAGTAATTAACTTCTCTTTTGTTCTGTACATTTATGCATAAATAAATAATTCACAGGTTGTGCATACATATTTGTTTAGCATATACTGGCTCTCAGTTGAGATATTATTGTATTTTTTTTTTCCGAAATAATTTTGGCTATGAAGAACAAAAGAGGTGAGTTGGTGAGAGGAAACCTGAGATAGTGTAACTGAGTTTTAGTTTGTGTCATTCTGTACAGTGTATGGTTCTTCTCTTTTTGGCATAGATTATGTAGAAAATGAGGTTGATTTTTGGCTTTACTTAGCGTGGAAATAAACAACAAACAAAAAGAAAAGGGAAAGGCTGTTGGTTTGTTAAGACAACTGGTTGCTGGAGGTTGAGGTAGGTGTGTGCTGCTGCTGCTGCTGCTGCTGCTGATGCGGAGCGACACGACTGCTGACCGTCTTGTTGGAGACGGACGATCCGACGGCACCGGACAGAGCCGACCCTGCGGACGCCTGAGCGAAAAGAACGCCTGGACAGGAAAGAAACGAGATGCACGCAAATGAAGGTGAGAATACAAAGGAAACGATGGGGGCAATAAAACAGGATGTTTCCTCGTCGTGAAGTGAATCATCTCCTTGATCTACTGTATCTATTGTATGACTCACCGGTGTACACCACTCCGTTGAGCTCCACCGACATGCTGATGCTGCTCGTGCCGTTGGTGGTGAGGTTCAGGGCCGAGTCCTGCCGGTTGTCTATAAGGAAGACGCAGAGCTGTGTTAACAAAACTGTAGTTTTCTGTTTTGTAAAAAAAAACTACAAGATGTCTTTGTATCATCAATCCAGAGTTTACTTCTGTCTGATATTTCTATGAACGAAAGGAGCCATTTAAAAATACAAGATTCTCTCTCACAGCCGAAACGTTGCGTGTAAATTTGCAAAAAAAAAACGTTCATCATTTCTCCGAAGTCCTCCGTATATTCAGTACTGAGAAACAGTTGAATCAGATACACAGCAGCCAAGACACTCTTCTATAAGATCAAAGCGTCTGCTGGCAGAAGGGAATCTCCGCTCAGACACACACATGTAGTGTGTGTATGTATGCATGCTGTTTCTATACGCTAAACGGGTCAACATATAGGTTGCTTCCTCACTGTTGGGAGCTGTGGTTTGTGGTGAGAAGACAAGAATGTCTTGAGATACAAACTGTCAGCAAGAAGGAGTGTGTGTGAACTCCAGCTGGTGTAAATCCTGCTTTAAACATTTAAATGTAATATTCTCAGTGATGCCCACACAGCAGATGTGATGTGATAATATATGTATATGCATTTGGTTCAATTATTGCAGATTCTTATAATTCTGTCTTTGGAAGTAGATCGTAATTGGTGCGGATTGATTATTGTAATTATGAATACACGAGTATGGATTTAAAAATACCTCAAAGCAGCGCCCTGAAGACTCTTCTACTATCCATGCACATGTTGCCTTGAGGGCATGTCATTAATCACATGGGTTTTAAAATAGTATTATTTTGAGATTGATTTGCATATTGACGTCTGTGGAATCAAATAATCGAGTTTCTATCTGCTGCAAACTGTCGCTCTGATAGAAATACAGGGCCAAGATAACAGAAAATATATCACACTGTCAAACCAAAGAGGAAGTCTACATTCATTAACACATAAGTTATAGATAATGCCTTTTGAAATTACTGTTTAATTTCACATCTACCTGTCTAAGAAACCTCAATAAAGTTCGACCTCATGAGATTCGGCAGATGTAAAAATCTGGTTCACACTTCTATCTTGCGTTGATTAGATGGTGGAATAATATGCACAAGGGGTCACAGTCTTCTTCACCTGATGTGAAAAAAAAGCATGTTTCCTTGTCTAACTTGTTTTGTTTTAGCTGCATGAATCAGGAACTCCGCTGTGCGCTCAGTACCTTGGTTGTTGATGCGGATGTTCATGGGTATCTGCGCGGTCATAGCCAGCAGGTTGTGTTGCAGCGCTCTCTGCAGCAGTCGGTGGTGCTCCTCGGCCGGCAGCGCCATCTTCTTCTCCGGCGGCTCGCCGGCCTCCAGTTTGTCCCTCAGCTGCTCCAGAGCGGCCATCTGAGCCGTCATCGCCGCCTGAGCCGCCGCCGCCGCCTGCACGGAGGCCATGGAGTGACCCGCCAGCGCCCCCGAGGACAGACGAGCCACACTGACCCCCGGCTGGCCTCCGTCCTCTTTTGGCCCGGACGCCACAGAGAGGGACACGAGAGGGAGTTTAATTAAAATACAACCGTGTAATAGAGACAGAACATCCATTCCTTATAGGTGAAGATTTGAGTTTCCTCCTTAAAAATGACTTCTGCTTTTCAGATATACTGAAAGAGGAACTATCTCCAGTCATGTAAAGTATTGCTCTATTCATTTAAAAAAAAAAAAAAAAAATGGTACAGGCGAGTTGCAATAATTCCAAACTAAAAATTAGGACAAATCCAAAAACTAAATATTCAGATTCTCCATCCGAGTTTTCAAAGATTGACTCCAACAATGAATGCCATGGGAGGTGTAATCTAATCTGTGAGCCTCACCTTTCTTGATCCTGTGGATGGGGGTCAGCGAGGCCCCGTTGGTGCCCATCATCAGGCCCACGCTGGACGAGGGCAGCTTTGGCGAGGAGAGCATGGTGGGCGTCCCGTTGGGCGAGTAGGTGAAGAGGGAGCTGCCGAAGCTCTGTCGCCGGCCCTCCCGCCGATTACTGTCGATGGCCGCCTGGAGCTCGTTGGGGTTGCTCAGACTCCTCTTGTCACATTCGTACGGGTACAGGTACTTCATGTATCTGAAGGGATGACATTGAATTGATGTTTTCGAAGCTTTAAAACTATTTTGATTGCGCTGAACCACATTAGTCAATTTAAATGGGATGTGTTTGGCTGAATGCACCTGTTGCATTCTAATAAACTAAATACATGTGATGTCACAGATGTCATTATAATTGTCTCAGATTGGGCTTGAAGATGATTTTAAAGGAATGAACGATAGAAGAATCAACTAAATGATGACACAAGAGTCTTAAAAGTGTCTCGTCTCGAGGCTCTGCGGTGCAGCCAATGAACAGCGAGAAAGTACTGCATTTAGAGCCGACTGCAGGAAATGAGTTTAAACACATGGAGCTGATTGGTAAAACAAAATGGCCGCTGACATGTGACAGCCAGCTCTACCCCGAGTAAGATCACAGTAAACAAAACAACCCAATAAAAATGTCTGCTTGTGAGTTTTGTTTACAGTCCCGTGTGGCTCGTCTTACAGTGTGAATCCAAACACACACACACACACACACACACACACACACACACACACACACACACACACACACACACACACACACACGTAACCGAGTTACATTGCAGCTACAACTGGAGGTGTGATCCCATCGTCTGTGTGTGTGTGTGTGTGTGTGTGTGTGTGTGTGTGTGTGTGTGTGTGTGTACTGACTGTGTGCGTAGGGTGAAGGCTGCACTGGTGATTGAGGTAGGCAGGTTGAGTCCTTTGGTGATTTCCCGCCACAGTTTCTTGTTGATGACCTCCACCAGGCCGCCCTTCTCCGTCACCAGCCTGTAGAGCATGTACAGATCCAGGACCTGCTTGGCCATGATGGGAATACGGTTCACTGGGGTTCCTGTAATATCACACACACACACACACACACACACACACACACACACACACACACACACACACAGAAACGCATACACGGGAAAAGTCAGTATAAAACAAATAGAATTAAAAAACACTGAATATCTTTTGGGGTTTGACGCGTTTGAAAAGAGCTTTAACCTTTTTTTTTTTATTGAAACTTTCTGAAAAATGGAGCGAGGTGTACTGGAGATGAGTGTTTTAATTTATTTTGATAAATCTTTAGATTTTTATCATTTGATTTTCCGTTTAAAAAACATTACTCAACCTGACGAAGCTGTTTTTTTGTATTCAGATTAAAGATGAAACGTTAATAACAAACCAAGTATGAGAGAAAAATGTCTCGAGGAAAAGACCTAATCAATATTTCCAATACTATTCATCTTTGACAAATGTCCCTTTCCCATCAAGAACAATGAAAGCCTTTGTTATTCATTTCATCGAGACACATTTAAACAGAGACTGGAGCTAAACACAATCTTCAGGCGCATGTTTGTCATGAAATATGATCAATCCTAGATTTGCATACTAAGGAGCGACGCCTCAGTTACCGTTGCGACCTGCAGATGGCGCTCTCAGATTCTTAGAACGGCCTTTGTAGATCCGCCAAATGCTGTTGGCTCTGACATTGTAAACATTTCAGGATGTTTTTCTTCAGTTTTGAGCACATCTGATGTCTTAATGGCAACCGTTGCCAGCTGCTCTGATTATTTCATCCATAAATTAAACTTGTGAAATTAACAAGGCCGCTTGGTATTTATGAGAGAAGGAAGATCAAAATTACACGATACGTTTCTGAAACTCGACAATGAGTTGTCGAACTGAGACAGTTCTGATGTTTTGTGTGCAGATCCTACATGGTGATTGAGTCAGTGTGTGTGTGTGTGTGTGTGTGTGTGTGTACAGATGGAAAGGTACATCAAACTATTTCTAGGCATTGATACGCCGTGTCCCTTCTGGTTATAGCCTGGGAACGACGAGCGGCCGCATGCGACCATAAAGCAATCGTCTCCGAAAGAGGAATAAAGACCCCACCCATGCGAGTGAAAGATGAGCAGCGGGTGCTGTGTCCTATGTCAGGAGGAGGAGGGGGGGGGTGGAGGAGGAGGGGTGGAGGCGTCATCGCTCCAACTATTAAGAGTCAATGTACGACACTGACTGTAGATAAAGCCTGGAGGGAAACGACACTGAATGGATGTGTAGGTGTGCTTTAAGGAGTGAAGAGCACATGCACTGATGCAGTGTGTATTTAACACACAGACACACACAGTTACATACCTCTCTTTTGCATGAAGCTGAAGAGATCATCCAGAAACTCTTTTCTCTTCGGGTCCCTGTCCAGTTCATACAACTGTGGGGAGGAAGAGGAGGGAGACAGATGAAGCCACAAAGTATGTTTTTTCTAAAAAAAAAAAACGCGACAAAGCATTGATGTCTGACATGAGAACACCAAAGCAAAGCAACACATTGTCACACAATCAGTACGAAGAAGTCATTGCGCATCGAATAGCTCACGATCTCGCCCTCTTCTGAAGCACTTTCATCCTTAAAGAGCTGTCACGAGAAACCAAACAGTTTCCCTCCGATCATAAAAAGAGACGATAGAGACTTAAAGAAATGTTGTGGTCCCGTCGGGCTTGATGAGGACCTGATGTGGGTCCAGCTGCTGGCGGGGCCCCGGGGCTCTGGAAGCGTTCGGTGAAAGTTAGCAGTTAAAGTGGGGCGCCGGCTCAAAGGGGAGGGGGGGGGGAGTACAGTGAGGCCATTGAAGCCTGTGGTCGTTTTCCCCCGGACCAGTTTGCCAGTGCGATAGTGAAAAATCTCTGTCTTTCTATTTATGTGTCACACATGAAGTTCCTCTATTCTCGGTGGGAAAGCAGAGGAGCAGCTTCGGTACTGTGCTCGAGGCGTTATCTTCGTATCACACAGTATCTTTATGAGATCATTGAGTTTCGCAATCGGTTATTGATTGTGTTAAGTTGTGAAACACAGGCCGCACATTGTTACTACGCAGACACAACAGCTAGCAGGCAGCGTCACAACTAACCAGTGCAGAGCATTACATGTTACAACCTCACAGCACGAAACTGACACCAAGAACCATCACGATCTGAAGCTGAAGCAACAGAAAACTAATCAGCAACGGTTTCCATAATTGATGAAGGCCACATATTTTCTGGTCTCGGCTTCTCAACGTTGTGAAGGTTTGATGCAAAAATGATGTCTGTGTTTAAAAAAATGTCCACTTATGCTTTAGGAGAGAGGATGAGATGGACGGTCTTCACATTTCTGAAGCTTTATCGAGCCAACAAGAGTCCTGTGTGATTAAACTGAACTGAAAAACGATTTAAACGTGCAGCTCGGCAAACAAAAAAGACAATTTGACGATTTGCTCAAAACAGCAAGTCAGCTAATCATTTCCTCGATTAATCGATTAGTGTTTGAAAAAAAGTTTCTCAGAGAAGAAGGTGATCAAAAAAAGCTTGAAACAAATAAGGAGTTCACGCTGGAGGCTCTGGAAACACAAAACATTTGACATGTTTGCTTAAAAACACCCCCCCCCGCACAAAAAAAACAAATCAGTGAATTGATCGATCGGCTTATTGTTGCAGCTCTATTCAAAATTGTAGGAATTTCCTGTCACGTGCATTGGCTGATGGAAGAAAAAGCATGCTCATTTAAATGCATTTCAGACGCGCTAAATCTACTCTGCCACCACGTCGACAAGCGAGGGCGAGTTAAAAAAAACAAAAAAACAACCTGCAGTCAGTTACTAAAATATTTCTGCATTAGCTTTAAATCACCCGGCCAGAGGAAATGAGAAGGAAAGGCTCGTCAAGCTGAAGTCTGGTACGATTAGTGACAGTAGAGGCCTCTCACCACTAACAGACTGCCCCTCATTGTGGCATTCAGCCCTCATTAGTGACACCAAGTTGCCATGAGATCTTATAGTCTTGTGGGTGTAGGGTGGGGGTGAGGGTGGAGGGGGTGTAGGGAAGGCTTGAGGTGGGGGATGCCGCCTAATGCACAGGCCTGCTTGCAAAGAGAGGAGGGGGAGGAGGGGGGCTGTAATTACAGGATGCATGCATTTTGTGAAGTGCTGCACCATAAATCTTTGAAATGACTCCCTAAACTCCCATCCCCCCATGTTGCTTTATTTGCTCTCCACCCCCCTTCTCTCTCTCTCTCTCTCTGTCCTGATCACACAAACAAATATTTCCCTGGTGGCGTGGTGGGAGCACTGTCACATAAACACACACACACACACACACACGGGGGGATTAATGTTGTGTCCCCGTCGCTGCAGATGTGTAAAATGCCACGAACAAAAAAAAAGGTTTATGAACAAAAACAAGACGCAGTTCAACCATTTCTTTCTCCACGGACAGCAATTAGTGAGAGCAACGCTGCAACACATTAACTATCGGAGCCGGTAGGTTGACACGGTCTTCCTTCGGAGCAATTTTCGGGAAGTGTAGCGGCGGCGCAGCAGTGTTGACATGGCAGTGTGTTGATTAGCTCCACTGTTTCCCTGCCAACTGAAGGAGCTGTCACACTTCAGAGTCTACGGTGAAGTGTGAACTGTGTTAACGCGCTCACAGGGTCCCTCTCACTGATGCATATCCAGTTTCACGTCTCCTTCAGTATTTTGCCGTTCACATGGACACGGACACGGTATCCCGCTTCCTATCGACGAACATGTGACTAGAATCTAAAATCTCGCAGTCATTAGCTTCTGTTTCTGTCTTCTGCCGCGTTTCTAACATGTTTTACTTCGAAAAACTGGGATAATGAGCAGTATTGGGAATACTTCCTGATACATCTCACATCAGCATATGGGAGATTATTATTTTTCCAGGTTTCTGTCATGTGATTTAAGTCGATGCAGCCTCATATAATCAAATAACTGAAAGATCAACATGTTTAAACAAATTAGTAATTCAAATAGGAAAGTTCCTTTCCTTCCAAACGCCATTTTCTAATGACCTTACCTTCTCTAAGTTTACATACGACATACAAAGCTCTAAACAGGATTTGTCCGGCGGCTGCTAATGTACACAACACTCGTCACACACTGGATTCAGCTTAAAACATGTCAACCTGCGTCTCGCACAGCAGCTGGTAATGGACCAGATACATTATGGAGAGCAACAGCTGTTATGGGTCTGGGGGATGGAGGCCGCAAAGATGACATCATCACTATGAGACACCTGGTTGACTGAAAGCAGCCAATCAGGATCCCGTCCAACCGGCACCACCACTGCCACCCCTCATTATACGTTTCCTTTTTATTTTCTGTCTTTCTATCTCTCCTCAATGTCTTTTTCTCCTGGCAGCTTCCCTCTCATTCGGATTCAGCTCCATGTATATTATATAAATACCCAGCTGCTGCACACGCACACTTTATCATGATGATGTTGTGTACTTACAGTATGTGCAAAGGGCAGGGGCCCCTCCAGGATTAAAGCTATGCTATTAAAATAAACAAGAAAACGAGATAAACCACTAGAAACTGGGCTAACTGGTAAAGCTGGGAGTCAGTGAACGCCCCTTCACCGAATTCCCCGCAACAGAAAAAAAAGTAAAACTACAGAGCTGACTGGAAGACTTCTAATTTCCTGATTCAGGGTTTCCAGGACTTCACTTTTTCAAAACTCTTTCAAACAACGGAGCCACTCGATCACAGACGAGAGATATTTCGTTAGAATTGGCGTCAAAGACAGAGTTTTGTTCTGGTGACAAATGGTGACGGAGAGGAAAGTGAAGCGAATGCCGTCTGGTTGGCCGCCAGAGGAACGAGACGTCCGGCTTCACAAGCCGCACACACACGAACGCGTCCTCAGCGCTGGACGGTCGTTTGGTAATTTCCCAACTCGACGGCGCTTAAAGGTCAGGTGCAGCTCGTCTGGAGATGAATTATAAACAGGCCGGGAAGCAAAGTGGTTTTATACTGCAAAGAATCAGTAACCAAAAAGCAGCCTGTTGCCATCAAGCAACAGGGAGAAGGGGAGGGGAGGGGGGGGGGGGGGGGGACTCCTTCACCATTAATGCAAATGGAGTTAGCGAGCCAGGGGCACAAGTGTCACATAGCACATATAGAGGCTTTGCAACTGAAAACCAAAACTGAGAGGAGACCGGGGTATCGTCTGCACGCTCCTTTACACCTGCCAATCACCTTGAGGCTGACACACACACACACACACACACACACACACACACACACACACACGGTCAAAGTTTAAAAAGCAAAGGTTAGCGCAGTGATTCATTTTACGTTAGGTTTCAACAATCACCTTTCAGGTAAGATGACTTCACAATAGTTTATTCTTTTAAACGTTTGACTAAAATCACGTCGCATTGAATGTTTTCCTTCTACTTAAAGAAGCTGCTGACGCGAATACACAACGTGACGTTCAAATACACCCGGTGGCCACTTTATTAGGTCTACATTCACAAGCTAGAAAAATAATACTGTTCTCCATTAAAGACAAAGTTAAGAGGCGTTTATAATATTCTGACCCAAATTAATACAAATAGGAGCAAACCATAAAGCTGCCGACTACACTGTTTATTCTGGCTAATGCCATTATAGTATATAATAATATATGAGCTTGATATCTTTTTTATTCATTCCTTTAAGTCAATTGAATATGGTTGCCAGTGTGGAAGTCAGACATAACAATTCCTTCTTTATAATAGTCGTAGTTGTTAAACAGCTTTTTTTTATTAGCCACAGAACAAACACAAAGTCTTTGAATGAGTAAGACGACATATGGAACATATATGTTCGTACTAATCTCCTTCATGAGAAGGAACAACCTTTAAGGGTGCGGAGAGATAAGGTGTGGGTAATCCTTTGCATACTATTTGTATTATTTAATGGAGGTCTTTGTATTTCGCAGAGGAAATCAGGTTTACAGCGAGACCGTTAAATCCCCTTTCATCCAAAGCTGGAGGACCAGTTTCACAACTTTATATTAACCTTGAGTCGTTCCTCCTCATGAAAGAGATTAGCATGAACATATACGTTCCATATGTGGTCGTACCTGATTTTAAAGGTTAGCAATTGTCTCACGCACACACGGTTCCTTTGTGTTAAACATGTTGCGTCTTAAAAAGAGACAATGACGGAATGATAAGTGTGGTGGAGTCTCACGGAGCCAATTTGTAATCATAAAGAGAGGGGGAAGGGAATGTATGGCGAGCAGGGAGAGGGATTGAGGGTCTTTATTCAGCTCTTGAACACATGATCAGCCATATTCAAACACAGCATTGTTCCAGGCCAAAGCCCTTTTATGAGTGTCATTATTGCACCAGAGCAAACACAAGCAGCAGCATTGGCACGGCCTTCAAAGTCGTATCATATACGAACATCCCACAGTGTAATCCTCCACCTCTGTAAAAGTAAAGCGTACGGCGAGGAGGTGGATATGGTGGGTGGACACCAGAAGTCAAAGCTAAAATTCGGGTTTGTGTGTCATCAGCTTTTGGGTTCAGTAAAACAAAAAAAAGGCATTTTATTTGATTGCAATAACAGATTTACAGGTTTTGATGAGCATGATACACCTAACTGAAATCACAAATGACACAAACAGACTACTTTTTTAGAAAATAAATCAAAAAGCTGTGCGACGGGTCTGGATGTTCCTCTCCAGTGATCCCGACGCCCTTAACTTGAATGAGACTGGCTGGAAAACGAAATATACAACAACGATAACAACAACAAAAAGGGATTTATTGATTCTTTAATCTGTCTATTCTGCTCGACAGCTAAACAAAACAAAATCAGATCCTTGACGTGTTTTTCTTTCTCTTTTGTTCCTCGGGTTTCTGTTTTGCTGCCGTTTGAACAAAACTTTCCAGAGATCAAATGTTAATCAAACAATGTGAGCGGAGCGCTGTGACGCATGTGAAAAGAGTGTTTTATCTTTGCCTTATCACTGCTCATCACGACATAATGAGTGTTAATGCTTAAAACACACACAGAAAGCATCAGCAGCTCAGAGTCAAACTGTGTGTTTACACGGTCGCTCATCAGAGGAACCCGTTCACGAGGTAATCAATGAGAAATGAACGACTTTTAGCACTAAGGCGCCATCAGGTAGAGGGAGAAATCTACTGTAGAATATAAAGAAAGAAGGAGATCCATCCCTAAAGACAACGGACGTGAATGTCATGCAGCGACAAGACAGACACACACACACATTAAACAGTATCAAACGTATGTCTGCTGAACTGTTGAATTACAGCGGACATTAGCCACCGCTTCTTTTGTCAGTAAGCCAATTAAATTGCTTCCTTGTGCTTCTAATTTTCACTTGAAATGAACTTAATCCCGTCAGTCAGCCGAGCTGATGGCAAAGTGGCAGAAACTATGACGACTGTCTCCCCAAACTCCCCCTCCACGAGCACACAATCAACAGCAACAATAGAGCGGTGCGATTGCAGACACACACACACATCGGTGTTTTATTGATCGAGGCAGGATCAAACACATCATAATCCTAATTGACCAGATGACCTCGTAAAATGCACTCTATCGACTGAGGATGAGGAGCCAACAGCCTGCGGAGACAAACAACCACAATGTGACTTCTTCCTCTTATCTGCCGCGGTCACATTTCCCCCTGAAAATGAGAGAAAGCGCGATAAGCGAGCGAGAAAGACAGAGAGAAGGATGGAGGCAAAGCTGCTGAATAAATACAAATAAATAACGTGTCAACTGTGGAACAACACAAGATGAGCACGATCTGCCAGAATGACTCGATCCTGGTTTGTGGATGAAGATTCCCCATCTGGTTTCCACTCCCATTGGACGGAGAAGATTAACTTTTAAAACATGTGACACCACGACTTTCCTTTAACCAGAATACACTTCTGGGAAATTCAATGATGTGCCAGAAACTCAATGATCTCCGAGTGCGTGGTTTCCTTGTGGTGTGAAAAGTTGCGAGCGAGGCCTCCGCAGGGCTTCACCAAAGCGTTTGTACGCCTTGGCTTCTGTCCCATGTAATTGGCAGATATACAGTATCCCCTGTTGACGGGAGAAAGGGTGCAAACCAGTCGACGACGACAGGACATGCGACCAGAACGAGCGCTATCCCACGCTAACATGCCGCCCTCCATTCCTGCCCGCTGCCCCTCAGCTGCCTCGGCTTGTAGATTTGGATAAGAATCAGAAATAGCAGCCGGCTTTCCCAGGGCTCTCGAGAGTTTGATGTATGTAGCTGTGAGCAATCTGTTGTAACCGCAATGCTAATGAGTAGTGTGGCGATGATGGATGCCCAAACTGGGCAGGGCAGGGCTGAGCAGACCGAACGAGGGGAAGTGGGTGTAACAGCAATTTAAGATCATAAATCAGTGCGTTGAAAGAAAGCAAGCAAATAACTGATACCGCACTCGGCGTCTGTTTGGTGCTTGTGTTGTGTCCCTCTCGAATATCTTTAAATAAGATGTCTATCTCCAAACGAGCCCTGCCCTAAAAAAAAAAAAATGGAAGAAAATCTTGACCTAGATAATCATCTAATGTGCGTCGGCGTGAAAGCTGAAGGTATTTATTCAGCGCCAGAGCAGATGCAGCGATAACGTTTGTGTCTGAGAGCAGAAAGATGGAGACACAGATGTCTGAGGGTTCAGCGGGAGGTCTGTCGCAGCGCTTGTGTACAAACAGGAAGAAGACATGCAAGAGATACTGAAACTGGATGAAAGGAAGGCTAAAAAAAATGCTCTTCAGTATAGACACGTGGTCGGGGGCTTGCTCCGTCGATCAAAAAAAGGGGATGGATGAACAGGGCGAGGAGTTTGATGGTTGACGGAGGCCCTTAAAAAACATATCTGGCACCACCCAGCCCCACGCGGGGGCAGATATCTGCCCACGTGGCTCACCAGAAGCTGAGATAACACGGCCACGTGGCAAAGCCCGCCCAGATCAATAGGTGGATGGGCTGCAGTTTGACCTCGGGCTCGTCGCGTACACACACACCCTCACAGAGCTTTCTCCTGAACCTTCAGCTTCTCAATCTGTTCTTTTTGCCTTTCGTTGGTGCATGACTGCATTCCTTGCCACCAACTAACTGTCAATCACTGAAATAGCGTAAAAAAATCAGCAGGAAACGGGACTGTGTGTCATATGAAATGCATGCATGTGCGTCACCGTGCATGTTCAAGAGGAACAGCACTAACGAAATGGAGCATTATTAATTAAGAAATGGCCCAAACCCTTTGTGTTATCTTTAAATATCCAAGAGAAGAGTTTTAAAAAATCAAACTAGCAATTCACCTGAAAGTCGTCTCTGTCTTTCTCTTTTTTTTAAGTATACATTTTGACTCACAAGTTAAATGTGGCCAAAGTATTGTTAAAGAGTCAGCATGCACACACCAGGGCCCTGAAACTGCCATACATCTCAATAGTACACAGTCATTCTCATCGTGATGAAGTTTCGCCCGTGGCTTTCTGGCTACGACACGTCGCAAGTGGAAAAGGTCTGCTAGCGGTTCACGTTGGTGTGAAATGGAGGTAAAGAATCCCTTTTTGTGTCTGCGGCGTGAACGCAGCCGTGCCCACGCGACTAAAGAACGTCGGCTATTGTCAAACACAGACAAGACGGGACGGCTCGCGTTGTCACCGGGGGTCAAATCTGATTATCGAGGCAGAAAGAGAAAAGTGAGAACATGTGCCCCGCTCTGCATAACACAATTGATTGCGCAGACCTTGAGAACGTGCAGCAGAGTATCTCTCTGTGTGTGTTTGACCTACATCTTAATTGATTCTTTCAGGAATGAGACGCTTTCAGCACACGCTACCTTTTCAGAAGTATCTAAAAGGCAACGGGCCACATGCACTGCTTTTGTTCAAATGAATGCCTCCTGCGTGAAAAGATGTCACTGAGGAATTTTGATTGTTTGACAACTGCAACCTTTCAGTGCCGATCTATTTTCTGAGCTCATACATACATACAAGGCTACAGGACAGAGCTAATTATGCAGGAGCAAGAGTGGGAAAGAAAGAACTCACATAGTTCCTTTAGAAAGGAGACGCAGGTCAACACACACACACACACACAGACACACACACATGGCAAAGTTGATGAAGGTTGTGTGCTAGTCTCCCTGCCTCAGAATAATAATTTCTTCTTCTACATGATCACATTAAAGTAAGCAGGAAGCTAAAGGGAGAACTCACACGAGTAATCCAGGAGCGTGTTGACTCACAACATCTACACAACAGCCGAAGAAAAGGCGAGCGCGGAGGAGCGAGCCTCGGCCTATACGCAATCTTTGTTTACATTCTTGCTTCAAATCCCCCCCCCTCCTCCCTCTTCTCCTCCGTATTGAGCGCTTGCCAATTTGCTACGATCCCAGTGGCTGGACGGTTTTCTGACATCAGCGATGTTGCTGCACGATGGACACGATCGCAACGCTCTGCGGGGCTTTACAGTCAGAACGAGCGTGTGCTACACACACTGCTTGGCAGCAGTTCAGAGCCCAATGCTCCCTCGGTCACACCCACTCTTCCTCCCCCTCCTCCTCCTCCTCCTCCTGTGCTGTTGCTCCTCTGCTCAACAGGAAGACTTTCAGGAGTCTTCTCATGCTGCCTCGGCCTTTTGTTTCCAGCCCTTTGTTCTGGTGACGTGAACAGGGCCCATTAAGCGTGTTTTCTTTGTGTTAAACGCAGGATCAGTGCGCACGGAGACGGATCCAGGCCCAACATGATTAATGAAATGAAAACTCCCCTGTGATGATGAATTAAACCCCTGGAGATTCCAGTTCAGAGAACCGGTTCCACACAAACAAATAGTTTGTGGCTCTGGAGTTGAGATGTACTCTGACATACTGGATGACAATAAGTTAATGCACTGGAGAAAAAGGTTGTGGAACACGTTAGTGCACAGCTTTTTTTTCATTAATTGACAGCCAAAAGGACACATAACTGTCAAATAAACAGAAAACAATTCATCTCCTGTTGTGATTTTATTTTCAATATTTTTCTACTGTTCATTATTAATTTTGCTTTATTACCGTTCTACTGTTTATTTATATTACTTGATTTTTAATCTGTATTTACTTGTGAGCAGTGCTGCTGTAATCCTGTAATTTCCTGTTTGAGGGACTAATACAGGATTATCTTGTTTTATTTCATCTTCTTCATTTTGTCACCGCAGTAAGGGACGTAAGGAAAGTTCATATTCTAGAAGTCAAAGCAGCAGAAGATGTGTGTTTTGACTCTGCATTGAAGGCAATATACGGCTGTGAAAATGCACGAGTTCATATAAAAATGCAAACACAACATGGTTCATGGTTTATACACAACAATCAAAAGGCCCGAACCAAACGACAGAGGAATATAAACCTGACGAGCACTTATCAGACAGCTGTATCAGCAGAAACCTGACGGGCAATCCCAATAAGTGTCGCTCCCAATTGGCTCTCATTCAAGCTCCACTTCCTGTTGTCACTAACAGCCCCTTCCCCCTACGCCCATTGAGTGTGTGTGTGTGTGTGTGAGCAATTTAATGTTTAATGCCAACTCCCCTCCATTCGGCCTGATCATGGTGAGTGCCATGAATTTTTAAAGACATCCCTACTTTACTGTCCATCTGGGCTCCATCTGCCCAGCTGTTGGTGTTTAAAGCAGACGGAGACACAGAGAGGAGACTTCAAAGGCTTTGGACAAATTCTGGCCTGAGGACGATATTGTTTATAAAAAAAGGGGGTAGGAGAGTGGGGGAAGTTATATGAATGTATATCATAGCATTCACTGCGTTAAGATTGTAATTGCACATCCACACATCATTTGTGGGGACGCTCAGGAGCCAAAGAACAGAAAAAAATTTATTTAAAATAATGTATCAAGACTTTCCTCATTCCTTCATCTTTCACGTTTATACTGTTGGGAGGAATGGATTAGTTATCAATTAGTTATACACGTCGTGGCTCACTGGCTAATCTACCTCACGTATCTGACATATAGCGAAGACAATATATATTATAGCGCTGCTTAATAGTGCTGCGTTACAGTGTGTATGGAAAGAGTTTGGGTCTTTCTTTCTGCTGCTCCGATGCGATGGATGTCAATTTCTCTTTATAATTTGGGTAAACTGATCCTTCACTGAGTGTCCTGGTGGGTTGAAATAATTTGTTAAACATAAATATTAGATGTGTGTATTGTGAGACACGAGAGACGCTGGAAACTCTTGAGCAATCAATCGTATCCAGCCGTCCCTTCTGCTCAGTGTTTATTTTTCAGCTGAGCTAAAAAGGGCTCTGTCGTACCACAGATATCTTGTACATCAGTTTCTATTTATTGCATTCATTTTGTCTTTTCAAAATCAACCATAATCGTAGGTTTACATTGTTTTTAGGTTTACTTAAGCAACACTACTTAGTTAGGCTTATGAGATAAAAACAAATCTGTTGGTTCCACATGGGACATGAACAGAGGGTTCCTGGGTGAAAGTGAGTTTAACCTTTTGGAAACCGCACGCGAAAATACTCCCACGCCCATTTTAAGTCCCAGCATGCCCCATTCAGACAATCTTTCGGCTTAACATATGTAATTTTTCCTTTTTTGAACCAAACGACACAGTTTTTTTGACTGAAACTCCTTCCTAATAGGACAAGGCTTTGTTTTATTATGATTTTTGTCGCAGATTTTGATTATTTAGGTCCTAATCTTTGCAAAAAGGTGTCTTATTGACGCTCCAGGAGGCATTTTTGGGGAATCTGGCTCATACCATGCTGGATGTTCATAGTTACGATCAAAATATCTTTTAAAAGTCTTGTTTTTTTTAGCAGATATACATTTTTTTCCCAAGACTTTGCTAAACAAATACACACAATAAACACAAGTACTGTAATTATTGGGGTTCCTACAACGACTCAAACACAGGGAAAATGAGGTCTGGAGAGCCACATTGGTTCCACAGTTTCCAACGGGTTAAAGGTCGCAGCGGCATCACTGAAATAACTCTGCTGAGGTTGAAATGCCATTTCACCAGCAGCACAAACTAGTTTCAATTACAAAAATAATCCAGCGATGCCGGCATAATGTGATATCTGCATTAATCCGTGTCCTTTAATCAATTACTCTGCACGCTGCCGCAGCCAGATATGACACCGCTGGCTTGATTTAGTCTGACCTTTCAGCCGAGCGCGGAGAGAGAGGAAGGTGTAGCTGGCTGATCCACCAGGAATGCAGCTCGGGCCTCGGCTGATATATTTCAGCCACACACATACAGCTTGAGGCCAAACCTCACCTAAAAATGGGGTGAGGGTGCTTCCTCACACACGGCACCTTGGATCTAGATAGGTGTGCAAAAGAAGGCGTATTCAAGGATATTGAAACTATTTCTGACTGATTTTCTTGAATTAGATGCCTCTTACAATAGTTAAATGCCCGTTCCATTACAATTCAGTTGCTGTATTGTGTGTTTCTTTGGGAATGCACGTAGACAATACTGCGTGACGCGATGTCGGGATTTAAACACAAACGAAAAAAGGGCCGTTCTTCGTTTGGAAGAGCTCCAACTGCTGCCAACTGATAGAGGCACGCAGGGTCTGTGCTGAGGATCTGGGGTTCCCACTGGCCACATTATCACCCTCCCTCAGGCACATTCCAGCAGCCTCCACCCACCTGCCCAAAATAAACTGTACAGCCTTAACCCCTTCCTACCCACCCGGTGCAGTTTAGCCCCAGAACACATAAAGCTAAGGTACTTATGGAGGCCCGCAAAGCTGGAGATCAGGACTTTCTTCCATTATTCCTGGAGAAAAGTGAAAAAACAGTTCTATTACAATGCCTTTTTGTCATGTAGACGGCAAACAATAGACTGATTAAAAGGGCACACTTATTATAAAAGAGCCGGCTCATATGAAACTGCATGGAACGCTGCATTTAAGAAGCAACGACAACTATTTTCTGCTCTTTAAAATACTGAAAAACTAAGAAAATATGTGTCTTTGTGTGTGAATTTAAAAAGCAAAATACACAATGATGACTGAAATAGAAAAGCGCACCGAGGCCTCAAACACGAGGCTCTATCCTGGTGACGTGAAATCAGTCGGTAATCACAGAGTTTTCTGATCTCTGCCCCGACACGCAGCTGCTGGATGCTCAACATCAACGCGCAACAGCAATGAAGGCAACAATGAAGCAATGAAGGCAACACAACATGTTAAACAAGTCACAGGTCTACGAGCTCGTCTGGTATCGCCAAGAACTGAAGCGCACAATTATGATTGTTTGGAGTGATGAGAGATTTGGGGTGAAGTTTCCTTCGCTTTGATAGAGGCATCATATCGACATCTTTGGGGATGTTTTGAAGGCAGCTGCACATCTGCTTGCGTGCCGCCCCGAGTAAGTTATGACAGTTTGCTTTAGGCTTTAATGACTCATCACTGTTACATATATTACAATATAAATGTCAAGTTTACACTGAACATGCATTAAGAAACTCTGTAGATTTAGTCTTCTTTTCTGCGGCGAGAAGAAACCACCGATAGCGGTTTTAGATTTAAAAAAAAAGAAGAAGCAGATGAAAAATAGCACCCAGTAAATATAATTAAAGATGAAATCCCTGATATTGATTTGCACGGGGTTTGAATGATCGGGCAGACTGTGTTCGTCATAACAGATCCACCATTTGTGCTTTCCACATCACACTGGAGGCGCATTATAAATCACTAACGCTGCAATTATTACTAATCCCCGTAATCATCCGAGAGGCAAATGAGTCCTGTCTGGATAACCTGCATGACTAAAATGCTGCGCTCACCGCATCGTAAACTACAAGCAGCACTGAGGTTGAGACAAACAGGCCGTTGTCGCTTTGTTCCCTTTATATATGTCACAATACAGGTTTTAAATGACATTAAATGTCACCCCGTCTGCTTGGAGTTGCACATTGTGTGGGCGTGCCATCGTTTTTAAATCCACTTTGGATTGGGTAACGCTATCTTAACAGACAATATTCTGGCAGACTCGATTATGTAACCGTCAGCCGCTGGCTGACATGTCATGATAAAAATGTTCCCACCTGACGTATGAAAACCACCAACTGTTGAGAGCATCAACGCAAGTTATTCCCACATGGCTTTACAGGGGGAAGGGGTGGATTATTTAGAGAAGCAGAGTGGAGGTTTTACAGGAGTTATATTCCATATGCCGTGTAATTAAAAAAAAAACAGGTCTGAAATTACAGAATAAATGGTTAGGTTTAAAAATGAAGCACATGGTTGAGTTTAAGGACCCACAGAACAGCGTCACGCGTCCTTTAGATGTTCTGGAAAGTTTCCTATACAGCTTTATCCTGGATTTTTAACTCATGAAGTCCCAAAGCGACGCCCGCTGGACGTCTCGGTGGGTCATGTGACACGTCATGTGACTTTGTGTTCCCATAACAACATTTCCAAGATGTCCGCTCCAGGTTGAGACCGACATGAAGGAAGTAGCAACAATTAAAAAAAGCTTGTTTTTTTCGTTATTAAAAGGTGAGATTCACCCATTTAATAATTATATTGCTTACGTAACATGTTCTTTAACATATTGAACCTGCTGTGAGCACATTTATTAAACAAACTGATATAAACTAAACTGTTGTGACACACAAACGTCACAATCCGAAAAATAATCATGATCTGCTCAGTAAGTTTGACTGATTTAATGACATTTAGCTAATATACTGTTCAATTCAAAGTATATTAAAACAAATGTAAACAAAACATTTTTGTCGTAATAAGTAAATTATTAATATTTTTTTTTACCATTAATGCCCAAAGTGGCATATATGTAAATGTATATTTCAGGTATTTCACCCTATTTTGAGAACAATGTCAGAAATGTGGTCCATTTAATCACTTTAAATAGCATTTACATCTATTTTTCTACTGTAGCACGGATGGCAATATATTCCTTTTATAAATAAGATGACTATGAACTATGACATGGCAAATATGGCAGAAAATCTAAAAAAATAAAATATATATATATATATCATACACGTTTTTGATTTATGGTCCGTGGTGAACAGTGACTTGATTATGCTCCGTTCCTCCGTCCCCTTGTCTCTCGGTCTTTATTAAATCAGCAGCAGCACTCTATCTGAACTTGTTGACAGCCTTAAATCTCCTCATGTAAACAGCGCGTCTTATTCCACCGGGGCCTCCCTCATAATATCCAGCCCACGAGCGTGTTTACAGTAAACGGCGGCATGGTAAATCTGTTAAAATGCACCCTTCCCCCCATCCTCCCTCTCGCTGCTCTCAACTCCTCTGCCTCCGCTTGCACTCGTTTCACTCTCAGGCCACGACAGTGATCAGTGAACGTTGAGTCTGACCACACACTAAGCGGCTCCGCCAGGGGAAAAAATAATAGTTTAAGACCAGGAACCTTTCACAGATGCACCGAGCCAGACTGTCAGGTGGCAGAAGACAAACTTACTGAATCTCCAGTTGCATTTACGTGCAAATTAAAATAAATCAAAAGGGCAGGAGTAAAAACAAAATATGAAGACATCCATACTTGTCTGAACTGCTCTTCGTAGGTCCAGTCTCCGTGGTCCTGCCCGCCCAGGTGGCTGTGAGTGGCGTGCGGCGGCAGGGCGGCCGAGCGAGGCTCCTGGTCCACGCTGGGTCGGGCTTTCAGCAGCTGCGAGTGCGGGTGCAGCTGCCGATGGGGCAGCAGGAGGATGCCCTTCCCGGGGGCCACCGCGCCGTGGCCCGTCGGCAGATTGTCCTCCGCCAGGTCGTCGTCGAAATCTTCCTCCATTTCGCCTTCGAAGTCTTCCTCGTCCCATTTCTGTTTGCTGTGTGTGTGTGTGTGTTGAAAGCAGAACGATGTTCAAAACGAGAAAGAGAAGGGCAGCGATTGGCACTTGGTGACATGTTTCTCGGGCAAATTAGTCAAATAAACGGCGTACTCACATTTGCTCCTCCTCATCGGACCCCATCATGTCCTTGTAATGCTCCTCCCCGTCTTCGTTGTCCTCATCGTCCTCGCCTTCGTCCTCGCCGCCGCTGCTGCGATCGGACATGGGGCTGTCCGACACCCTCTGCAGACCGGCCGCCGCGGCGCGCATGGCCGCCAGCGCCGCCATCTGGGCCTGCTCCGCCTCGGGGACGGGGCTCCCCATCGGCTCGTCCCCTCCTCCTCCTCCTCCGCCCACGATGGTGCGGACCTGAGTGTGTTGGGCGGCGACTTGCTGCTGCAGCTGCTGCTCCATCAGCAGCTTGGCCCTCTGCTGCCTGTGCAGGTTCTCCATGACAGCCTGCAGCTTCATCTCCGGGGGGAAAGTGGCGCAAAATTCAGCCGCCTTCCTTCCCCTCCCCTCCCCTCTCCTCCCTCCCTCCCTCTCTCCCCCCTGCCGAAGAGCAGCACCAGTCCGGGGACGTCGAGGTCACTCCTTCTGCACAGGAAGAGCGATTTGTCCAGCCGAGTCTGTGGTGAAGCAGCTGGAGGTGTGGACGTGATGGTTTTGAAGGGGAAGGAGGTGGAAGAGGAGATCGGGCGGTCGGTCTGAGCGCTGAGAACGGTCGGCGCTCGTTCTGGAGACAGAGGACCTTCTTTTGTGTCAATGTTTTTTTCCTGCAGTAAACCAAAGCAAAGCCCACAGGAGAGCTGAGTCGCTCAGCGCTCAGCGAGGCACAAGGAGAGGAAGTGAAGGGAGGAGGACGAGAGTATGCTGACAGACGACGAAGACCTGGGGGAGAGAAAGAACAACAGAGCGTCAGACTGCTGCTTCCACCCGTCTGTCAGCTTCAGTTGAAGGACAACCGCTTTTTTCATCATCAAAAATGTCTTCTTTTTTTTTTACTTTCCATTCATTAGCCGATTCCTAAAGTGGACACCTGCTCTTGATAGATAGATAGATAGATAGATAGATAGATAGATAGATAGATAGATAGATAGATAGATAGATAGATAGATATGCAATATATTACAAATAACTGTGCTGTGTGAAACTATCAGTGTGAAAAAGTGAAAATATCATATATACTATATATAGTATATAGTATACTATCAGTGTGTAACTATCGCATTGGTTCTATTTTAACACATTAAATGAAGAGATATACAATGATACGGGATGATACGGCAGGAGGAACCTTTAGATTTATGACTATCAATATTAAACTTTATGACTGCAAAAGAGCAGTAAAGTACCACGATGACGACAGAGTCAACTTAAATCCTGATTTGAAAGCAAATAAAAAATCCAATTCTAAAATCAGTTTGCAACCTGTGTGAACACGGCGCCCCCGAGGTAGCGGTTGTGCAACATGTGCAGGATTACTCGCACAAAAACAACAAACCAGACAAGCCTTCACGTGGTTGGATCAAAGCCAAGATGAATTACAGGCAGCCAGTCAACGCCGTCTCATCCACGGTGTGTCCACATTGTGTTAAAACTCTGCTCAGGTGTGACTTGTGTGTTTCCCCCCTCATTAAAATGTTTTACTGAAGGTGTAGAGACGCAGCTCGGAGATTTTCTGCAACATCTGTGGGCAGTAATGACTCCTCGACACACCTGTTCCCAAAACGTGCTCGGGTATGCAAATCGGCGTCTGCTATACGCGATGGGCGTCGAGAGACTGGCCTCAACGATGGCGGTTGCCTTCAGTCAACTATCGAGTCGTGGGTGACGTGAAGTGAGAGTCACACTCTGCCCACAGAGCGTGGTGCACATGTTGAGGAGCCCGACGCTCAGATCAGTCAGGCAGAGATAAGATTGCGCAACACCAAGTCAACGACATGTGGGGAAATTCATGTTAAGTGCAGGTGCTGGACATGCTGGAGACCTGACACTCTTCTCATCGACGCTGACTCATAATAGGTGAACAGACAGAGCTCGGCGGCCACCGCCTGCCCTGATCTTGTACTTTCAAAAGCTTCTGGTTTTGCATTGCACTTCTGCACCCAGTGCACTCTGAATCAAAGTGTGAATGAGACAGTTGAGCTTGAATAACTAATTACTTTGGTTTTTATGTGGTTGGAAGACAAACCTTTGTCCCAATATTCAGAAAAATCGAAAAGGTTTATCGTCAGAAGACTCTACTTTCTGCTTGCATTTCCTCGATCAGATGTCTTTTATGTGTCATTAGTTTAGCAAAAACTTCCTCCAACCAGCTCTGGGACACCACGTACAACTACATACATCCAGCCATGCTCACCTGTGTATAGCACCACAGCAGTCCCCGCCCACATTGCACCTGATCATCTCACTGCAATGAGGATATAACCATGGAGGATGATGTTTCTTGTAAAGGCTACAGGGGGAAAGAGGCTTGTTTTCCTCCTGCATGCCGCTCATGCTGCTCACTGGATTTACACAGGAAATGACACGCGCATGTCACGGCTATGGGAGAGTAATTACCATGTTGGCATGTTCTGAACTCAAGAGGAGGATAAACATCACGTCAGGTCTCTTCAGAGGCTGATTAATGTCACTTAGCGCCGTTTCTATTAACAGGGAAAACAGACCGTTTTTCATATCTCATATTTACATAGTCATGAATACATGATGAGACGAGAGACAACGCCCACAAACATCCTGGTTATCAACGTGACACTGCGAGCTGACGCTTCAGTCGAGACGTTTTGTTTCTGAGTCAGACTGTGCGGCGACATGTGATCCACAGGTCTGACTCATTTGGGAGATCAACTAATCTTTACATAACAATCAGTAATCACCGATTGCGTAATGCATTGTGCGTCAGATATGATAATGCACCTTCTCTACCGCGGAAGAAAGCTATTATGTGAGGCATTCGCACTCGGTTGTTGCCTGCAGGCCTCAAAACAATGCATTCGGTTGCAGGAAACATCACACAAAAAAAAGCTGCGTAACCTCTTAAGTTGTGTAACAATGGTCACAGTTTGTGTACATGTGGTCAGGAAGGATCAGTCATGAATGCAGGCCGGCTGGATCACAACCAGCACACTGCTGACAGCCCTGCAGCTCATCTGGTAGAGGCCCGAGCCACACGATGTACTTCCACTACAGCAAAGAGTCTTATGTGGCGTTCAATCAAAATTGGGACGCTAAATCTTATTTCAACCATGAATAATAAAGCCCCGGCGCGCACAGGAAGAATATATTTCCGTCGCCCTCTACTAAACTGTTTCTGGATGTTGGAGAAATGTTGCACAAGGAAACAAGAGCTGTGAAACTGGCGTGAAGGAAGTGACAACTGACGGAGCAGATGCAGCGAAGCGGCCGACAGATACTCAATATTGATTCATTACATTCTGAGAGGCAACAACTGAACGGCCACAGTTGTCGGATGGAGAATAGCACGAGTGTGAACCGGATTAGACCTTCTTACCAGACTGGGACTGGTTCGACGGAGACAACTCGTCTCTGCTCTATTTACATCCGACATTGACACACGACGGAGGGCAAAACAATATCTATCATTTCATTTGCATTAAGGAACATTAACCTGCTTGTATATGCACAAGATATTATACAACTATCATGAATCAACACGTTCGTAGCAACATTTTAAACACTGCATGAATAATACTGCTTCTGCTACCGTCTATCTCTCGCAGTGCGTGTCATATAAATAAATATAAATATATCATTTCAAAGACAGAAGTGATTACAACAAAGCTTTTCATTTGACTTGCCAAATGTGCAGAAGGAAGCAGAAGTGGTCGCTCTGTTTCACGCCACTGTTCATCACAGACGTTTCCAACATGCTAAATGATGAAGATTGCACCATTGTGCATGTAATATCCCCCACAGCCCCCCTCCACCCGCACACTTCCCTAAATGATGGGGGTGGGGGGAGGTTTGATGCTTATAAAAGCTTTTACATATGACATTGATAGAGTCACTACAAAGAAAACAGAACTACTAGATAAACTGTAAAGAAGACTAGACTCATTTACACACAGAGTTAGGGGTGAAAAGATTTCAAAACATTGAAAAAACTCTATATTTAATATCCAAACTACAGTTCAGTGCAAACACAAAGCAGTCTTAGTGGTCCATTGAAGAAACTGCTTTAAATCGAAATCCCCAGTGTACTTTGGGTCATTTCTTTACCGTTTCAACCACTTTATTAACCAGCTATTCTTTGGGAATCTCGCTTTGTTCAAAACCAAAATTATGAGAAAGTTGCTGGTGTGCTAGAAGCAGACAGAAGGGCTTTTACAGCGTTACAGCAACCGGCTTGCTTCATGTTTTTTGCTCCATCACTGTGTGCAACATCAACCATATCGAAGTGGCTGTGGTGAAGGCAATTTAATAGCTGAGGAAATATTCAGTTGACTCATAGTGGGTTTCCTCCACACTATTGGCAGACCTTTATGAAGGCTTTTTCAAATCAATACGGCATCTTGTGTTTACCAAAAACCAAAGGACAAATGTAAATCACGCTGTGAAGGCCGACACATGGTGGTTTTTAAAGGTGGTTTTAGTCAATATGAAGACTGCTCTCCATGCAAAACAATAACACGGATAAAAGCGATGTTTGATTTAAATGGCCCTTGAGCTGAAAGCCGCCGCCCGCTGGTCTGTGTGCTGACATGTTGTCTCTCTCTCGCTCATAATTTCCTTCCCTTGTGCTTGACTTTACGTTCGACAAAAGTCTTGAACTGAGGGAATCAGACTGAAGCATCCACTCTGCTTGCACCTTCTGTCGTTGAGCAACACACTGAAACCCAACCAGCGTTCAGGACTTCTGCTCTGTTTTGCAATAAAAAAACATGTATAAACACTACAGAAAACAGCTGACTAAGACCATGAGGGCTCATTGGCTGAAAGGGAGACCCGGAGCCGACAGGAAAGAAACTTTAACGGTCGGCTGAAACGATGAGAGCTAATGGGTTAATCCTCTTTTTCCCTTAAACCCACATTAGAGAGGTAGAACATTGCAAGGTCTGAGCAAACAGGACAGAGTGATAAGAACGAGAGCTAAGGGTCTAATTCCAACGAGATAAAGAGACCCACAACGCCTCACATACATGCACATGCACACATATTTACATATAGGACCGGTGCTCGCGTAGACGCAGCCTGTCCAACGCTCTGGAGAAAGACCTTCAAAGCTGGCGAACGGCACAATGCTCAGTGCAGTGAATGTGCAGAAATGCACCGATGTGGCCCCATAAGTCACACATGGTGCGTTCATCATGTGTGAGACACACTAGTGCTCATGGAACAACAGACATTAGCACCAGATTTGTGTCCGTGCGGATGTATTTTGTGTTGACAACATTAGGAAAAGTATTTTTTTTATTTACTGAAAGAACAAACCATTCCGATTGAGCTCTGTGGTCACTTTGAGATGTGTTGAGGTGTTTGAATGAACATCTCTGTCCTGCTTGACTGGAAAATAAGAGCGAGACTCTGAAAGCGGTAACCCACATGTTGTTTTGTGTCCACCTCGGGTGCTGTAAGCCCTCCCTTTTCGCTGGCGTTTCCTGCTCTTCGCTCCCTAAAGATCCCATGTAAATCAGCCTGGGTGGTACTATTAATGTCTTCCTTGGAATGTCTGATGATGTACGTGTTGCAGCGCACTTTCTTTCACACATTTCCTTTCATGCTCATGCTACACCTGTTTTGAATAAAAAAAGACTCCGACCCGACTTGCAGTCTGCAGATCATGTCGAACACGACCGGCTTCAGGGGGACAGTGAATGTGTTGAGTCTGTTGGCAGATTTTATCATGATGTCATCGCTCAATACTTGCACCGTTTCGCAGTGTGCACTATACCTGAATATTATGCAAAGTAGAGAAACAGGCTTTTGTACTGATATCGTCAACACATACGCTCCTGGACAAAGACGATACTTCTCTGTTGACTTCTAAGCGTTGAGGTGCCAGAAAGTCTGATATTTCATTTTGTAAATGTTGACGCTGACACCTGCACATAGCCGTGTGACGCGTTACAGTTTACAGCACAACAATCTTTACAATTTACAAATAATGAGCTAAAACTATTAGTCCAAAATCAATTTGACACAATCTCATTTAGAGGGGTTTATCTTTAAAGATGTTCTTCCTTATTTTGTACTTAACTGAACCTCCATGTTGAGTGACGGTATTTTACAAGATATTGAAGCCCTCTGGGGGAAAAAGACATGACCACAGTCTTGCTAATAAATCTAAAAAAAAGTATGAGAATATATGTTAGAAAATAAATTAGTGGCATGTAATGCTAAGTTGTAAACTTGGCCAAAAGATTAGATTCACAAATAGTCTCGATCTCTCTGAGAGGTAAATAGAATTGATTAAAACACCTTTCCATGTCCTATATATTAAGACGTACTGCACTAGATTCTATTTAACTTATATGCACCACTATTTTATATCAACACATATCTTATTGTGCTAATTATTTTAAATGATGTTGCACTTTAATCAAAGTGCCATGTTGGAAGCATTAGCTCTGCACGTAAACACGGGTCAGCATTGGATATGACAGAAGTGGCTGCAGTGAAACAGTAGCCATTCATGATCCTTTCTGTATAAAAAGGGGGGGAAAAGCATAAAAACAAGAAGTTGGTCAGTGGTGCTGGTCTTGATTATGTGTCCCTCTCTCACATTCCTCGCAGTATTACCTCGCAGGGCAATAACACAGGCTCCATTGAGCCTCGCTGCACCAACAACAAGATCATTGAGGAAGTGTCGAACAGGCTCGTCACGCACTTTCCACTGACCTCTTCCAGCGAGCGAAGGCAACACAGCAAAGCCAAATCTGATTAGCCCCAGCTATGCCATGAATTAAATGGGCATATCGCAAAAAAATAATCCAGTGATCCGCTTCTCAGCGGTGAAATCTGTGGCTATCTATCAAGTGACCGGATTCAGCTGGGCGAGCCAGGGAGGCTCATTCACTAATAAGGCATGTATGATAAATACATATCAGTCAGGGTTCAAGTGGCTTCCACTTAGAAGTGAAGCAAATAAAAGACAAATGGCCGCCATGCTGGTAAGAAACCTTGGAGGGAAATTTGAATTGCATGCATGCATTTGTCTGGTGCTCTTCTGCGTAACACTTTACACAGAGTATTAGAAAAAAAGGCACATTTATTCAATCATCTACCTAGCAACATTAATGTTGGTATCTTTGGGGCTTTTCCATTGATGTATTCACTTGTGTGTCCCACAAAAGAACCAGAACACTTTCTTTTTTATTGAATATTGGCTCAAGACATCAAATGGAACAAAACATTTCTATGTGGGCTCAAAAACAAAATATCGGACGTGCAAATAGACAAGTGCTACTTATACGACAGGAAAACGCAAAGGGGAAATGTGCAAAACATTTGAGCGCTGCTGTGTGGAAGGACTTCCTCCAACAGTGGAAAAAGTCATCAGACTTATAGTTAAATGAAAAACAAAAGTCCCTGCTGAGTCAGCTGAAACGTCTGCTGGCGTTTATGTCCACTGCTGGATGTCGACCTCGCCGCGCTGTCGCTTCACAGGGATTGAATGACATCTCTGGCAAAGAAACACAACCTACTCTAAACATCGTCGCTACGAAAGAACAACAGTGATGTCAGTTTGTCTCGTGTCAGACCGTGTACAGTCTTGATAGACACAAGCTGGATGACAATAGAGTCGAGTGCAGGGCTCTTATTATCTATGTACATTTCATATTGTTCTTTTATTACTTCCTATTTTAGCGTTATCGGTTGTGCCAGAGGAAGGACCTGATGATAGTATAGAGTGAACTAATTCACCGCCTTAATGCCTCTGCAATTTACCTAAAAATGTCGTGAAATCTGTGTTTTGTGCTCTCTGGGAGCTGCAGAAACAAACCAGTTGAATTCCTCACGTGAGCAGACTGACGTTGCCATAAAAAGCTGCTCCACACACTGCTATTTTAACTCCAAACTGACCGTGTGGTGGTAGTTCCTCTGGAGGGGTGCAGGGTGGGGTCCCAAACTGGATTATCGTGTCGATTATATGGCGACTGTGCAGTCACGTCATTGCATTGTGATCTTTAACAATAAAGTCTTTTGTCTGCAGAGGGGCGATGCATGAGTGGAAATCTTAGATAAAGGCCTCTGTGCATTGTACATGGAGACATCCAGCACAGCAACTGTCAGGTCTGGAATTAAATGTGGATTATAATTTAATATGCCCTCGTTCTGCCTAATACAAACTCATGAAGGATGCATATAATTTGGCACGGATCTGATTAAATTAGCTTTTGATTGCTTGGGCGAGCTTCCAGTGAAAGCGAATGCTTCGGGGTTTTGATGGACATGCCGGCACGTCGCAGCTGTTTGCCGGTTTCCAGGCAGACAGGGACCAGGATAGATTGCGGTCGACCGCTAACTGAAAACACAAAGTGCACAACTTTACTCTTGGCTCGGTTCAGGAGCTGCAGGGCATCCCACAAAAGCTCCAAACCCCTCTCGTAGTCTGCTCCGACTGCGTCACCGCCGGCCCAGCTGGGATTCCCCTCATGGCTCCGGCCCAAAAGCAGTGGAGTAAATTTTCCTGCCTTTTTTTTTGGCAGGATAACAGAGTTAAACCCCCCGCCCCCCACGTGCCGGACCGGTCCTTCAGAAATGCAGCTTTTTGGCACAGGAGCAGCTGAAAGCCAGCCAAGCTGCTTCCCACTGCTTCAATGGAAGGTTACTGTGTGGTGTGGACTGAATTTCGGCTGATATTCACAGCTGGTGATTACTGAAACATTCAAGTGACACAATAGGCCTTAAGACAACGCCCAAGCTCTGAAAAGATAACACGCAAAAACAACCTTTCCATACCTGTGAAGGATTATAGTTTGATAATAAGACAACAAACAGGCGTCAGACCGGTCGGTCTCGTCTTCGCATGTTTGCTGGTCATTCATTTACAGCCGCTAACCAGTTTAGTGGCTAACTGCTAGCGCGAATGCTATGATGCTCGGAGGCTGCTTAAACACCCCCCGGGCTGAGATGAGGTGTGTGTGGATTTCTCCTTGGGAATATTCGCATCTTGTTGTGTACATTGATCAAACATCAACAGCAAACAGGACACGGGCTCTAAATGGGATGCTAATCGCTAATACACAGACTTTTCTGTAAACATGAGCTTCTTTCAACATGAGACTTGATGAGAGAAAAAGGCCACAAGGACCAAGAGAAGGAACTGTTCCAGTAACAATTTGTTTTAATGATCCATACATTTCGCTTCCAACTTCTACATTTCTGTCCCCAAATTTCAGGGTAATTACTTCTGATTTCTTCAATTAAGAAAGTTGGTAAAATGGGAAAAAGCAGCCAATCCTCACATTGGAAAAGTCAGCGAGTGTTGAGTCTTTTCGTTTGATAAATGATTGATGATCCATTATTAAATATATCTATATTTTAATTAGTTTTATGAGCTAACTGATTCAGCTTTGCATCGGTTTCTATGGATTTGCATAAATGAATAATTCATTTGTATTTAAGCAGATTATTGTTCAGTTACCTTCAGTGATGTGTCATGTGTACAGAAGCCTTTTCTTTCCATGACAAGGACATTTTTCTTGAGGTAAAACTGAGGATATTGCTCTAGTTGTAACTGTCTGGAGTTATCTAAAATGTTTGCAAGGTGACCAAGTCGTGGGCATTTCCATCCACTGAAACTAATAACTTTACAAACCTGCATTACATAATTACAGCTGGCTTTCAGCCTGGAAAGACACAATAATCAAGCTGTAACGTCATAGTTTAACAACTAAAGTTATACATAATAAGTAAAACCACAACATACTGACATATTGCCAGGTATCTGCCACTTCTTCAACTCCTCCCTTTGAAAGGAAATGACAGAGTCTCTACAGAAATACATCTGTCAGATCTTCAGATCAAGAGAAACAACACGGGTCTTCTTGTAAACCAGGTTTCATAACACGGGGTGTTATATATATTATGGACAGCCTGCATTATGCAAAAGCAAGGGGAGGCCTTCTAAGACCTGAACTTGATCGCCGGCCACACGTTTCTAATCCACAACGGGCCAATCACAATGTAAACACCGCCCGCCTCCGCCCGCTTGCTGCAGCAGTATTTCTCTGCGTTTGAAACACTGAGCTGCTGCAGTTGGACTGTGCCGGCCTCCAGGATGCCATATGCCAGATTGGACCAAACAGATTAGTGGGACAATTAATGGGCAAGCCTCTAAAGTGATTGGAGGGGTGCAGGGTGCGAAAAGCCTGGAAATCTATGTTGAGAATGACCATGCTTAATAATCACATTGGAAAGTAGCAGGTGCTGCAATGTGTCATCTCAAACGTTTGTTTTGGGGTTTTTTCAACCACAACTTTGAGGAGTCACAATTTTCCACTGAATAATGAAATCAAACCACAAAAGGAAGGTTTAGTAACATGAGAAATGATGTGCAGCAAAACCTGACCAGTGTTCAAGCATTATGATTGGTGTGAAAATCCTCATTTTCTCCATGAAAATCAAAAAGACAACTTTTCTTCAACTTGCTCCCGTTGACCAGATTTCTAGTGCAGCTTTTCCAAATATCATCTACTCATAAAGGTGACGTCACAGTTCACAGAAAATCTTCCAGAGCTCTGACTTTCATCATGCCATCAAGGACATTTCATTACATCGTCTCAGTTCCATATAGAATAAAACTGACGGGCCAATTTATTGTATTCTTGTAAGGACAGTTGATTTTAAACTACTGGTTTTTAAAACTACTTGATTCCTTCAAGTTGAAACATCACAACAAGGCTCTTAAAACCACATTTAGATCAGACCAGAACAATGAAACTATCCACTGAAACCAGACGTTCCAACTGCTTTCAGAACAGATATGTTTATGGTCATTCAGACAAAGTACTATGCGAAGCTTTAAAGTCAAGCCAGCTTCCTGTGCATGCGCTCCCCCACCCCCACGACTTGGTGAGAAACTATAACACCAATCACACAAAAACAGTCAGTTTTGGTTGTGGCTTAAAGCTTTGTGTGCAACCAGACTGAAATATAAAAAGGTAAGAAGTCTACTTGAACCCCAGCACGCTGCTGAAAGCAGCTCCTTGTGTCCAGATCACGACTCTGACACGCTGGACTTGTCTTGATCAGCCGCTATCGGATGCTGACAGACTCTTCTGTCCACTTCATCCACCTCTGTCGTGCACTTCCACGTAAACAATGTATGAAAAGGATTTCACCTCAGCTCTTGAACAGGCTGACATTTAGGTATACCTCTGCTTTTTGGAGAGAAAAAACACAGCCATGCCAAAACCAACATTACCACAACATTACGACATCATCACCACTCTGCAGAGGTGGAAGAAGTGCTCAGATGTATTATCCAATAACACCAGCAATACTCTGTTAGAAGTCAAAGTCATGCATTCAACATTTAGCTATGGGAGAAGAATCTAAATATATTGAAATAAAAAAGTAAAAGTACTCTTTATGTGGAACAGATGTTTCATAATAATACAAACATTCAATTGGATCACAGTTATCGATGCATTTATATAGAAGCATCACTTAAATGGTGACGGTGGGGGCAAATGTGATAAACTGTATATATCGCTGGGTTTCTTCATCTACAACGATAACTCATAACTCATATATTTATTGTAGTTTTGTCAAACTAACTCCTTAGAATCTGAAACCAGTCGTCCTGTGAGGACAGCTGTCAAATACATGAAGTCGAAAGTCGAATATTTCCACCAGAAATATAGAAGTAAAGTAGCTCACTTCTGTATTTATTGTATTTAATTGATTTGACTATGACTGTGAGGAGTAAAAGTCTAAAACAGCAGCCTCACATCCATTCATAAAGTTTAGTCTGAATCAGGTTATTGTTTCTGCTTTGACCCCCAAACTTTCTTAAAGGCCGGAGTGTAGCTGCTGTCACACACACACACACACACACTGGCGTTTATCCTCAACGTGGAGGGCGATGATGGGATGAACTGAAGGGAAAAGATGTTTCAGGAGGTTGGACAACAAAACAAAACCGGTGGGTTCAAACTCTACAGCACGTACCACAACCATGAGCATTTAAAACATTTTAAAACTATTTAATTAGTCATTGTGTGAACATATTTTCCAAAAGAAAATCCACTCGCAGTGGTTTCATCCGTTGGCCTCTAGATAGCGCACCGGGTAAAAAAAACAAACAACTGTCAATAATCAGCTTATATCCACTCAAGTAGCGAGACAAGTATGCTTTTACATGTGTGACAGTGTTTTGGTGACAGCATGACATCAGGTTTAACACTTTAGTTTGACAGTAACGTTAAATCCGATCAGCAACCTCCTGAAAATACGTATTTATTCTGACTGAATTGGAGAAAAGAAAACTCGAGTGTGAGAAACCAGAAAAACCTTGAAATAAAAACCCAAAACACCATCATGTTGTGTTACAAGAAAGAGCACACGCTCGCTGTGTGACGCACAGGCAGGTGGGTCCATCTTTAACAATCATAATATACACTATTGATCAGCAGATGTGATCATGTCACATCGATTAAAAAGAGCTGCGTCCTGTGTGTGACGAGAGAGAGAAGCAGCAGAAGGAAGGAAGGAAGGAAGGAAGGAAGCAACGCACACGACAAACGGTTCACACGGCTGCACAACAACGCACATGACAAAAAAGATAAAGAGAAATATAAACTTACCGCGTCGGCTTCCGTTCGGTTTTACGCTCGTTGGAACCGGATCAAAAACATTCCCGTTTTTACCGGATTCCCCGCCGCCCCGTCGGTTACGCACAGAGAGGAAAGCACCAGCAAGAGGAAGAGGAAAGGTGGCTCGTGTGTTTTCCAGCGACAAATAAAGTGTTTTCACGTGACTGCATGATACACACGCATTCGGCTTTTGCGCGTAATTGTGTTTTCAGAGTTTTGAGAGTCGGGGTGTGTGTGAGTCGTTCAGTCGGAGAGAGACAGAGAGAGAGAGAGAGAGAGAGAGAGAGAGAGAGAGAGAGAGAGAGAGAGAGAGGCGTGGAGAGGCTCTCCGGGCTGCGCAGTCTGATCATTGGTTGACAAACAATAATCAGATGCAAATTCCTAACCTCTGAATCAGTCGGGGCCAGCCCCCCCATCGACACCCCACACCCCCAGGGGCAGGGGCCGTGGCCAAATGCCAGAGTGCGAGTCAGGAGGCGGAGAGACGAGGTGGAGGCGCACCGCTCCAGGCGCAGCGACCCAACACCTGTTTGTCCGGATTGTCTGCAGAAATGTGGAAAATATGGTGTGTGTGTGTGTGTGTGTGTGTGTGTGTGTGTGTGTGTGTGTCCCCCAACAAATGTGTCACAATGTCATTAAGGCAGGAAGAATGAAAAGGAACAGTTTCACAATTTATCGGAACTGAAATGATTAGTTCATAAGATTTTTTTTTTTTTTAAAAGATATGCAACTATTTCGATATTCATCATCAGTGGGAAAATAATGCTGCTGATGTGTAATGTAGAGAATGTTAATCTGGATTTTGGCTATAGAGATTTGTTTCACTATTTTCCGACTTGTATTAATTAAGCAACAAAATGATCTACACATTTATTGATGAGGAAACTAGGCGATATTTATACTTGTCTATAATGTAAATTATTGTCGTGGAACTGGTGGTATAACTTGTGTATTGTGTTTACATTTTCTCTCAGTGTTGTTTTTTGGTGACGGTCCCTTGGCTGAGAGCCCCTGTTCAGCACAGCAGGGCGACTGGATGATTATTAAAATCAATATTGTTTGGTATGAAAACTGTAGAAGTCTTTGAATTGAAGCACAACTCAAGTTAATTGCATTAAATGAGCATTTAGTGTTTCAGGCCTTTTTTTTGTTTTTTTGTTTTACATAAATAGTGTTGAATTTTCATGAAGCTTCAAAACATATGAAGAACATGTATTCACATTAAAAACTGCTCGAGAACCTACAACCGGAAATACATGTTCAGAACTGTCATACAACATACACTATACAATTTAACTCTCCATGTTCCCTCTTAATCAAGTTAAGTAGGTGTCTCGTAGAACACATAAGTACTAAATATACATTTTATAGTCTAACATCAAAGTAAACGACGGGTCTATTCATAAACCATTTAAAAAAGAAAACCATTAACACAGTGAAATAAACTCACTGTTCACACATTGTTGTCTCTTCTCTCCTCATCAAAACAGCTGTTGACAGCTTCTTAAAGTCACTGGACACGTCATATTTCACAGGCTGGTTTTATTTTTGGTGTTGGTTGATCAAGATATCTGGTTGAAGCTGCTCGCTGGAATAAAGAGGCTGTGATGTTTAAAACAGAGAAACGATCCTCCCTCTGCCTCTTCACATGAAATGCGATCCAAGAGGGTCTGCGGTGACGTCACACTTATGAAAATATCAAATGAATCAAACACTGACTGATAGAAAATACGTTTTATGTGACCAAACAACGTGCAAAACATAAATGAGTAAATATGACATACTGTGTACTACCTGTTGTACAAGTACTAGTACCGTAAGTCTTCGTGTGACAGCTGTATTCTTACTACATGTAAATACTGTCTGACTTTGTTTGGGCTGTGTAGTTAAAGAAGTCATCCTTCTCTTATCTGACACAACACAATGCATTGGATTGTGTTCTTGAAATGATAATATCAAATAAATAAATATAATATATTTGAATGTTTTAGTTCATGAACCAAAATCGAGTCAAATCTCTCTGAATATTTTGAGCCCACAGCTTTAAAAACGTATTTCTAAATCAACACGTCACAATAACAGACTTAACGGAGCGACGTGACGTTTATCTCCAGGTTCATACTTGTATTTGAGTTTTCTACACAAACATGTTTACATGCTTTAATGTTCAAAATCTCTTTATTTGTCTCAGGCTGTCAGTCCGATAACTGCGCGGATCGTGTTGCTAGGCGACAGCTTGGGTCCATGTCTACTTCCGGTCAGCTGACTTAATTCACATTCACTTACAACTGGAAATAAACTGAGACACACTTTTTTTTTATATTTCCGTTTAAAACTATGAAATGGTCTATCTATATTTTGTACATGTGATGTCATAAATCCAGCACTGGCCCTTTAAGAGGCGCTGAGTGGGTTAATTGGTAATTAGCGGCATCAGTCAGCAATAAAAGCTGCACGGATGTTATTTCCATGCTGTTAGTTTCTCTTTGTTACAGCTGCTCCTCTTGACGTAACATAGTAGTTTTATGGCCACTGATGATTTTTTTTAAATCAAATTAAAAACTGTTAAGGCTAACATATATTTTTTTTAAACTATAAATGTGTGTGCAAATATCCAATACTGTGCATTCAGGGATAACATTATTATTTTTACTCCACTACAATCATTTGACAGCTTTTACCCACTTTACAAATTAAGATTTCTACATATACAGAATACATAAATACTTTATGTACTTTTTCATGATTATACTTTTACTTGGGTAACATTTTCAAAGCAGGACTTGTGGTATTAGTACATTTTCTGCAGTAAAGTATTCGAATACTTTACCACCATTGATAAGGTTACATATGTATTTGTACTAGTACGCCATCTAGTGGAAGTCCACTAATATATCGCTCTAAAATAAACCTTTCAGAAACTATATATTTTAATTAGTTTGAGAGAATCACGTTAATATTCACTCAACAGTCATTGTCAAAATAAAGCTCTCTGGTATAATTTCTTATTTTTAGCTTGAATTCCTAAACTATCTTGTGTTACAGTAAGATCCGTTTTTATATTTTGTATTGTGGTTATCACTAGAGTTAAAGATTAATAGTTGTAGATTAATGTATCGTTTATAGTTTAGAAGACAATAGATGCATAAAATACATGGATGACACCGAGTGATAAAAAGTAACGAGTACATTTACACAACATCATTACGATAACATTAATCTGGTAGCAATTTATATTGTAGAATAATAAAAAAACTCTAATATCACATTTTTACTTTTGATACTCCTGTACTTAAAAAATCCGACACAGCTTCTAGCATTTTGAAGTGTAAAGTACACACAAGAGAAGATTTATCTTAAACCCTTTAATAGATGCAGTGATCATTATAAATAGGTATAGTAGCACATACATGTAAGATATCTTGTGTCTAGTGTATAAAGCTTTTAGACTATTTGATGCTTCTTTAAATCCAAATGTTGGCACAGGTCGATCATTCAAGTTAAATATTTCATAAAGCACAACTACGTACATGTATTTAAAAAGCCCGTCTGGAAGAAAGTCTACATACAGTACACAGAAAATGACACCATGTGAGATAAACGACATTCAGAGTGAGAAGTTGCGAGCCTGAGAAATTGGATTTCCACATAAAACAAACACAAACTTTGGTTGTTGACAAAATGTAGCAACAGGTCAAGTTGTGTTACACCGTCGATAGAAAAAGAAAATCTGGGTGAAGGTTTTTTTTTTTGTTTTTGGTTCCCCAAATCCAGTCAAGTAGAAATACATGCACAGAAAATAAACATAGAAACTTGTATTCATAAGGCAGAAGTGCTGTTCCAGGTTGTACACGTTCAAATTGAGATGAAACAAACCTGATCGTTAAAACTTAGCAAGTTTTTACCATCAAAACTCATTATTATTCTACCAAAGCGACACATCTACTGCACATCCAGTATACCTTTAAAACATACATGTTAAAAAAAAAGACACTTTCAATGATGTTGTGTTGTGTGAACTGAGTGAGCACAGTGGTAAGAAATACATGGATCAATGTAAAAGTAGAGCAGTTTTAAAGACAGTTTACTTCCTCATCTTGTATTATTGACCATTACTGAAGCAACCTTCCCACCTCGGCTACACCTGTGCAGACCCTGGATCGGCTGCTGCCGCACAATCATATACTTCAGCTCCTCCAGTGGCTCCTGGATGGATACCGACGGTTCAGTTGGTTGAAATGTATCTTTCAGATGATGCCGATGTAAACGAGGTGGGAAGACAGAGAGAAACAAAAACCCTAGACATTTCAATTTAAAAGAGTTTTCTTCTCACACATATTACAGATATTACTTCCCGAGCACACCAGAAGCACTCGTTTCACACCCCTGAAGACAGAAATTTACTTCTTTATGAGAGGGTGAGATGTGCCTGTGCATATAATGTAGAGATTATTAATATTCATGCTTCACACCTCAACACTTACACAAATCCTACATGCTAGTCTTTCAGGCAGGAATGCATTTTCTGAAGCATTCTTCTGTCTTAGCACCTTAGCGAAATGTCATTCAGCATTAGCAACACAAAGCTGAGCACTAGTTTCAACTACATTTGACATTTTTCCTGGGATAATATTGTCTTTATCATTGTGACTTTGTGCTTTATTGAAATAAATATTAAATATGAGATCGCTATCTAGTTGGGTGGGGATGTTGCAGGAACAGACGTAACGATGTTTTCAGGAATAAATATTGAAGTCATATTTAATGTCTAAACTTAAGGATATGTGAAATCGTATCATATGCACCATAGAAAGGCACAGCGTGGATGAACTGCTTATTAACCGGTTTACACTCTTTACCTTAACTTGTAGCTCATAAATGAATTCCGACAGTGTTTTTGTATGAAAAGGTATTTGTACCGCATGCTCGATGAGGAATTCCACAAATCTGGTTGTGTTATTAATACATTCTCCATTATAGTACAATGTTAATGAGTGAACTCAAAACCTGTTGAAGGGAATTCCTGTAAAACCAAATGCAGGAAGGAAGCAGTATTAGAGCCACACGGCTCTACAATGCTATGTTAGCTAAATGCTATCTGCAGCATACTGACATGCTAACAGACAGCATGCTTACATGCTAATGTTTAACATGTAACATCTAGTCTGTGTCCCTGTTTACATACAGGGGGGGGTCAATGAACTCTGACGTGTTTATGGATAAAATGAATGGAAAATTTCCAACAGAAACCAAGGACCAACCAGAGAAAAAAAAGCAGTTTTCTGAGCTTGGCGGACATTACCTCGATGACACAGACATAATTATCTACATTTCTCAGAGCTCCCGCCTGCAGCAGAGCTGTGTGGAGGAAACCAGGAAACGTGAACGTTGGCCTTATTTCAGCTCATCTGCTCCAAGAAGACCGACAGCAGAAGAGTAGGAGGTAAAAACTCATCTTGTTTGTTCACCACTTCAGTCTGACGTGACCTGTTGCAGTCCGAGCCTGAAGGTCCAACAACAAACACACAGCTTTTTACCCTCGGGTGAGGAAAACGTTACGCTGGCGTTGTCCTTCCAGCTATGTGTGTGTGTGAACAGTATAATAACAGCAGAAAAAGAGCTTTTATTTCTATTAAATACATCCTGTTCAAAAGCTTTTAAACATCCACATACTGTTGATGTGGTTATTGTCTAAAAGCTTTTGATGCTCCATAGAACTTAACTGATGTTTCCGGCTCATGTTTTCCCCTTTAAAAAGGTGCCAAAACGAGAAAAAATAAATAAAATCAAAATAACCCACCACAGATATTCAATGGTAGCAAAATAATATATGGAGAAATAATTCACCAAATCTGTCACTGTAAGAAAAATATGTATTAACGTGAATGCTCTGCAATGTAGACTACACACACACACACACACACACACACACACAGAAGAAAAGATTTTACTTTGACAAAATGTTGTCTTGTGTTCAGATAACAACCGGTCATTTTTAATAGTGAAACATGCCGACTAGCATAATGAACACGTCTACATGTGTTTCCACTCACTTGCAGATACGAGGTCCATGTACTGGCAGACGGCGTGAAGCAGCAGTCTCTCGAAGCTGATTCACAAACACAGAAGACGTGACTTTCCACTCCTCAGTGCTCTCCATCAACACACAGAAACAATCAACCAGCATGGATCAATAAAGCCGGTCTTTGTGTGTGTGTCTAATGCCAATTATTTGCCACATCCTGTGTTGTATTTCCTGCTGCTGCAATGACTCCACACTCTGTGTGGATCATACAGGTTTTGTGTAATTTAACATAATCTAATTTTCTAGGTAAGGAAATATAATCAGGGTCAGCCGGAGCTTTTAGTCGGTATGTTTGTCAGGTGGCAGGGACATAGAAGTGTGTTTAACAAAAGGTTTACAACACTATGAGACATTTGTCACATAAATTTAGTCTACTAATAATTACTAATGACATAATTGAACTTCATAAATGAGCCCTGGATCGCCCACTTCTAGTTTATAACGTCTGGCAACAGCCCAAAATCAGATACAATAACATTTTATAACGACTACTGTGCAAGCAAGACAACATATTTAAGACTTCTGTCTATCTATGTGGATTTTAAGAGTTTTGAATAACTAAATGTTTGTCGGAAATGTAATTAAAAGCTGTTTAGGACTTTAAGACCTGAACATGGAGGAAACAAAAATTCTACCTGCTGGCGAGGTTGGTTGTGTAAACTGAGTGAGGTTGAGCGATGAAGAAGCTCAGCAGGTTTTCCTCAAGTATTTCCAGAGTTCCCTGTGAGGAGGCAATAAAAAAACAGTTGGGTGGAAGCCAAAAGGTTCGATCTCAACCACAAGCATGTGTACTTGAGCCAAATACTTTCTTCCTCGCGTCTTCCTTGCTGAGTCATGGTTAAACCTGTTTGTCATTTGTATGAATCTGGAACAGTGCGTCACTGTTTTCTAAAAAACTAAAAATATAGCCAATGACATGCAGGTCAACTAGGAGGAGGAAAAAAGAGACTTTTTGGGACGGTGACTTTGAGACGACGAGTCGAAGCCTCTGAGTTTAATACACAGCAGAGCAGAGAGTAAAGGAAAGTTATCATATCGCCATTTGGTCAGAGCTCTGATTAGACGTTGAGTCTATTTGATCAAACTTAACTTCAGCTCGACGCTGCCGTGGGGGGGCGTAGACTCCCACCGCGTTCGATGAAAAGACGACACTCACCATGGGGATTTGCTTGCGTCGAAGAGTCGCTCGCAGCCTGCGATCGATCCTCTGAAAGCAGTCCTGAGCAGTGAAGGCAGGATTTACTGTGAAGACGTGAGTGACGTTTAGACAAACTGGCTCACTTACACACTCAACAGCCAGCTTACAAACAAGCACACAGACACGGGACGCCCACCATTCCTCTCGTCCTTGAGGGGCCCGTTGGGTTTCTTCTTGGCCTCCTCCTGCTCCAGCAGAGACAGCAGCTTCTCCTGCTCCTCGCCGGAGCAATTCATGAAGTCATTCCATGGCTGAAAGAACAAGAGGACGAGGAGTCAATATACATAATGTAGAAACTAATACTCGTTTTAATGGGTGCTTCTAGATTTGATCGTAAATTTAAGACAATATCTTAGTCTCTGGCATTTTTAAGAAGTTGAAAAGGTAAAACCTCTTTGTTGACTGCGCTCTCGAGTAGATTTTTATTTTGCGAAAGCGACTTTTTCTCGTGCCAGAGCGACTTTGATTGAAAACAGGTACTGCAGGGATATAGCCTGCGCATGGTCTGATTTTATTTATATTTTAAACATCATTCAGTAAAGTTTAAGCCCTGCTGGAGTCCACGTACCTCGATGTAGTTTCCGTTGGTGCAGGCTTCGGTGAAGATGGATGGGATCGCTGGGTTACTGCACACTTCCAGATCATCTTTGGTGCACTCATCCCTCTCAAGAAGATTAGTGAGAAAGCGTGCTGAGAGAGATGGACAGTGTTGATATACGGAGAACATCATCATCGGAAGAAAATTGTCCTTTTGTTGTACTGAATTGCCATTTTGCGGCAATAACAATTTAATGAGATTGCTTTTTCCCCCACATTGTTGAACGCACACACAAGCTGGCACGGCATTGTTCAGCCCACAGTGGATGACAACTCATATATTATCTTATTATAACAGCTTACTGTTCTCCTGTCGCCGGAGGCTCTTCTTGCCTTTGGCTCGAGGAATGAGGTCAGAGTTGCGGATGGCTTGGTTGATAAAGAACTGCTTCTTTTTGGTGGGAGACACTCGCTTGGCTGGAGAGCTGGGCAGGGAGGAGCATTTACGCTCCTCTATCAGGCTGGAAAACAGAGGACAAGATGCCCATTGAGCCAATTAGGTCACACACAGTCTGAAGGGGAAGCTGCACAGATCTCATTCATTCCTTCTGTCTCATGTTGTAGGGTTTGGGATGCCCACTTTCTCAAGCTGCTGCAGATATTTTGTTCAACCTGCTGCAGTTGTGGGTTGCACATTTTGATCGACAGAGTGATAGTGATGGGCGCTGTGCACGAGAGCATGCTTTTCTCAGGACACAAGATGTGGGAATAGACTTTAGTGAGTCCAAATTTCCATCCTTTTTGGACTGTTAATGTTCTTGCTTTTCAGTCTGACAATGCCTATTTGAACTGGACATTTTCTTGCAGCATTGACAAGTGCATCGTCTCAGGTACGAGGTGGACATTGAGAATGTGTCTCTTTGTCTCTTCCTGCAGCAGCTTACTGTATTATTTCTGAACGCCATGCAATACACCACAACAAATTGTATGAGTCCGTTCATCAATGTAAAAGGAGAACATGCCAAACAGCAACAGTGGCTGTGAAACTACACGTCGGACTGTTCTCCTGCTTCTGTTGCAGCACTGCTGTACGTTTAAGTGGATGAGAGGAGGAAGCCACCCTGCAGGAGCTTCAGATGTAGGTCAGTGGGTGTTGTGCAGGAACACCCACTCAGTTTTCTGTCCTTAAGTGGCCATTTTTAACCAGCAGCAACAGCAACATAAGATGTAACCTCTTTCTGAGTGAGTGAGGTTTGTTCACAAGGGGATAAAGCACCATTTTCACATATAAACCCAGTGAACCAGGCTTAATATGCTGTGGCATTAATAGATATGTACACTATTTTTAGATATATTTCTTCTGTAAATTGCATTACATGTTAGCGCGGAAACCTCTAAGTGTTGTGTAAAGCGGTAGCAGCCGCTCTGCTAAGAACACTATGAACACTCACAACACGTCCAGTTAGCCCGTGAGCGTTAGCTTCCAGCTGTTAAAACAGGACGACAGAGATAGATTATTCAATTTGACGGTGGGTTAAAACCTGAATATTAACCTCAACCTAGTCTGTAAAGAGAGCCCGGCACGATTTGAAGTATAGATCTGCTCCAGACGCGATTAAAACTAGTTAACTTTGAAACTGGAGCTAACGCAAGCTAACGTCAAGTAGCCCGTTAGCGTCGCTCGGTCGCGACGTCCACTCACATATAATCCTGCTCTTCATTCTTTGTCAAAACGACCATGTTTTTCTTACAGCAAAAACAAACGAGGGGGAAGCCGAGCTCTGAATCTTAAAGGGGGAAGTGAGTCTGGACCGAGAGCTGAGGAGAAACGCTGTGTTTGGTATGAGGAAAGCAGCCGCTGCTCCTCCTCGTCTCTGACACCGAAGAAGAGCTGCGTCCTCCCACGAACAAAGAGGCGGAAGCGGAGGAGGAGGTCTCACTCTGTCTCGATGCAGAAGTACTCGGATCTATTACTGTATATATAAATACATAATATGAAATGACTCCATTACAACGGAGGTGTTAATGAAATATACGTTAAGTATTCAAAGTAAAAGTACTCTACTACATAGTATATGTCCACTATGACTGAACGTCAATGAATCACTTTTATTTACTTATATTTAACATATTTTTAGAACATTTGTATTTTTTTAAATAAATTAATCATCTAATTTTTTTTTTTATCTTAACACAGGGTTTATGTGTAATAAATTTTACTACAAGATAAGTCATTCAGCATGCAAAAAGCTGTACCACTGGTAAACTGTACTGATTGGGTGACTAACTATGACACCCAAAATCTGAAAGTTTTTATTTCTAGATTTAAAGTCATTTTGATTTTTGTTCCTATTTCTTGGCGGAAGGAAAACAATCTAGTGTAGTCACAAGCTTTAGTCATTTAATCAATTGTCATTGTCACAAATAAAGATTAGTGCATCTTTTAAATAAATAAAATACAAACTGCAGAGGAAGTTGATTTTTGTTTTGCAATTGAGATTATTATTATATATGCTAACTGTATTTGTGAATTGGTTGATAGCCTTCAAAAACACTACTAATCCTACTAATAACCATTTGTGTAAATTCAACACACATATACAAACGTGCATGACAGGCTTGTGTCCAAGTACTCTTTCTTTGCTTTTTAAAAAAAATACAGCCACTGTCACCTCCACCATCTTTATAATCTATAATTTTTGACTGCTTTCAGGTCAACCGTAATCTATCCTTTGATATAATCTGAAATAACAATGATTTTCCTCCCCCCATTCATTAAATGCTGCCCGGAGCTTGTGTGCATGTTACCATAACACCCAGTTTAATATGGTTGCCACATACACGTCTAATTGTTCTGAACTTTCTTTCCCTGCAGCTGGAGAGAAAAAGGAGCCGTTTAGTTTGTTAAAAAGAAATACGTCAAACATTTTTTTATCATAATCTTTTTTGTGAGATGTTTGGAAAATTTAAAAGAAGATTCTCAAAGGCGTTTATATATAAATTTTGGAATGAGGAAAGAGAAGACGACGAGGACAGTTGAACTAGAAAAACTTGATTCAGACACTTCGATGATTGTGGGTGAAGTGAAGAAATCATTTCCTAAGATGAGAACTGTAAAGTCCACGGAGAAGATTAGATTTGCCACTTTCACCTCAGCCAACGTTACTACATGCGAGACATCAGGTAATAAAATGAGGCTTTGTGTCAATCTGATGCCAGTTCTGGCTGCAGCCAAAGAGTCGGATGAGGAGGACGAGGAAGGGAAAGAAACCAGCCATGACAACACAGGCCCATCGGTTGCTAAAACAGTGGAACAAACACTCAATTCTCTCGTAGGATTAAATTCTGAACCAGGTCCTCGGTTTGTGCTGCCACCTATAACTCAATCTAAAGCGGCTCCTGAGCGATGTGGCTGCCAGAAGAGGAAACACACACTTCTTCCTCCCATCAGGACCACCTCTTCAAACTCTACTATAAAAGGCTGCGGAGACGACAGGTTAGCAGACAACATGCCCTGGAGAGACAATCCTCTGTTCTCTCAAAGTGTGAGTAAATCAGGAGGAATTTTTCCTATCTATCTATCTATCTATCTATCTATCTATCTATCTATCTATCTATCTATCTATCTATCTATCTATCTATCTATCTATCTATCTATCTATCTATCTATCTATCTATCTATCTATCTATCTATCTATCTATCTATCTATCTATCTATCTATCTATCTATCTATCTATCTTAAGGAAGTTAGAATTAATATTTCCTTCACTGGAAACCAGGAAATCATCATAAACTGATTTGGCTGCGATTGAGAGGAAACCATTGAGGAAGAACACATTAACCAAGAGTTAGAGTACAAATCATCAAGGCTTTGTGCAATGAGATTAGTTTTTAAAGTAAAAACTGCAGTAAAAACCAAGTTGGAATCAGTTCAGTGATTTAAAACAGAAGCTACATATATCAAAGTCTTTAACATGTTTTACTCTTTAAATACAAAAGGATCCAAAAATATTTTACGTGTCATTATTTGTAAATGACTACAGAGTTGATAAGTCCCTCAAGCTGAAACATTTCAACGGTAAATACCTGAAAAGGAAGCGTATCATGTCTGCTTGAGGCTCTTATCATGTTTCAGATGTCAGAAGCTCAACCAAAGACTTCTCACATGGTTTTATTTCAACATCAGTTTCAGGCCCAAAACATGTAGAATCATCCAGTATTTCACAAAAGCAATAAAAGATTGAAGAACTTTTTTTGTACTATTTTGGTAAATAAAGAAGTTCACCTCGAGCAGCTGTAACAGTAAAATGCTACTTACACATTGATTAATACACAGTGAACATTTATTCTGCAGTACTTAATACTACAGTAATAGTTTAAAGTACTTCTTCCACCACAAATATAAAAAACGCTGAAACAGAACATGAAAATGAAATAAAAGTTCCCTTTGCAAACTAAAGTGACTCACACTAAAACCAGTCCGGTCTCCTCTTGTTCTCCGAGCAGAGATCTCCTGAGTTTCGTCTCCCTGACATCTCCTTGTCCAGTCTGAACGCTCTGCTGCAGACGGTCACGCAGAAGCTGAGGAGGAAGAGGAGCGGTGGGGACGAAGGGTCGTGCAGACGCTTCCAGTCCAATCGTCTCCTCGAGGCTGTTAGTGGACAACGCTTGAGAGAGAAGAGTGACATGTATGTTTGGTCGGTTTGAGTCAAATAGTTCAGGATGTTGTTTTCTGTACCGGAGTTAAAGTACCAAAGGGGAATATAGAAAGTACACTATCAGGGTTACAGTATTTTAAAATTACATATCAGATATGATGGTTTTCAAACAAAGCCATACTGAAAGTGTCAAAATTGGGTTTGAGATGATGAAAATCTTAAAGATTATAGCATTGGATAATCTTTGTAGACTTCTTAGTTCAAGAGATGAAATGTATCTGAAAGAGCAACTGACTCGGTGACTCAAGATGGTTTGAATAAAGTTTCTACCAAGACGCTCCTTAAAGTTGTGAAAATGCACGAATAGACAAATCCAGAGTTATTTCCCTTCCTCTGGTCCAGTGAATGAGACGAGACAGATACTTCCATGGTTTCTACTTTTTTTGCAGGTGATTGTAAACGTGTAAATCTAGAAGTTCATCCATCTGAATGACGTCAGATAAAGGACTTCCATGCACAGAAAACCATCCAGTAAATTCAGTTTCTGACTCTTTTCTTTGAACAGTGACGCAGTAGCATCTTTGGGTGGATGCAGAGGAAACACACAGAGGATCGTCCCGTCACCTTCATCTGCACCAAAACCGATCCTCACCATGACGAAACAGAACCTCCTGACCTCCAACACGTCGCAGTGATTCATCGAAAACAATAAACTACACGGACAACATACTTCATGTTATGTTTCTTTAAATAATACGTATACAGACATATTTTATTTTCCTTCAAGACAAAACATTCACAACAGACATAAACCCGTTTTTCTTTTTCTATGATAGCATATCTTCAGTATACAATGTGAATCTTATAGTAGACGCACAGATAGATTTATGTTCAAGTAGAACTTTTCAAGCATAATACCTTAAAAGTACATTTAGAAGTACAGCCTTTCATTCCAAAATGACACAGCAGCCATTTTATTTATCTTAATGTATTAGTTCTGCATCATTTTAGCTTTTACAATACATTTCATCTTTTTAAATGTTATATATTATATAGTAACAGTTTGCATTTTGGAATGAATTCTTTCTGATTGTATACTCTCTTCCTATACTTTGTTTGTCTCATGCCTATTTTTATTATAACAATCTTTTGAGTATGTAACAGTGCATTGCAGTGCAGTAACAACCTGCTTTGAACATTCACTCAGCGGTGTCATTTTTCTGATAGAAAAAAAAAAAATACAGTTTCAAATGATAAAAAAAACAAACATCAATGACCAAAGGCAATGTTGTTGCGTTTGGTGTTTGCAGCAAACTAAATTAAACAGTTAATTAGTAGATCTATCATTGTTTCTTTGATTTAATTTGGAGGGCTGTGGTTTGGCATATTGTATAATAATTTGTAGTGACATTACGCAGCCGCAACTGTGTAGAGTCACCTGTGTGTCCAGACACTTTAAATATAATATTTCACATTGAGAAAATATTTCAATATCTTGAGATAAATAAATATGATCTGTGCAAGACGTTTGTCAGATTATTCTACATATGTAATAACATTTGGATGGGGACATTTTTACCCAATGCCACAAGATACATACAAAACATTTTCGATGGATGAAAGACAAACTGAATTCTTGATTTATAAAAGAATATCAATCATAAAGGTCGTCATTAAATGTAGCTAGAGGTATTTCACAATTCATTTACAGTAACAATTCTCTCCATATAAGAGAAACACTCCCTCAAATGCTTTCTGATACATCAAATCATCTGAAATATTACATGTTACACATGTACATCAGTGACTGGTTGAATGTTTGCAACATTTTCAGTTTTTTAAAGTGCTTTCTGCAAAACAAAGATGAGATTGTGAGAGGTCTAATGATTGAGCCCTGAGGAACGCCGCCCCTTGTTTTTACATTGAGCCTTGCATAATATTCTTTTACAACTAAAGTATCTTTGGATTGATGAGATTGATACAGAAAGAGAAGACACAGTGTAAGATTTATGAACCCAAATAAAGGGCGTAGAGCTGCAGATATGTTAACGGGTGAACAAGGCACCAAAGCCATTTTAGAAAGTACTCGCCTTTCTTTCTTCAGAGGAGGCCATGTTGCATATTGAGGTCGCCGCCAGCATTGTAAAAACACTCAAAAGGAACATACAGCGAGTAATAAAAAGCTTTTGACTGTACTGGGTCCTCTGCTCGGGATGCACCAGTCCACTTCATAGTGCACTGTCCTGTGTGTTGCTGTCGACTATAAAGAGCGCCGAAGGATTTTTACTGGAGCTCCCTGCTCTGCGTTTGGAGCCACTGGATTTACTGGAATCTTCCTGAACTCCGACGTTGCCGCTGTTGTCCGATCCACTGCTGCCACTCCGGCCTCTCCTGGTCATTGCCGTGCTGTTGCTTTTCTCTCCGTTAGCTTTGCCTTCTTTAGATTTGACCTTGCCAGCTTTTGGCTTTTTGGATTTGACCTCTTTTGGTTTGCTGTCACATGATTTGTCGCGTTGCTGTGGAGTTTTGCTTGGCCGAGGGGGTGTGATTGGCGGCTGTGGTTGGATGGTGGGAGTGTTGATGTTGGAGGGCAGTGTGGTGAGGTTGGTCTGCACTGTTGTGTTGTTGCTGATGACCACATCTGTGAGGACGTCATCATCTGTCTGCTCTTTGGCGAAGTTGACAAATACCTGCAAAAATGAATCTGCCTTAGTGTCACGTTAAATAAGTCTTCATTGAGTTAAATGAGCTTGGTTGAGTATCAAGCTAATGCCACTCAACTGTTGTTAGCGCCTATTAGCATGCACGCTAACTGAGTTGAGGCGAGATTTCCGTCCTATTCTCTGTAGGATAGGATTTTTTTTAAATCAAGGCACTGAATTAAGGAATGACATTTAGATGATTTATAGATCATTTAATGAAAATAATTAGTTAATTCAGGGACAAACTAACACCTAAAAAAAATTGCATTTTACGGGTTGTGGCGAGTGCTAATATAAGACCCTAATCCTGCAACTTGAAATCAAAATCCTCACCTGGTCCAGGGTGGTCTGTGAAACAGAGAAGTCAATGACGCCCAGCTCCTCGTAGTTGTTGGCCAGCACATCGAAGACACGAGCCAGGCAACAGGCGTGCGAGGGCAGCTGGTACTGCAGCACGCTCTGGTGGCGCTCCTTCAGCTCGATGCTGGGAAAAGAGCTCTTCATGTGAGTGGTGATGGGGCACGAGTCCAGGTTGGATTGACTGTCCGTCAGGCGGAGGATGATAGTGTAGCCGTCACCAAACCTGTAAGATGAAGAAACAAAAGTTAAGACTTTGTATGTGCTGTTACAGTTACGTTGCTGCTATCACCTTCACATTGTCTGACTAGTCTTAAGTGAGTCGCATGATGTGTGTTGTCCCTGATAATGTGCATGTATACTTTTGCAGCTTGTAACTGGGGCTAAAAAATCTACAAGCAAAATGTTCTTGTAATATACAGTATAATAAAAAAAAAAATGTAATTGTGAAATTTTTATTGCAAGTACTTTGCATTTGACGGTTGAGTGTAAGTCACGTGATGGTCCATTTCTATGCAAGTCCATTTCCGCCACAAAAAAATAAAATAAGTCATAATTATGACAGACAAAATACTAATTATGACAAAAAAGTATGGCAAAAATAAATCAAATTAAAGTATGACAAAAAATTATAATAAATTATGATTTTTTGTTTTTGTATTTTTTTTTCCTGTTGACTTATTTTTCTTCTTTTTGTCATGATTATGACTTATTTTGTTGTTGTAATAATTATGATTATTAATATTTTTTGGGGGAATTATGACCTTTTTTTGTGGCGCAAATGGGCTTTCATACATTTCAGTATTTGGTATATAAAAAAAATCCAATACAACAGAATAAAGTCTCCAATTTCATATTGCAGGTGTGCTTACCTGTTCTTCAGGTGTTGTACAGATCCGAGACACTGAAACCTGCCGTTCACCATGATGGCCATCCTCGTGCAGAGCGCCTCACATTCCTCCATACTGACCGTACAGACACACAATAAAACCATTAACACATATTAGACACATCATATATTTCACATCTTTGACATAAAATACAGAATTGACGGAGCAGTAGAAGATTATTGACGGGTTTTGTGTTTACTGAGCGCTCCCTTGAAGGAACAGGAAGTTATGGCTCATCCTGCTAATGTGTCTTCAGCCATTACAACCATACATCTCCATTTAATGACTGTATGACAGGATGAATAAGTGTACATCTCCTCTTACCTGTGGGAGGTGAGAACCACAGCTCTTCCTTCCTTGGTGACGCTGAGGATGCAGTTCCACAGAAACCTTTTGGCTTTGGGGTCCATGCCAGTGGTGGGTTCGTCCTAACAAGAGTTGAATGAATCAAAGCATCATGGAAACAACAGGAAGTCAAAACACAAATACAGTTTAGCAAAGATTTAAAAACAGATATTACTGTAGTGGCACCAACAATTAAGTTACTGAACCACATCATCTTCAAAAGCATGTATGTGATGTCAGGGTTGCAATATGTCACATTATAATATGTTTTTTAAATATTTAATGTATATTCATTTATGTTTCATTGTTTTCAAAGGTGATATTAGGTTCATGCTCTGTGTTGATCTCAATGGTTGGTGAACAAGTTTGTTTCTCACCAGGAATATAACAGGAGGAGCCCCGATGAGGGAGATGGCCGTGGAGAGTTTTCTTTTGTTGCCTCCGCTGTAGCCTCCAGCCTCCCGCTCGGCGTACTGGGTCAGCCCCAGCTTCTTCACGCCCCACTGCGCCACCTGCATGACATCATAGGAGGTGCATCCCTTTAACCCAGCACAGCTCAACATAGCTTTCACACCACGCCCATTCTGTCACAGTGTCTCACAATTTTTGGTTTGCAGGTGAACCGCTCCTCCGTGTTACCTTTGTGACTGACTCCTCCGGCACTCCCCGCAGGCGGGCATACAGCTCCAGGTGTTCGCGACCCGTCAGCAGGTCGCTGATGGCGTCAAACTGTGGACAGTAACCCATCAGCTGGTGGACTCGCTCCATCTCTGTCAGCACACTGAGAACCACAGAAACACTTTCACAGTACTACCAATACTAATACTATGGCGAGCACAGATTTTCCTGCCATAACTTTTGTGATTACTACTAGTATTACTCCTGCTACTTTAGTTATTGTAAGCGTACTACTACTATTGCTCACCATACTTCTACTTCTGATGTTACTTTGTTTCTTTGTACAAGTACTTAAGGACTAATACAACAATAAATGGTTCTACTACTCCTACTCCTCCTCCTAGTACTACTACTACAATTACTGCTGTGTCTTCTACTGTAGCAACTACTACTGCTAATATTAAACTACAGCTAATATTATTGATATTTTACTAATCAGTACTACTGCTCCTTACATTACTTTACAAGCAATAATAACAACTACAAGTACTTCTACTAGTGCTGCTAATAGTACCCCTATAACTGTCCCTCTTTCTACTAATGTCCTACTGCAACTACAACAGTTATGATATCAACTTAAGCTCTTGTAGCTTATTATAAAATGAAGGTAAGTCAAAGACAATAAACTGCCAAATAACAGTAAGTTTAAACACAGTAAGTATTTTGCTGAGTGAAATGTTAAATGTGCTCATTTATTCAGTAAATGCACGGCGTTTCCATATTTCCATTCCGTTTCATACGGGTTAACTCAGCTTCACATACATATTTTTGTCCTCTTATATCCAGGGCACATTCACTTAGTAGGACAAGGCTTTTGTAAAAGTTTGTACCTGTGCTGATTAATGAAAGCCTCTCCGCAGGTGACGTCTGTGTCTCCGGTCAGCATGCGAAAGGTGGAGGTCTTCCCTGCTCCGTTCACCCCCAGCAGGCCGAAACACTGAAGGAAACAAACACAACATCGAGTCACAAACATATCTACACAACATATCTACACGAGCAGCAGCTGTCGTGAGCAGCTGGGAGCATTGAGTCGATGTGAACTACTATCTAGGGTACTATCTGAGTATCTACAGCAGATATACATGTCTGACAAACAGTGCAGACAATGTGTGCATTTTCATTGTACTATTATGTAATTAGAGCTTCTTTTGGTGTATATCCCTCACCTCTCCACGAGGAATCCCAAGGCAGAGACGATCCACTGCCGGCTTCCTGCCTGATTTATAGACCTACAAAACAAAGAGTCATTTCTTTTACCATCAACCAGAAAATTCACTACGATTCTGTCTCAGCAAGAGGTTTGCCAGTGTGGGATGACATTTCTTTTGCATGATAGCAGACTGAAATTCTAACAAAAATACACCAATGCAGCTCTTCCAAACATGACTTATGGGTTATGCTCGATGTCAACTGAGTGCTGTGGTTCAGCCACAGGAGCGCTAACAACATAAACAGTTCATGATGTACTTTTTAGGCTGAATGGTGGTTGTACCTTGCTCAGGTCTATCATGGAGAGGATGTCTGATTGGGCTTTGCCACTTTTGACCCTCTCTCTCTCCCTGCTGACGTCTTCGTCCTCTGGACCGAGTGGCGGCATCTCAGGTTCGGCCCACCACGACCTGAACGCGGCGGTACAAGATCACCGTGAATCACCATTTTGTTACAGATGCTGCGGATCGTGTTCCAAACATAAGATCGGTCTGCATTTTATCAAAAATATGGAAGGGTTGTTTTTTAAACTCACTCGAGGCGAATGAAGAACTTGTACTGCAGCAGTATGGTGAAGATGAAGAAGATGATACCTTCAGCCGCCATCGCAAACAGGTTCTTCCCCACAGTGTCCCACTCAAGAGGGTTCAGGGTTTGCTTCGTGCCTGGAGGAGGAGAGAACCACAGGCAAAGACAATCTTCACATATAATTATCTTTATAGATCGTACATCCTGTGTATTTGTACAATAAGCAGTTCAAGTTAAAAGTATGCAGACAACAATTCCCCACAGGATGACAACACAAGTCTTTCTTGTATACATAAAAAAGGGTCTAACAAAACAACAATTTACTAAATATTCAAACTACAGCGCACAATCACCACTACAACGAGCAAAAGGCATCAAAAGCAGAGAAGTCTGAAGTGTTTTGGATTAAAATTTTTAAAAAAATGTACCCAGTCTCTGGAAAGCATCTGCCATGGCCTGGTTTTTGGCCATGTCGATGAGTCCTCGTCCCAGGCAGAAATGCGGGAAGATGAGAAACACTTTCTTCAGGATCCTGTTCACCTCGTTCAGATGCTGGGAATAAAAATATATTACATAAAGTGCATTAAATCTTCTTCTTTTCTTTTCTTGTTGTTGTCACGTTGTCCGTGCAGACGGTTGCGCTTTGTACCTCGTCAACAAACAGCTCCAGGACGAAGGTGGCAATGCTGCCGTTGATTCCAATGAAGAGGTTGATGGAGGTGAGGACGACGTAGGCCGTGCTCGGGACGGAGAACAAAAAGGACGCTGGGTACATCAGAGGAGTGATGGACCACCTGAAAAGGATGATGAGGTTATTCAATACAGAGCCATTACTTTTGTCACAGATTACGATCCAACAAGGAAAACAGAGAAATTGTTTACAGAGAGACCATTGTTTATCATAACAGTGAATGAAGTCATATGGAAACAATTCAAACCTGTATTTTTTGGCATGGCGGTTTACTTAATTCCATATTAGAAATCATCCTGTGACTAAGGATACAATTTAAAGATCACCGCTCTAAACGTTTGTAGTTACGTATGGCATCAAAATAAAGGTACAAATAATAGTGTATCAGTGTAGTCTGAACGCACCCGTAGAGCAGGAGAAGCAGGACGAGAGCAGGCAGGTTGGACTCTGAGACGTACGACTGCTGCTGGAAGCAGATGAAGATCAGCACCACCATGGAGGCCGGGACCGTGTAGTTCAACTGACCAGATGACAAGATGACATTTTAGAAAAGTCTTTGTTAATATTATTATCCTGTGAGAATCATCTCAGATGAATTAGGTTGCTGCATTTTTTCATGCAATGCTTTTGTGGATACAAACACAGCCATAGCTTCTGTACAAGGTTGATAAGGTACAAAGAAGAATTTAAAGTAGATTATCTCATGTAAGTATATCCAGATTTGTATTAGTTGAATTTTAAGAGTAAAACGATATTACCTGAATACAATGTAGGGGTAAAATATTTTGTTCTGTTGAAGAAGTTACAACATCACTGATACAATTCATCTATTCCAGTGAGTGTTGACCTCTGCAATGATGCATGCAGTATTATCACTTTTTATAGGCTAAAAAAATGTTGTAATGTAATTGCAGAGTGAGATTGTTGTCACTTTGTGAAAACCTTTAAGGGTTAACTTGTGGCTGATGAGGAACATGTCTCCCCTCTCCTGAGCACTGACCATGTCCCAGGTGAAGTTGGCCAGCCAGTAAAGGATCGGTTTCACCCCGCTAACAAACTGAAGGTGCTTGGCTTTGCTGACTCGCTCCTCAATCAGAAAAAGGACGAAGCTGGCCGGCACGAAGGACATGGCAAAGATCACGCAGATGGAAACCAGAACATCTACGGACGTGGTCATCCTGACGGAGAAATCGGGGAACAGTCAGGCACAGAAAAACACACAACAACATACACGATGCACACATTCCCACGAACCAAATGCACCAACATAAAACTCCACAGCAGTGAACTAACATGGCTATTTCTGTGAGTTGTTCCTTGGTGAGGTTGAGCGGGTGGTTGTAGGCTGTGATGCCGTGTCTCTTCCTCTCCGGACCCGGTGGCAGACTTGCTCTCAGCAGGCCGTTGTTCATCACGTTGACAAACGACACCATGGCATGCCACCCTTTGTTATTGTACCACACCTGGGTGCATCGACAAGATACACTCTTTTAAGTATTTCTTTCTTGGAAGACAGTCCAAAGAAAATGAGGAGAAAAGACAGATGAACAAACACATATTTACTTTGACGTTGTTTTGGCTGTTCAGTCCTCCGAGAAAATCCGGCAGTCTGTTTAGCAGATGATCCAGCGAACTGTTCTGTGATGAATCAAAAGAACATCAGAGAACATTCAGGAAAACAGCAGCATCAGTCCAACATACTTGAAACCTTGTTTATACCTGTTGAACTTGATGACGAGTCCGAATCGCCATGATTGAGTCTTGGACCTGGTGGACTTGAGATAAAGTCTGAGTGGCGCTGCCCCCGAGAGAGAAACCTCCATATCTGTTCGTAAAACAGTTTGTTTTCTGTCAGTCCTCCAGAGGAATTATGATAAAGAACGTCTACAAGCTATTGCTTATAAGAAATGCAGATATTGTGCCTGCAAAATTAAGTTTTAAACCAGCAGCTCACCTGAACTCATTCACCCACTTCTTGGTTTTTAGGCTGTTCAAGACACAAAGGGAAAGACGTGAATGTCTGAAGGATATTATTTAAAGGGAATAAAACCAATGAAATCAGTGTTCTAACTACTTCACTCTTTTCATATTTGAAGCAGTAATGTGGATCCATTTTTAAATCTTAATCATCAGACTAGTTTGGGAGCCAATATGTGTATCACATGACGCTCTGAATGCTCTTCATATTGCATGTTGTTTCCTCAAAATAAATCACTATACTTCAGTATAAACCAATAAGGTTGAGAGTCATATGGTATGAAGGCAACAAATAAAGATAAAACCAAAAACAGATAGATTTTTTGTTATTTAGGGTAGAACAAATAAATCTAATTGACCAAATAGATAGATAAATAAAGATATATATATATACTTTATTAATCCCAGATGGTAAAAATAAAGTATATATCTCTAGAGTTTTTTAAAGCTACATTTCTAAACACCATGAGAAAGGAAGGCAATGGAGATGTATTTTAGACCCTTAAATAAATCATTAGTAATATTCATCAAAACAAAAGTAACAAAATAAATGGAAAACCAAATAGTAATGTGTTATTATGTTTAATGAAGTACCTTTTCTTAAGAATCTGAGAGTATGTTTTCACCAGGTAATCAGAGATGTTATAACTCGTCAGATTTTGGAGGATGTCTCCAGTCAGCCTCTTAATCTAAAAGACAACAAACACACGAGAAAGAGACACACACGACAGTATATTTCACCACATGATACAAAACACGAGCAAACATTTAATGAAAATGTTACGTGTGACAATATCTTCTGTGTTTTGGCTTTAGATTTCCAATTAACTTCAATATGAATGTGTCCTTGTATACAAGCCTTTAATTGGCTTTAAATAAAAAGAGATCAGAGTCTAATGAGTCATTAGTGCATTAATCTGATGGGTCTGACCTGCGGAGGCGGCATTCCACCGGCGCCCTGCGGGCAGTCTGGGAGCATCCGCCGTACGTCCTCTGTGCTACACTGACATTCAGGAGACGGCGTGTCTCCGCTCCAGTTGCCTTTGCTGAACATTTGCCAGGTGGACAAAGAGACCTGAGGCCGCATGAAGGGGCCGGCCCGCTCGCCTTCACACCGAGGACTCCTGCCGGCATAACGGGGGGATGAATGTGGAGGTTTGTGGTTTAGAAAATAAAATAAATAATAAATCAAACGACCACGTAAAACTAGATTTCCCATAAAACTGTTTACAGATATAAAGCATGCAACTGATTTCTATATTTCTATTGAGTGCAAGTAGAGGTGTATGGAAGCCAAGAGGCTTTTTTTGTTGTCATAATTCTGCCTTTTTTTTCATAATAATGATTTTGTTTTGTTTTGTCATAATTATGACTTTTTTATTTTGACTTTTATGACTTTTTTTTGTTGTTGTCATAAACGTATGGAAGCCCATTTCCGCCACCAAAAAAAAGAAATTTGAACCAGAAAATAAAAAAATAAAATAATGAGGGCAAAAAAATGAATCGACTTTTTTTTTTGGTTGCCTTTTTTCCGTTGACTTAAAAAAGGCAACAAAGAAAAAGAAAAGTTGATTCATCTTATTTTTTTTGTCGTAATCTTTTTTCTTGTGTGGTGGAAATGGGGTTTCATACTTTTTCTTCCAGGTGCATAACTTTTACTTTAAACCTAGACAGTAGTCTTAATGTAAGGAAGGAATTACATGTTTTTTAATCTCTAATGTCTATTTTATCTCACATTTGTAGAAAACTGATTTATTTTGCCGTCCATCACATGTTGTCACCGATTCATTAAGTTTCTTCTGATGCTGCTGAGACAAATGATTGTATGTTGTCTTACGTTCTGTTGTCTTCCTCCTCTTTCTCCATGCACTTGGTACCAAAACCCGGCTGGTCCAGCAGAGCATCCAGCAGGTTCTCTATGGCCGGGTTCCCAGGTGCATCGTTGCTGTAAATAATAAACCAGCGGAAGGGACGGAAAATAAAAATAACAAGGCATCAACTCAACAGCATGTTTATTCACAGGAGTAGACCAAAACAATTGACCAATTCACGGCTGAAGAAACCGATACAAAACAGTTCCTGCGCTGACTCAGGTAACTGTGGATGTTCGGGCGGAGGCCTACCTGAAGAACGTGTACTGTTCTCCGTACATCCAGGGCTGCAGCTGCATGGCGGGATATTTCCCAAACGGAGGCACGACGAGGCTGAAGAGCAGAGCGACCAGCACGAACACCGCGGGCAGGACAATCTGAAGCACAAAGCAACCTTCAGCTGAACGACTCACGGAGAGATCGTCTCATTCTAATTAACGAGTTAAAGCCATTAACACCAACAAAACACCTGAGCGAAGAAGCCCCTGCGGCTCCGTCGAGCATAAAGCCAGCGTTTGATGAAGAGAGCCCTCAGCTGCTGCCACGTCAGCCACCAGCCGGTCAGAGGGATCCCACCTCGGCCATCTCCAGTCAGCAGGTCTGTCTCCTGAGGTTCTGCAAGTAGGAAACGCACAGAGTGAGACTCAGTAATGTCTTTATATAGCACTTTATACAGACAGACAAGTCTTGTAGTAATAAGGAAACAAAATTAACACAAAATGACCATACAAAGGGCCAATAAATGACTAGTTTCTATACGTATTTGTGAGCATGCCAATATATTGGGCTGATAAATACATAGACTTCTGTCAGTGCTGTCGACCTGTACTACGGTGGAGAAAACTAGAGTAGAAACATGACAAACAACAAATTTTGAATATACATTCAGTGCAGAAATGTTGGTGTGCATATCAACGTTCATGAACCCAAAATCTCTTTTAATTGTTGGCTCATAGTTTAAAAGGTACAGCGAGGAAACATGTAGTGTATTTAATCTGGTGGGAAACTGAAAACACAGCTTTTTCTATACATCTCTATATTTCAGTACAGAAGGATCTAAAGGTACCTTGCTTTAGGAACTTTTTCCCTCCTGGCAGCATTATGGCAACAAACAATCACAGTTGGAGATGAAACAGCAGACTGACTGTACATGGAAACACTGTGTGGTATGTACACATATCTATATGTCTGTAAGGGTCTGTGCATACCGGTCTCTGGTTCCTCAACATGTTCAGCTGCTGGCTGCTGCCTGAGGGGAGATCCGGCCTGCAGCTCCGGTTCAGCATCCACGCCTGTTTCCTCCGCCACACGCAAAAAGATCTAAAAGCGAACGACCACGATATTAAACTCCTCAACAAGATGTTCTTCCAGCGGGTGGATCATTTTATTTGTGACTCAATGGACACGTTCTCTCTACCCGAGATGACTCTCACTCAAAGCAGCTTCATTCATTTTAAATTGCTTAAGCTGCAACGAGGTTTTCAAAAGATTTTCACTTTTTTGATGAACTGCTTTGAAAAAGTGATCTTTGGGCCCTTTTAGCGGAAGCTGCAGACAGCAGGTGGCAGTAAAAAAAAGCGTCAAGCAGACTTACAAAGGTCAGCGTAGCAGAGGGTGAGTACCTAGGACTGAGAGATGGACTCCACTATCAGAGCTAATCTGATGCCAACGTTAAACCCATTAAGACCACGGCTGCTCCACAAATATCCGTCCTTTAAGGTAAAGCATGGTTAAGCTCTGGCACACACACGCACACATACACACACACATAACATTAGCGTGTCAAAGCAATGCAGGCTGATTGTTGTGTGTACTTTTTTACTATAGCGTTTTTATGATTGTTGATGTGTAATATGTCAATGTAGGTTTTCTGTGCTCGGTTTACTGATAATCAAGCTGGTCACTATCACTACAGTTGATAACTAAGACAACATTTGAAGTGTTTCTTGGAGTAATTGCTGCAGAAATGTGGACCTCCATGCATAGTGAGGGCAGAAGAAGCCTTGAGCCTTTTCCTTCAGTTTTTGAACCCAGCACAACTTCCCTGTCCTCCAGTCTTCTGTTTTCAATCTCTCTCATCAGCTATTAGCAAATGATGCAAGTGACAGGAACAAGTACACAATAATAGAAACTCTCTAAACAAAGCTACCAATATTAGCACCTTTATTGGCACTCACTGAGTCGTTTACTGTACGTCGGTAGCTTAATAAAAGAAAGAGCGTTTTCTGAAGGTTTCTGGCAAGTGGATCAAGTAGCTTATTTATCTATCCATCAAAACAAAGTCAATGTCTCACCTCTTCCAGTGTGCTGTCTGACAGACCGTAGCTGCTGATGCCCAGCTCGGTCAGCCTCTGATCCAGCTCGGACAGGAAGATGGCCAGGCTGCTGTCCTTGGCTGCCGTCTGCGGCAAGTTGACCACGGCCTCGCGCCCCGACTCCTCCACCAGCCTCGCACCCGGGATGTGCTGCTGGGCCAGGGAGAGCAATGCCGCAAGGTCTGCAGTGAAGACAGTGATAAGAAAAGGGAACATGCAGTCAGTAGTAAGACCTTAGTGCTGCATTTAACTAACACTAGTTGACTGCAGAGGTCGTGAGGCAGTGAAACACTCACATGAGCTACTTCCCTCACTTCCCAGGCCGGTGTCTTCACTCATGGATGACTCACTGTCCTGAAACACAAAGATTTGTTTTTTCATCTTTGTTTCCCTCCTGCTTTGTTGTTATTATCCCATTTAAGTTAGTGAACTTCTTTTTTCTCCACGATATAGATCGACACTAAACTATTATTTTTCCATAATTTTAACGATGGATATCTTGAAGACTCATGTAATAACAAAAATGTAAAGCTTGCATATGTTAATTTTTCAGGATAATTAAAAACACAGAAAGAAAGAAGAAAAAAAACAGACCTTGAGAGCAGGCAGCTTATTGGTGCTGGTGCTGGTGCTGGTGCAGATACTGGTGCTGCTGGGAGTGCTGGTGTCCAGTCCCTCCCTCTTCACCATAGTGAGGTAGTAGCCAGATCCAAGGCGGGATTTCAGGAAGAGCGGTGAGCCGCAGCAACACAACTTTCCCTGGGAAATGATGGCGATCCGGTCACCAAGCAGCTCTGCCTCATCCATGTAGTGAGTGGACAGGATGATGGTCCGGTCTGATGGAGAGAAACGTAACTTATGGACTATTTCTTTCTCTTGTCATCTGTATATTTTACAGGTGTTTCATGTTGGTCTTAGATTTTTGCTTGCAATTGCTTTCAGGTTCATGTGGAGTTATATTTTGCCAGTTTCTATATCAAAGCCAAAAGAAAAGTACACTGAGGTTTTACAGCAAGGTTACGATAGAAAATCTGGATCAGGCAAAGCATACTCTATTTATTCAGCACTTTATAAAGCCCACTCTTGGGTGATTATGAAGACTTTCAATTCAAGTAAAAACAAATAAAGCTATCAGGTTGTCGCTCCAAACCGTGGTGTTGGTTTGACGGTTCAGGCTGACATTGCTTTCTGGCCTTTTTGGCTTGAGGTGAAACCCCCCAAAATCAGTAAAACAATGAGCTTCACAGATGCCATCCTTCACCTTTGCGATATTTGAGCAGTAGATCCCAGATTCCTCTGCGCGAGTATGGATCAACCCCAGCCGTGGGTTCATCCAGAACAACCACCTTAGAGCCTCCGACAAACGCTATCGCCACAGACAACTTCCTCTGCATGCCACCTGACGGAGAAACAAAGGGAGGGGGAAGACACAGTTGACATCCTTCTCTACAAAACATGTATACACAAGTCTTGTTTTGATACAGAAATCAAAACGAGTAAGTTTACCAGAGAGGTTTTTGGTCTGTTCGTGTCGTTTATGCAGAAGGCCGACATCTTCCAGCAGAGTGTCCAGCTCGGCTTTCACCTCCTCTTCAGACAAACCCTTCAGACAGCCGTAAAACCACACATGCTCCTCCACCGTCAGTCTGAGAGAGACACAGAGACAAGGTAACGTTTTTAGAACAATCATCTATTTTATATTAATGCGACTAATTTTCATATATTTTATTTTTTACTAATAATAAAATGCATTTTATAGACTCTCAAAAGAAGCTGGTTGTATGAAATCTAACAGGTGGAATTTCTGTAATCCATTGAAACTAACCATAGTAATTCAAAAACAATGTGTGTAATTGTTACTAGTTTTCACCGACAGAACATTGAAGATGTCGGAAAGACGTCGGCCTTACATGTCAAACAGGACGTTGTGTTGTGGACAAACTCCCAACGTCCTGCGGATGATGTCCATGTCGTGACGGATGTCCAGCCCCTTGATGTACACAGTGCCCGAGGTCGGTGGAAACAGGCCAGTCAGGACAGATCTAACAAACATCAGACACAGAATAAATATTTGTTGAAGCACACCTTCCCCTTTAAATGAGATAAAAATCTCTTATCTTTTTACAGACTTTTCCTGTGGGCATATGTGTGCTGCTGCTGGTGTAGTAACTAAATCTTCTCACTGTTCTTTATCATTTTCAAGCCCCAAAACAATGCAATAAGTTAGGTGACAAAAGGCAAACATCAAAACATCACATCCGCTGAAATTGTACACGACCAAAGTGATTCATTTTGTGTCAAAATGTTGTAACCCAGACAAACAATGATAGAACGCGTCAGTGCTGATTGTGATCGACTTTCAGTCCTCGGTCCTGTTCCTTACATGGTGGTGGTTTTGCCGGCTCCGTTGTGGCCGAGGAAAGAAGTGATCTGCCCCTCGTAGAACTTCAGATTGAGGTGATTCACGGCTAGTTTGGCTCCCTTCTTGTATATTTTCACCAGGTTTCTGATGCTCACACCCAGGATCAAGTCAGTGGGTTCTGGTTCAATGTTCTCTGATGACAAGAAAACAATTGTATGTATTTAGAGGGGACAATGTACTGTTCAATATATATATATATATATAAATGTGGGGGCGATACAATGGCTAATTACCTCGTGCTAATTCTGCTCTCACAGTGATTTATAATTGATAAGAATGTGAGCAGAAATCCTCAGCCAAAGGGTCAGGATATGTTTTTACTAGCCGAGAACGTAACTCCTCTTACTTTACTACAGGAGTCAAGTCTAAAATAAAAGAGATTAATGGAGAACACAGGCCAGACGCAGCGACACATGACAACAGAAACACCGTAAAGTCTGGACTGATGATCATGCTCAGCTTCAGACTCCTTGTACTCTTAACCTCTATACTTAATGGGCTTATTGTCTCAGCACATTAACTTGACTTTTGGTGTATTGGATTAAACACAACACAAAACAAAACAAGCAGCAGAGACTTTTGACCAGAGGAGACGACTGCAGACAGCTGTCAAAATGACGACAATAAACAAGGAACTTATTAGTAGTATCACTTCTATTTACAAACTGTTAAACCATATATTTTATAACATATTTATAATTTTTTTTTGTACCTTCATCCTGTTCTGTGGGTGCAGGGGGGATCGGCATGCCGGCCTCAAGGGGAACTCCGCCCCAGTAGTTGATCTGGAAGATGAAGTACCAGGGCCGGGGGACCCCATATTCACCTGGTGAAACACAGACACACACACACACACACACACACATAGTTGCAGCTTTCCCATCTTAAATGATCTTTTCTCTAAATGAATTGATATTCTTTTGTGCAGATATAGTTCCAATCCACGTACCAGGAAACACTGCCTCGATGTACCAGGCCGCGGTGGCGTAGATGAAGGCGTCCAGGTAAAGCATGACGATGGAGGTGGTGAAGCTGTACGAGTCTCCTTCCACGGGACTGGAGTGGAGGTTGTACCACTGGATGCCCACGCCTTGCTCTTCGTACTGAGAGAAATACTCACAGCCGAAGCCAAACGCCACAGGAGACAGGAAACTCTGGGGGAAGAGGAACAAACTATTTTCAATCTTAAAGGACACTTGAAATGCTTTGGATACTTTTGGGTGTTGAAGCTCAGTTTCGTTTAATAAACTAGATACAATGTCATGACATAATGTTCCAATTCTATCTGTTCATTAAGTTAATTTTCATACAACTACTGAACTCTCTGATTAGACCAATTATTATTTGACTCACAGCGAAGACTTTGTGGGTGGTATTGAGGCGGTCTCTCCAAGCCACACACAGTACGTACGGCAGGTAAAGGCCAAAGTAGATCAGCCCTCCACATGCTGCAGCCAGGTTGGCTTTCGAGAAGAATGTACTGATGAGAAAACACTGCATGATGGTGGCGGTGGCGAACGCCGTCAGGAAGAAAAACACAACAGCCGGGTCGCTGTATGGCAGGATGTCCCCGCACTGGAAATAAGACAAACTAGATTTATGGCCTCGCTCTTGTATGCCACCATCAATCCATCATGGTGCAGTGCTCATATCTATCTAACATGTCATCACTTTATCGACACAACACGATGGCCATGGAAACACGTTTCAGATAAAGCAAAGCTTTTACGTTGAACAACACAATATGCAATAAAACTATTGAACATTTTAGTACTCTCAACTTTACTATCAGAACATTTTATATAGAATATAACGTGTTGAGTGAGTGGTCGTCTTGCCTTCAGCATTGCGATAAGGAGCCCCGCAGAGACCAGGAAAGGAACGATGCTGCTGATAAACCAGCTGAGCCACAGCGTTCCCGTTCCCAGACCCATAATCCTCATGGTTTCCTTCAGCCTCGCCTCCTTCTCATACACCACGCCTTTGATGATCATCGCCACCGAGTAGATCCAGGCCAGTGTCATGAAGAGTGGCAGAGAGCGGTTCAGCACTCGGAGGAAACTGTTATAATGGGAACCAACATTTTTTATTTATATGCTGAAGCAAAGTAATGATGTAGTTGTAGTCCAAAAGCAGATTGTAGTTAAATGTTATTCAAAGTCTGGGACCATTTTTAACAGTTGAAATTACATGTTCTGACATGTAAACCACTCTCTTGAAATATTAGTTTCCAACAGAATGAGGCTCACACGTCATCCACATAGCAGGGGTAAGGCATCTGCTGGATGTAGATGCCGGTTGTTTGTTGAACGCCGGTCAGCACGCGGCTCACGGCTCTTTCCACCAGGTCCTGAACGTACACAAAGCCACCCCAAATGTAGCGCATATCATTAAATGGGTCTGCTGCTGGACCAGGATCCCAAAATCTGATGAAAAAAAACACCAAAAAGATATTTGTATTTATTGAAATAGTGCTGAGAAGGCACAACAACTTGAAACCAGTTTACTTGCATTTTCACTGAAAAGGTTCTGCATTAGTAACGTTAAAGGACGACACAAAATTCTCAGTACCTGTCCTTGATTTTGTTGGTCCGGGTCACATCATCAATGTCCATTCGGATTTTGTAGGTGACGTGGGGCGGCAGGTCAGTGGACGAGGAGTTGGGCAGCAGGAAAACCAAACCCGCCCAAAACTCCCGGTCCTCCAGGAGCTCCAGAGCCCTGTCAATCATCTGACCCTCGGTCTCCAACCCCTCCATCTTGTTCAGAGAGAAACACTGCAGAGAATAATAGGAAACACAAAAGATATGAATGATGAACAAAATTGAAGAGAAGCTGAAGTTATTACTTAAACCTTGCACTATTTACAGGATTAACTATAAATTACTATTTTCCCAATCCATTGCATTTGTTAAGAATAGAAATGAGCACAAAAGTGCTGGCCCTATCGGAAAAAATAAACAAAAACATGCATGAAGAGAAAACAACGACGCCAAAGGACGAGAACCTCAGTGACTTGTGCGAGCGTGGTGATGGTGTGGCTGAGATCGTTGTAGATGTCCAGCCAGGTTGGCGGCGCGTTGGGCTTCCTTTGGGCATCTGGTGAAGGCGTGGACAGAAAACGTGCAATTCGTGAAGCCGTCCAGGACGTGTTCTCCAGGCGCAGGTTGACCAGTACTGCGACCTCTGGCCGTCTCAGCAAATTCTGGAACACATACACACACACAGAGTTGACCAATTCATGACTTTTGGGGACATTGACTTCTGTTCATTACTTGAAGACCACACAGAGAACAATATATATTCAGCATCATCCCACACTCGTCCTTCCCCAAGAGAGATGAATCAGACCTGCAGCAGCTGAATCTGCACGCTGCTCTCCATGTAATTCTTGATTTGCGGTCCCACCTCCATCCAGGCCGCATTCAGCTCCTGGAGGATCTGCATGTCCTCAAAAGTCTTGTTCATCTTCAGCAGACAAAGTAGTAGTTAGTTTGTACAATCGTTCTTAAAAGTTGGTTATTAATGCCGACGATAACTCGTCCCTAGTGGAGTCAGTTAGGTGGCAATCATTGGATGGACACTCTGAGGTTTGACTCTACCTCTTTCATGACTTGTTGTACTGCAGGAGTGTCTGGTGTGTAGAGCAGTTTTCCAATAAACAAAGGTTTTATTCCTCTCCACACAATGCGAGACAGAGGGTTGGACTCAAGACCGTGGATCAAACGTTTACAGAAAGGAGCTGCATGGAGAAAAGCACAAACAATTCAAACATTAGACAAAAACAACCGTTTTTTGGTATCGCTATGGATCTTAACGATCACAAATGGATCAGACAATGAGAAACCTGGTTTTCTATTTATTTATGATGAATTGCAATTTGCAAATTAATTGAAAACAGCACTTGCTGGGGTAAAAAGCAAGCACTTAAATGAAACTTTTGCGGTGGAAACCATTCACTTAACGTTAAAATATCAGAACATGTTTCCAATCACATCAGAGCCTCTTACTGGTGTCGTTGTCACGGTCCGGGTTTGTGTCTTCAGTCCCATTTTTTCCTAAGAAGGACTTGATGTCATTGTCTTCATACCAGTTCAGTGACGGGATGCGCTCACCGCCAACCTCAGGGTGACCACACATGATCCTCGAAAAAGCACGAAAACTCTCTCTGGGCAAAGCTGAGCGATTTTCCGGAGACAGAAGACGAAGCGCTGCGCTCATGTCCGCAAAGCTGGACAGAGAGGAGAACTGACGGGAGACAGAGAAGGAAGGAAATAAAGAAGAGAAGGGAGGAAGGGAGAAAGTAGATATACAAAATATATGATTATAAAGAGTTTTGTAATTTCTGGGCGAACATTTGGTACATTTTAATCAGTCAGAAAATGAGAGAAACATTATATAAAAACAGATAAATATTCAAAAATAATGTCGCCTCATCAATTAAAGAGTCACACTATGACTTGAAAATAAAAATCAATTTAATGACAGTCTGATTTGCTTACAGTGAGTAATTCATAATGAAATAAATGTAAAGCACCTCTCAAAATGTTTGTCCAATCAAGAGACTGTCAAACGAAATAAAGACACAGACGGACATGAAAAACCGTGTGTTCTTACGTCATCGACGAGGACGGCCAGCTCTTGGGAAACGGAGGTGACGGCCTGACTGATGACCCTGAGGTCACCGGCGTTCGCCATCAGACGTTCTCTCTGACGGGAAGGACCGACAGACGGGTTTACTGACGGTACTTATAGTCCAAGACCACATTCGGATCCATTTTTGCACTGGTGAGCAAAGTATTTTTTGCAAAAGGTGCAGCCGATTCTTACCGTGAAGAACTTGGTAAAGTCGAGCTGAGAAAGAAAAATGCGTTCAGCCTCCCGCAGGACGTCAGCTGGCAGGTTGCACAGCTCAGTCTGCAGATCATCCATGGCGGCTTCTCCTTGGTCCACCTTCAAAAACTGTCCTAACATGCTGGCGTTACACACCAAGTCCTTGAGCTGCAGCTGAGCGCCAGCCACAGCAACCTGGATGGATGAAATTGATGCCCCACATTTACATTTAATAGAGTTAGGCTCAAACTAATGTTTAACTAAATATGTTAGAAAAGCAGAGGTATAGCGATAACCTTTTTTTCTGTATTTGAAACTTCTACGTCTGTTTGTTACTGAAGGATATTCAGCAGATAACTCACCTGAAAATTGAGACGAGCCTTCAGCAGCTGGTCCACAGTCACAGACGACAGGTTGCCATTGGTCAGGAGGAAGCTGGAGAACGTCTCATTGGCTCTCAGGTATTCTTCTACCGGGAGATCTACGGCAGAAACCCAAACATTAGGTGCGTCCCAGTGCTACAAATAAAAGTCCACATCCAAAATAACCATTTATACTGTGAATAGATAGTTTCAAATAAAACTGTTTGCCGGTTAGATTGTGCTCTGTTGGATTATGCTGTTTGTTGCTCTGCAGTTTTTGAATGGCTTCTAATGATTCTTACTTATTCTAATAATTCCATATTTAACATCACTGCCTGAAACCTAGAATACAATGTTTGCCTGTGGTTGGCTGATTTTAGTCTGTTTTATCAGGCAGGTACCAAACCAAAAATGTTCCATAAATATAATATTTATAAGAAATTCCTAAAAATAAATTCCACTCAGCTCAAGATAAATATTCTATCGTCGCGTTGGAGTTGGAAAGTCACACTTCATTGTGAGGTTTAATGTTATTATTTAAGTTATTTCTGTCCCCTGAACAATGTTACCCTGGGAAACGTTTACAATCATTTTGAGGTTGAACAACGTGTGTGTTTATAGTATTAGTGAGTAAGGATTGTGGGAGTCTGCAGGTGTGTAGGAGGCGGGAGGGGAGATTTTTTTTTTTTTGCTGACAAACCTCACTGAAGAACCTGCTTTCATTTCATTCATCAATTGTGTGTCTGGGGGTAGTCATGTAACTGAATCCGTCCGCATCAGAGAGGGAAAACGGCCGGTCTGTGCTGCTGCACAACAGCAGTAAATGGACACATTCATCAGGTAACTCGATACCTGTTTGAAGCCGTTCACACAGATCAGCTACTGGCTGCTACTGTAAGCTCTGGGAAGATCTGGGAACAGAACTGCCTCCGAAATGAATTCAATGCCTCTGTTGTATTGATACCTTGCAGGGACTTGAGCCTGCTATCAATTCAACGTATTTATTTGTTAGTTAGATTTTGTTTAATAAAGAAAGGTGTTTTTTAAGTCATTCAACAACTAGCATATGCATAGCAAGCTTTTTCATTAGTTTGGACATTTGACTTGAAGAGCTCATTTGGTTGTAGTCACTGACTCAAACATTGTGGTGACCTTGTCTTCCTGGACTTCACCACACACCGACCTTGTTTAACCTTTAAACCACAATGCAACTTCACTGACAAAAGCCAAGGCTCTATTCAGTTTCTCCATACACATAATTAATTCACAAGTCATGGAGAACAACCTTGAAGATATAACTTGACATTATAGACTTGCGTCCACTTTGTGTGTGTTCTACATGCCAACATTTATTAACTTAGTCATTATTGTAAATCAAATTACATATATTTCACTTTATGGCAAGTAGGGTTTAAAATGAGACCGTGGACAATCAATGTGTTGAAATTTCACAATGTCAAGAAATCCCTTCAGGTCAGTGCTACAGGAGATTCAAACTAGCTGTGGTGTACTTGGCCAGGCTCCAGGTCTCTCTCCCAGCCTCCGGACACTCTCCATCAGGTCCTGAAAGCCAGAGAATCTCCGGTTTCCACTGTAGGACAAAACAGTCTGCGCGTCCACGAAGAGACGAGACAGTCTGGGGGGATTGGAGAATTGTAAATGTGGTTGTTTCTATGCTTGAAAGACATTGTTCTCAGATCAGAGATGTAGGAGTTCCACAGAAGCAAATAAAAGCACCAAAGTGAAAAAAAAGCAATGTATGGTCAGGTCCTGCAGCTTTGCAAGGTAGCTCTGTGTGAGTAGCAACTTGTAAAGCTGTCAAAAGCGCTACACGAATGTAGCTACTTAGCAGTTACATCAACAAAGGAAAGAAATTAATAGTTTCAACAAAAAGTTGAATTGGGTTAGTGAAAGTAGAATCAATGAATAGTCTGACACATAAAAAGTCGTTTTTATGAGGATTATCCAAAGATATAAAATGCTAATAGTGATCCATTAAGGTGCTGGAAGACAGTTTTAGTTTCCGGTGTCCAGTCTTTGTGCAAAGCTACTTCAAATATAGCGTACAGAGCATGGGAGTGATATCGGTCTTCTGATCTGCTTTAGGAGCATGAATACCAGTATGCAGGTTTATTCACATGTCCAACTATTCATTTGAGGTGTGCTAATGCAAGGTCATGCAAAGTACTCAAACTGTTGGTGATAAGCTAGAACCAACCCTGGAGCCAAAATCTGTTCCAGTTACATGCAGATTCTGAATATGAATGTACTGTATCTGTTTGTAGGGATTAAGCTAGAACATGCTAGAAGAAAGTATGTTCTTTTCAGCCAGTGACTGAAAAAGTATAATCTCGCTCAAAGACTGTCTTGCTTTGTCTCATCTGTAATAAGTAAGCAATAATTCAGAAACACTGAAGTGGGTCTTAAACCGTGGCTGCAGTAAACTGTACATAGCAACATTGCAATCTGGTCAACAGTTGTCTTGCTCTAACAAATTGAATTTAAAGTCAATAACAACTTGAGGATGTTTTTCTAAATAAACGACATGTTTAATCCTACCATACACTTTGACTGACGGCAGTTTCTTTGTTTATTTTTTGGGCTATTTTATTCCTCAAAATGATCCTCTGGTAAACTCCAGCACTCCAGACAGCTATCCATCTTTTACATCCAGTTTACCTACATGGAGTTGTCAAAGTTGCCTACTTGGCCCGGCGTCTCCCCTGGTGTCGGGCTGTGGAAGCACGGGTTGTTGATGTTGCAGATAATTCCCTGGATCCAGGGCAAGGTGCCTGCTGATGGCAAGGCTTTGTTTGGAAAGTGACCTACAAGCGAAGAAAAAGAACAAGAAAGACAAACAGTTCAGTACCAGGAGATTAGCCCGAAACAATGAAAATACTGTGGCAGTGACCTGAAACCCAATCTCAGGCAGCCGACTGAAAAAGAATCCTAACACAACGAAAACTGCTGTTGTGTGAACTAATATTGTGTTTTTTTTGTACAACTGATAGCACATTATAACGTTATTATCTTCAGTCTCGTGTGAGCTTCCTTAACTCTAAAGAAGACAAATAACAGGAAACAAGAAGCATTTTCTAATGTCTTCTTTATGTAAATGTCTAAGAAAGAAGAAATGAACAAAAACACATGCACAGGTGGCAAATTGTTGCTGCTCACAAGCAAAATGTGCTGTATGTTGCATAATAAAGTGCACAACTGTTCTCAATGCTTAGTGTCCGCTCATTTACTTGATAAACAATATTAGTATTTAGTACAAATATTAAGTTAAACATTTTGTGAATATTGTATCCCTTGTATCAACAATGAATAATGGAAGTTAGTCATCTGCGAGGTTTGTTTTGTGTTTTTTTGGTTTATTTAAAGTTGGAAAGTTGACATTAAGGCATTAACCGACTGGCCTGTATCGTGTCATGTAGCGTGGTGTTGTGTTTAATTATGTTACCTTGTCATGTTATGCTAATTGGAGACTTCTCAAAGAAGGTCAAGAACACGGCAGGTTGGGAAAACAATTGCTCCGACAAGACTCACTCTCAGTGAGTTAATCCTCCTAAACTGATTGGCATGAAGCCATTTTCTGAACTGTGAGTGAGTGTGTGACTGAAAAGACCCTTTAAATGAGATCACTCACATTGGCTCTGTTTGTAGGGAGGGTGTGAATGGCGAACCGAGATGAGGATGACGAAGAGGAAGAGTGGCCATAGGAGCTCGATGATCAGCTGGATCTGCATGAGAGGAAAACATAGAAAGTGTTATAAACAATCAATTACCTTTATAGACTTCAGTTAGAGAGCATCAGGACTATCTCCAAACCCTGATAGAAACAGATAGACAGTTTTGATTTTTTTAAATGAAACTTCAGACATTTCATATCATATTCAACAAAAAATTAAATGACGTTCTGTTAAATGAAAATGTGGCCACCTTGTTCCTCCTGCGGTATGTGATGTTCTTCCAAAGCAGAAGGGAAAGCTGTCGGAAAAATCCCATCTCCCTGAACGGCTACCTGGCCATGATGCAAAGCTGGAAAACACAAATTGTGTTAAGAAAAAGTCAGCAGGGCGTCCTAGTTTTCAAGTTGTTGTCACATGCGGCTGCTGTGTCCCCACTTCAACTACAGCTGAGGGCATTTATCGCACATATCAAATATAGGCAAATTACTGTAAAATACCGGTACACAGATACAGATATATACACGTCCAAATAAATGTAAATAATAGACTAGATATAAAATAACCCAATTTGACTTTTGTGTAAATTTCTTGAGTTAGTGTTTTTTTTTTCTTCTCTCTTCCCAAATCGTGTTTGTATTTATTCACAGACCAAAATACAAATCTCTGGAGGTTGTTAAATGCTATTATTTGAGGCACTATTTATTTTTGTTTTTAAGTGTTAATAAAATACTTATTGGCTTTTGCGGCTGTTCTTTAAAATGTGGTAATTTGACATCTGATGTCTATGATGAATAAGCTCATTATAAGTGAGGACTGTCGTGAGAAACTGTCGCTGACCTTTGCCCTGCAGGACTCAACTGTGTCTGAGGACAGTTGGGTTTATACTTCAGCACGAAACAACTTTAAACTTGTATGTGTCATGATTTAGACACCTATGTGGCGAAGAAAGGTAAGGTGCTCTGTATGTGATGGATCCATCAGGTTGTTGTTATATTTGTTGTGAGTGAAGGTTGTCTTGTGTGCCTGCTGTGATCTGCTCAAGATGGACAATCCCCTACTTGATCTCAAAAGCCTCCTGATCCTAACAGCTTACCTGTTTCACTCAGAGACTTTTAACATTTACTTTTTTTCTGTTAACGCCTCGAGAGTACGGCCTCGTCCTCCTGTTTGTGCTGTAGTTAGTAAATAATCTCAACCTCTGGATAATGATTTATGGCAGGTAGAAAGATGGAGCCAGGCTAATTTCTTTTGCATCTATAGACAGTGTGTCACCTTAAAGTCAATTTTTCAGGTATAGTATCCACTGTAGTGATATATATAGGGTGTGAATGGCAATAATTACATATATATATATATATATATATATATATATATATATATATATATATATATATATATATATATACATCAGTACATATAGTAAGCTGATGTGAAGTGAACTTTACATCTTGCATGACACAATATGGGTTGAAATGAACTTAACTAACGTTACCATCACTAGAACTGGTTACTTTTACCAACTATCATTAGGCATTTAACCTTTATTATACCACAATGACTAGTTTAGTTCCCTGTTTTGCTCACCCATGACTAGTAGCTGAAGCACACAATTTACCCGACGTTAGTTAATAGTGGGAGTTAAGCTAAAAGAGGAAAACACTTAGCTAACGTTACATTCGGATACAGCTTACTAGCATGCCACATAGTGATGGTTGATGACCTTTTCGAAAACAAAACACAGACCTAGTGTGCTCTCGAGACTCGTTTAACTATCGCTTTTAATTACCTTTTTGTAAAATGGGTGATAGAAGAATCTTCTTTCAGTGTTGCGGAAACACCAACGGCCGGTAGCTCGTCATTGACTCTTCATTTCCCCACTGTTTTCGCAGCGGCAGCCTTGAGCTGAAGAAAGTCCCGCCCACACGCGCTCGTTGATTGGCCAAAGTATAATCTAGAGGCGGGACCAAGAGAAGCCGGTAAAGAATCTGATTGGCTTGTGTTTATGTTTTGGTAACTGAAGACAGCTGATTGGTCAGGCATTGACAGCGCTGTGTTATGTATACGCTCACAGAAAATGTGTTTTATAATATTACTCACGTAAATAAAATACATTACTTTATTAGCACAAGCAGCATTGTATACTTGTAAAAGAGCAGTAGAGATATGAATTATTGGCATTGTATTTGCAATTGTTACAAAGAACTGTGCTATTATCAATTTTAATATACTGTATTTTTCAATTACATATTGCGAAGACAACATATTCAAAAAAAAGAAAACTCTTTAGCGAGGACTGAATCTCAATAAATAACCTCAAGAAGATATCATACATATATTTTTAATGAACATCCAAAACAGATAATTCTTTAAAGTATATGCGTCTCTCTATGATATAAGGCAGTTACCTTCTCTTGTGCATGATATCTGCTTCATATCAGGCACATTCAGGGAAGCATTGTATAAATGAGCCAGAGCGCTCTAATGTGTGGGAAAGACACTTGAAATACACGTGTGGAGATACATCATAATGAAAAATACAGACTCTTTGTCCTTATTCAATAACAATTCTCCTGCGAACACATTTAGCTGAGGCACACTGGCAACACACTAGGCTGGAAGACCAAAAACTCGAGAGTACAGCATACTCAACACCATGTAAAAAGTTAGTGAAGTCAAAATATATTCTGCTTATGAATTATTGCATCTCAGCTACTGCCTGCACTATTATATATATCAGATAAATATGAACAGAAAGCTACCATCTATCTCTGTCGCTTTAAAATATGCTTTACAATATAACAATGCACTTTACATCTTAAAAATACAAGACCAGTTTGTTGTATTCAGTGGTGTGACAACAGCATAGGATATGCTGTATGATAAATTGCATAATATTTTCTTAGTTTGGCAAAAGTTCATGTCGCTTGCACTCTGCAGTATTCTGTCCTTAATGCAGCAGGAAGTGCTCATAAAAACACCGGCTGCTCTTGTCCTGTTAGGAGGCGATACGTTGAGGCTGGCATGGTCTTCAAGTGAATCTGGAAAGAAAACAAATGTTTAACTGTGACAATATGTCATAATAATAAGTAAACTATGGAAAGTGGACTACTTCGTGGAATTACATATTTTGAATGCAAACATTTCACCCCCCCTCCTCTCACCTCTCCGACGGCGTTGGTCAGGATCTGGATGATCTTGTCGTGTGGTGTGGCGACGACACTCTGCGCGTTGATTTCGATGATGCGGTGCCCAACGCGAATGCCTCCTCTCTCTGCTATGCCGCCCCGCATCAGACTGCAGATCTGCAACCGGGAAGAGAGGGGAAGTTGTTTTTTTTACTTTTCAAAACAAGGACAAAATGCACCACAAAAAAAAGCGTTTAAAGAACTAATTGTGGGGATGAAAATAAGTGTTACACAGAGGATATGAATATTGACTTACAATGCCGTCCTCCACACTGAAGCCCAGCTGAAACTTGGGATCTGGCCTCCTGATAATTGCCATGGTGACTGGCGGGCAGTGGACGATGCTGAGCTTCACATACTTTTGGCTTTTTAAGTCCTGAGATAGAAACAAAATGTGAATTAGATAACTACTGTAACAGCAGCATTGAACCGATGAGAGGTCACCGGACAGAGGATGTCGTATGTGCACGACAAATTGTCAATTATTTTCTTGGTGAACTTCTTTATTCATGATTAGTTTTCAATTAGTTCAGTTTTGATCTAAAGGCCTGCAAACACTTCTAAATTCTCTTCTTTTTCAAACCTTAATAGGACGACAAATCTTTAAAAAATCTGGCTATACACAACCGCATGATTTATACCTTCTTTATGCGGATGTATGCACTAGAAAGCACTAGTGCCATCTAGTGCATAAAAAAAGGCAAAATCACTCAAATGTACAGTGTTTAAATATGGAAATCTGTTATTCCAGCATAACAACAACAATATAACAACAACAATAATAATAATTAGTGTTGTTGAAATAATGTGTTCCTCCCTGTGTGGCTTCTTACCCGGATGATGTTCTGGCATGTGGTGATGGGCAGACCCACCAGGCTGGTGCTATTTACAGACATGATGCGGTCCCCGATGCTGAGCTCGCCGCACCGCTCAGCGGGGCCTCCATGAAGGAGGTTCGCCACCACCACTGTGGGCAGGATGGAGCCCCAGCCGGACTCCACCACCGCCAGGCCCAAGATCTCCCCCGGAGCCTTGGTGATGGCCACCTGAGCCACAGAAACACACAGGAATGGAAATGTTCGCATTTGCTTCACCAGTTATTTCCCCACAACCACCTACATTTGAAAGTTGACGGGGTCACAATGAAGATAGGTTAAATATCAATGTTAATGATATCGATTTTTTATTGCACCACCTTATACGACTCTTCTTACATGTGCACTAGAAAACCCTTAATGATATTAAATTACATCATAATGACGTCTATTAATGGCCACCTTCAGATGTATTTCTAAGACGCGTAGTCACAATCACTCTGCTTACATCTCTGATGTTCTGAGAGTCAGAAAAGTGGGCCAGGTCTCCGTTGTAGAGCTCCTGACTTTCCAGATAGTCACTGTACTCGCCGGGCCTCAGATCGCTGGCCTTGATGCCGCTGGCCTGAAGAAACTGCTGGTACGCCACTCCGAACGCCTGACCGATAGCTTGTGCTATGACCTGGGCCTGGATGGAGAGATGGAGGAGAGAGACAACTGACTCAGGCTGCAATTTGTTAAATAACTATTCTTCCTTCATTTTCATATGAGCATTTACAAGCCAATTAGTTGCATAACATTAAACAGCACACATAAAAACACACGTTACACCCAAAACAGACAAACAGAGCATCAAGTCTCCAATAGTTCCCATGTCTCCTTTAATAGACGGCCTTTACGGTTTAATTAGTTATTTGTTACATTTACTGGCCCATCCATTGAGAATTGTACTGAAAATATTTTTTTTTTAATATAAAAGAGTTAAGTTGGGAAAACTAGCAGTAGACGCAGCAGTGGCCTCATGGCCTCCAGTATCCCACAGCTAATTAGTTTCTAAAAAGAAACCCTTCCTCCCCCTATTCAGTCTTGCCAACAGTGGGAAACTGGGACGGCAGCCAGACCATTTTTACATTCAGGACTCGCTGGCTGTCTGATGGAAGGAAACCAGGTCAAGCCGAAGCTGGAACTGTTGTCCAGCCAAAAACAGCTCATTTGATCTGAGACACAACACTAAAAGGGGCTAAAGATACCTTGATAATGTCTTGACTCGCTGGCCAGTTAGTGAGTTCTGCAGCTAAAGACTCAAAACTACAGATTAATAGAAACAATGAAGTTGTAGAAACAATAATGACCATAATCACAGAGCAGGGAAAACTTCAAAACATCACAATAAACATCTTTTAACAGCAGTTTAATTTCCTGTTCTATTAAATTGCCCTTCAATAAAGTAACTCACGTCGTCAGAGGAGAAAACGTGGCAGACCATTAGGCACTTCTTCTGAGGCCCGGAGGCGGAGGAGGAGTTGGAGGCGAGGCCACCATCCTGCCCTTTACGTTTCCTTCGTGCCATCAGGACCACAATTTTACCAATGTCTGCAATGTATGAGATCATCTGCAGAGCGTGATCCATCATGGCTTCCTGAGTGGAAACGAGACATGAGGGTGTCATAAATATTATATACCGAGAGAAGAGAGGAAGGTTTGGTTTTCAATTCAACTTGCAGAGACTTAAAACTTGCTTGAGATACAAAGAACACATTATATGCATTTGTTTGTTGTTTGGTCAGTTACATTTGTATTGTCTGGGACTCTACTTGCAAGCAGAGACTGCTTCCACAAAGCACTGCATTGATGAAAAAATGTAATTCACAAGTCAAATATGAACTTTGCAAATATAATTGTGTGACTTGAGGGATTTCTTGTATGTTAAATGTTGCTGTTAAGCAGACGTTATATCTAAATCTATTACATCTGTGAAGTTGAAGTGTTCTTTAATGCAAGAACATTCATGCAACCAGCCATGCTGAGAGAGAGCTGACAGAAAATGACCCACTTTGACTCTCCTGACAATTTAACTACATAGCGAAAGAAAATAGACTTTACTATAACTGCAAAGCGCTCATGTTAAATCCCCATAAGATTATATATTCAGGATCCTGCTGCCAGAGATCAGCCTGAAGGAGAGACTTTGAAAGTGCCTTATAAAAGAAAAGGTTTTTCATTAAATCGTGAATATAATTACATTTCCGGCATTTTATTCACGCTCGTGATGGAAAAATAAACAAAGAATCAACAAAAATGACAAATTTAGACATCGATGCAGTGCAAGGTTTGACATATTTTACGTCAATAGCTTTTTGATAACTTCTCCAATAACTTTGTTGATTAACTACCTAACTGGATGAAACCAGATACACAGGTACTGGGCACTAAAATGTGTTTTTTGAGCTATAAACTAAATCATATGACTGTAATATGATGACACACGTCAATGGAGTTAATATTTCTTTCCAAATGAATTAAAAAAACGGTTCAGAACAGGGCGTTTACCGTTTTGAATCAGCCAATTCATCCTCTGCGGTAGGAAAACATACCTGAGTGTCAGCGGTGAGAACTTTGATTCGTTGGGTTGAGATGAACAGATCCACATCCGTCATTGGCTGGGACTCTCCCTCTGGAGCCTGAAACACACAAAGTCACACTGAGAAGAAAACAAAACAGCTAATGCCTCAATAGAGGATAACACCACATAGTAACAACCACTGCAGTGCATCTCCTGTGAGCGTTCACCTTGATGCGGTCCACAGCCTCCTGAGCCTGCGTCATCCGGGCGTTTGTAGACGGGTTCTTCTCTGATTTGATCTGAGTTGAGCCCAAGTACTTGGACCCAAATATCACTCCATCCAACAGGTCTTCAGGGTCACACGGACCGGGCACTAAAGAGTAACACACAATAACATAGTCAATGACTTTGTGAAATTTGACACAGAAAAGAAGAAATCCATCTTTCTAAGAGACAACGGTGCCGAAGGGACTCACCGTCTTTATATGAGGGATGATCAGCACTCTGCAAAGACAGCGGAAAGATAAATGAATGAACTGTCCAGACTGAAATGAACCAGATACAAAAATAAAATATAAACTGTTCAAGAGGAATGTATAGGTAATTTTCTAAATTAATAATAAGTTATTTAGCAAATTAAATGTTATGACGGGTTGAACTTCAACTTCTCTATTGATAAACAAATGCAATTAATCTACTTTGTTTAAGCTGATACATATTTTCACACAAATGTATAATATACACATCACAGTGAGTAGTTTGAAACTTTTATAAATTGCATGAGCAACAAGGTCTTCTGTAGAAACTGAGTCAATAAATCAATCTTGACATAACTACACGGGGGTTTACAATTCATCCCCTTTTCAGCTGATGATAGAATCAGTAGCTCCATCACCTGCTCGCTCTCCGCAGCGGCCTCGTCTTCCTCTGGAGGCTCCTCGCCCAGCTTCATCCAAACTGGCTCGGGGTACTCGTCCTCGGGCAGGGAGGTGACAGAGTCCTCCCGGTGCCGCTGCTGTTGACCGTTCCCATAACGCCCCCAGAACCTATGAGCATCCTCCTGGCTGTAGGAAACCGACACCACGGCATCCATGTCTCCTCTGAGGGGCGGACAGACGGGACTCTGTGGAGCGCTGATCTCTGTGTACTGCAGCAGCCCCAGGAGGTCTCTCTGGTGGCTTTCAGAGAACAGCAGCCCGGTGGTTTCAGTGCTGTCCTGTGTTGGCAGGGAGGGAGCACACGCCTCCAGCTCAGCCCAGCCGGCGTACTGGTGCTGGGCGAGGTGAGGTGGCGTCCGCCGGCTTCGATGAGGCTCCTCCCCCATCAGTTGGAGATGGCCGAGCAAGGTGTGGATGCGGCTGTGATCTTCATCACCTGATCTCCTGGTGACAACCTCCACTTCTTCGCTGACAATATTCTCCACATCGCTTACCTCATCCCCAACAACCTCCAAGTCCTCAACCCTCACCTTTTCCTCAACTGCTTCATCCGCTTCCTCCCATTTCACCTCAACATTCTGGACTGAGATATTTTCCAGAAGCTCCTGCTGGTTCATGTGGTTGCGTGGAGCCGCGGTGTCAATCATGCCCAAAGGTAGTAACACTGCCTCACCTGGACTTGCCTCGTCCAGATTGTCAACAGAAGGAGGGAAGCTGGTGTCATCCAGGTCATCTGCTGAGCCCGCCTCACTGGAGGAGTCTGACCTCCAGTCTAAAGGAGGAGGCTCGATCAGATTGTAGCCGTCAACGTCCTCCACCTCTGAACCTTGCGGCGCTGCCACAATATGTTGTCTGCTAATCTCAAACCCTGAGGTGTCATTAACAGGAGCAGTTGCAGAACACAAGAAGTCCGACTGATCAGCGGGGCAGACGTCTGAGTCCATTTTGAAAGAAAGCCTGTCAGTGAGAGAAGTTTGATTTAATTGGCGTACAGGAAGGAGGTTTTTCCAACCACATGAATAAAACTGTCATAAGACATGAACAACAAATAATCGGTGTAAATAAAAGCTGCAGCACAAACCCAACTGGCAGGTTAACAAAAGACTCACACATCTTTAATACAAGGAGAACTAGATACCATCAGTGAAAGCTAGCTGAAGTACAACCAAACAACACCGTGAACATCAAGATAAAGAAAACCATCTAAAGCTCAAAGTACAAGGGCAGCATGTACAATATAGGTAGTCTATATGAACCCATCCAACCTATTCACTGAAATAGGCCCCCAGACAACACTTCACATTCCTTCACCTATGAAAGTTGTTTTAAATAGAAGTAATTCAGTTGCTATTACTGCACCATCAAATTGCACGTAGCTGCTGGCTAAACCGAAGCTAATCTGCATTTAATTTAAATATCTGCACTTTTAATTCTCTTGAATACTTATTTTTACAAATCGGGGAGTTTTTCTGGTAAATTCGGCCAATAGATGATAGCACAGTATTTCTCTGCGTTCACAAACACACGTCGTGTATTTTCACAGGAAAAGAAAAATGCATACAAATTATGTTTTAGCAGATTAGCGGATTGCTGGTACTGACTGTGTATGTTTAAAGACATTAATCAGAAAGGGTCGTAATTTGCGTTATGTTAACGTAACGTGCTTTAGAAATGAAAGTAAAACCTTTTGTCGACAAAATGTTAATTGCAACTGAAACCATGGGAGAATAAAAAAGGACAAAGTAATAAGAGCTAATTCAACTCACATAAAGTCAGACTCGCGAGTCACAACACCATTCACTGCTTTACGTTACACATTCAAGGTAGCCGATAAAGCAGCTTCTCGCCCACTAGTTAACATTAAAGTGAGCTAATTATAACTCGCAGCACACAAAGAGGAGCTCGTTGATAAACTATATAACTTCTGAGTTGACGAACAGTGGTTAGTGAAGCGAAAGGAGCAGCGCTCACCCTTCTTCGGTCTTCTCCGGTTTCTTTGTACTGTCCACACGGAGACTCCTGGTGCCACGACAGATGAGGCGAGGGGGTTTGGGTTGTCAGTCTTTTGAAAAACTTTGGCTTTGTTTTATTCGTCATGCTAAAAACAAAAACAGCAGCAAGCTCACATAATCACTTGTATCTCACGTGAGAGTAAAACCACGACACAAACACAGTTTTCCTGTCATTGATGTGGCAGATGTCGAGTCGACAGTTTTTATGTATTCACTGGCTCTGTTGCTGTGGTGCGTTCAATTGCTGTTGGAGTTTCCCGTTTCTCATCAGTTGATCGGTTCTTTTTCTACAGTCTTTGTAAACCTATACACATGACCACAAACTTTTATTTACAGCACTTTTTAAAATCCTGACTGACAAATAAACCTCGTATTGGATGAAAAATAGAAACGTTCAACATTTCTTATTAGAATTTAATCATTCGATATATAAATGAATTTAGCTGCCTTACTACAGCTGTGGCCGTTTCTCAATCTCGATCCGTCCGTCAGCACTTGAAGGCAACAGATGCACACGTCATGTTGAAGCTTTCAGACCTGCTCAATCAAACATCGATTAAAAGTCCGACAGTCAATTCAATTTATTAGTTTCCATGATCCAAAGTTACTGAACACATCATTTAATGTACATTTCAAGCAGCTTTCGTCGAATTTGACTAGTAACACATATAGTTTCCATATAAAGATTCAACAGTGTTTTCTTAGGTCAGCTGAGCTCAACACCTGAGGGAAACTTACTGAAACCAGTTTCTGTAGTGTAGCTTGGAGACATTACATTCTTTAAGCTGGTCTTTTAACGTGTTGTGATAGAAATGTAATTTTTACTTGAATGAAAATCACATTTTATCACATTTGTATTAACTGTACATGAAAAAAATGAAAGATTAAAAATAAGGCAGCAATACAAAGTTGATTCACAAAGTCATATAGGATCTGTATACTATTTTCTGAAACATCTCTATTGTATTTAAATGCAGTGTAGATACTTTTATCTGTATATAATGGCAATATAAATTCAAAATATATTTAAATTTTGTGTGATTGTAATACAGCAGCAGTTGGTTGAGAAATAAGAGCTAAGAAAGTATTGCCTCCAACTGCTGAGTAATATATATATATATATATATATATATATATATATATATATATATATATATATATATATATATATATATATATATATATATATATACACACATACATATATACATACACACACACACACACACACACACACACACACACACACACACACACACACACACACACACACACACACACACACACACACATTTCATTTGAATGGAATTGAAGGCTTTCAGTCGCATTCGATTAAGCAATTGGATGATTGGCTACAAGTCTACTTTGATTATTCACTTATCATCCAGTTATAGGTCCAGATGATTATGTTAATATATCTCTACAGACAGTCTGACTGGAGTCTTATCACATTAAAGCACCTGATCTATTCCTCACGAGAGGTAAAGACTATGGACCGTCTGTCTCGTCACTGTCTCCGGCGTTCATCTGGATCAAACCAATCAGTGACGAGATGGTGCCCATCAGCCCCACCAGCCAGTTGGGGAATCGTCCAGCCCACAGGAAGCCGGGCGGCATCCAATGAACGGCATTACTGAGGTCGGCCATGCTGCTGAGGATGGAGAGTACCTCCCTTTGCATCTGTCTGTGGAGCTGAGAGCGGCTGCAGAAGAAAAAAAACAGGTTCATCGGGACATTTTTCTATTACAGAGAAAATTGTCTGACACTGTGAGACTTCCTCTCTGCATTTACTGCAAAAAAGAGTGCACGTCTTGGTAGAAAACTGTAGATACAACACCTGTTGCCACCTCCATCGCTCTCATATCTCTTCAGCTTCTTCTTCAGGAGCAGCAACACTCGGAGTGATCTAAAGAGCAAAAGATTCAACTCAGACTGAAAAGCAAGTGACAAAGTACTGCTCAATCTTACAAACTATTCTGTTACAAATATAGGGAAGAAATAAGTTAAATCTCAGCCATGAATATTTAGTGCTCTAGTAGTAAATATTCACAGCAGGATGGTGTTTGTGGGATCGACTAAAAATAAACTTTAGTGCCCATTTTCATCACTCAGAAGATGCATGTCAGTGCAACTGTAAGTCTGTGTGGAGGTCTGTGATGCAGAGGAATAAGGTACATTGGTATTTTTCTACACAGGAAACACTTGATAAAACCAGCGTTGCATATCCTTATTACATCCTCATAATTATGTATGAATAGGGACATTTGACATTTCAGTGCTGCATTATCGTCAGTGTTTCCAGTCAGATTTCATTGGATGTTTGTGAACAGGTGGACTCAGACCTGAGTATTCCCAGCAGCAGCGAGGTTCCCCACAGCACCGTGCTGAGCAGCCACCACTTGTCAGACTTCACTTTGATGAGCTCAGCATCAGCGGCCCACGCAATGTGCTCACAGGGGTAGTACAGCTGGTCGGCCACGTTGGTCAGCAGCGATACCAAGCGCACGCCCGCGTCCTCCTCCTTTGAAAGATACAGTGACATATTTGCATTCATGCGGCAAATTTACTCTGTCGCTTTTCGTTTCCAGAGATCAGAATTATTTTCACTGAGAATGATTTGTTTAAAAACTGGATAGTCAAAATATTCCCTTCATAAATTAATATCTGATATTTTAAACAAAGATTGAAGAGCTAAAGAGGTGTTCCAATAGGCAGAATATGGACAGATTTATGATCATGAAATAAACCATTTAGAGAGCAACAGGAGTGAATCCATCCCTCCCTTTCTGATTGAATGAATTAGGAAGAACAGAGCAGAGTGTTGTTGTTGTTGTTGTTGTGTGTGGCTGACCCCGCCTCCAAGTCCGTAGCTGTGGGAGTAAGCCAGCATGGCCAGATCATCGAACAGCCTCAGCACCGTCCTGCAGTGGCTGAGCTGAGCAGAAAACAGCAGCAGACGTTTCCCGAGCCGGTGAGATGAAACATCGGTTTCTACCTTCCGGGAAAGAACTCCTCCGACCAGCTGGGAGCCATAACACACCGTCCGGATCTGAGGAGACAAGCGGAGGAGGGAAAGCAGCGGGTAGGATTCAACGACTTTCAAGAAGACTTTACTTTTGTCTCTCATACTATAACATATTATAGTTCAAGTGTAGTTGTTTATGAATACTAACAAATGCCAAGTGCCATTAATTTATCTCATTATACATTAGTCTGTTGTTTACTAGACTTGCTGCTGATATTAATCTGACTCTTTAAGTGCTTTTTAATTGCTAGTTTATATTTCTATTTTCATTCTAATTTCCATGTTGTATACATCCTATTAATACTTTTTTACTTCCTCTATCTGTAATTATGTTTGTCCTTGTGCTGCTGTGAATACAGAATTTTCCCATTGGGATAATATTAATATCACAGAAAAAAGAATAATACACAAATTAAAAATTACTGAAAAAAGCATATTTCTGTGCTCTCGGACAACTTGTCTTCAGGGTTCATAAAGGTGTAACTAATACCCAGTGATGGATTGTAATTAATTCACTCAAGTACTGTATTCAAGTACAGTTTTGGGGTACTTGTACTTTACTTGAGTATTTTTCATTTTATGCTACTTTGTTCTTCTACTCAGCCACATTTTGGAAGCAATTATTGTACTTTTTACTTCCCTACATGTATGTGAAATTAACATTACAACATATAAATCACCCAATAGACTAATATCACATATAAGATACCAAGCAGTAAAGTTAGCTGCAGCTTTTCCAGCTACAACATTAATCATTGTAATCAATAATAATATATATTATTCAGAAATGGGCTTTTGGTGCCAATACTTTTGCACTTTTCTTTAGCACACATTTTTAATGCAGGACTTTGACTTGTAACAGTATTTTCACACAGTGGAGTTACTACTTTTACTCTCTCAGTCTGTTCGCGTGTCAAACCTTAGTGGAGGTAAACCTGGGTGGAGGCTTCCCTATCAGCTGGAAAATATGGACAATAAAATCAAAGCTAGTATAAACTAATAAACTATCCCATATTAACACCTGGCCATTTAAATATTAAACTATACGAGTACTTACAACTTTATCTCTTCCTCTGTATGACTCCAGCAGGCGGACCAGAGACTCCACAGACGGCTGCATGTCCGTCTGCTCCTCAAACACTCACGACGTCAAACAAAACAATAAACACTGATGTTACATCTCCTCTGGCATCTTCATCTCTTACCAGCTGGACTTTGAGACCGGAAGTACACCAACCAGACTGAAGTAGTCGATCAACGAGTCAATCGAACTTCTTCGTCGTCTTTTTTTTTTCTTTTTCTTCATGCGATGGCGCATTGCTGGCGCCTCAGTTTGACCAAAAAGGAGGATAAATCCTCTTATGATATTCTAGATTATGAAACATTAACAACGTGCAGTAACCTTTGTATTTTACTTTCAATATTAAGCACAAGTAAAAATCGTTTTCTTCTTGTTGTGACCACATATACGGTTTTGAATTTAGCAATACTGTAATTAAAAGCCTGATTTAGCAATCAAATATTCTTAAGAAAATATCAAAAATATAATTACTTAAATATGCAAAATGTCTTATTTTAGAATGATAACGTTACATCATTGGATTATAATTAGGGATGTTTTAATGTGTTCATCACTTTAATGTTGGAGCAGGTAAAGTCAGAGCTCATTTTAATTACTTTATATACCGCTGGGTAGCTTAATCTATGATACTATATAATACTTTATTTGTTGATTTATATTATGTGCTAACAGTCTAAATATGCGACTAAATAATGGAAGTTATAAAATGAATGTAGTGGATTAAAAAGGAAAGTTTAAACGTACAGTTGCCCCTCAAAATGTAGTGGAGTATAAAGTCTAAATAGCATAACATAGTAAGTATGTTAAGCATAGCTCAAAAAGTAAAAGTAGGTCATTTACTTCAATTAATTCCCATTCAGCTCCATTATTTTCATGTGTAATGTTAAAAATCTGTAGAGTCTACACATTGTGAACATTTCACATTACAACCAGGGGTTAAGTGTTTTTTCTTCTTCCAAAATGACAGAACAAAATAAAATAAAAAAGGACACTGTTACCTGTAACATTTATTTTAAATTATCTCAGAGTTCGAGCAATACACAAAGCTACAGTTATAGTGTGTTCATTTTCTATACAAGCAGTTTGACAAACAGTGTGATGGGGAAAAGTTTGGTAATCTCAGCGAAGAGTTTAAATGTGTGAGTCTCTCTCTCCTCACTCTAGTTTCTGTTTTTATCCCATAGTTTCATATAGTTGTATTTTAGCTGGTTTGTTTGTGAGCCAGACGTTTCGGTTCAGCTCATTTGCAATGGGAAACCTGCCGGCTTTGAGTCCAGTTTGAATGAATCAAGTATAGGTGTGCATCCAGGTGGATGATTATATTGTTGTTTATAGCTTTCAGTTTCAGTTGTGTATCTCTTTCTTCTTTTTTACGTTGTGTGATTAGTCATTGTCGTAGACGTCTGAAAGAAAACAGAAAAAGAAAAAAGTGAATAATTTAGATTTTATTATGAAATGACTGTAACGCTGTTTACGTGGCAGTCATTCCAGAACATGAAGATCAACAGATAACTCACCGTCCGGATAGTCAACATCATCGTAAATGTCTCCTTCCCTGCAAAGAAAGACTGATGTTAAACTGGTGGATACAAATTATTTCTATTGACGTTTTATGGAAATAAAACTTGTTAACTGACTTGAGTCGAAATTGAGTTTACAACTTTGTTTACTACAATCGTGGATGATAACAAAATGCATTTATATCAATTGCAGATTAAATGGAAAGACTTCTACTACTACTACTACTACTACTACTACTACTACTACTACTACTACTACTACGACTACTACTACTACTACTACTACTACGTCATTAGTTACTCATATAAAGACTAAGTTAAAGTTATGTTAATGGCAGCATAGCTGCATAATAAACTGATGAAGACTCACTTACATTGTAAGAAGAAGAGATCTGGACACATAACCATCTGTGAGAGGTGAGAACAATATAATTGTTTAAAACAGTCGGATTGAACTAAAACACAGTTGTTACTAAGTTGGTGATCCATGCGTTTCTCCAGCAGGTCAAAGTTTGCATTTGCATATTTTTGCTGTTTTATTTATATCTTTGTTTTAGTTTTTGACTCCAGCACTCTCACCTGCTTCTGTATGATATGGTGCTCGATAAGCACATTTGAGTTTGAATATAAAGTCGTCATTGACAAACTAATGTATCATCTGCTGCATCGTAAATTCACCGTACAGTCAAAGAGAAAGCCTGTCTCCTAAAAAAAAGAAGGATGTGAAGTATTTACATACATTTTCCAAACTGGTTGCAACACAGAGCTTTCTTGCTGTTGGTGAGCTGGATGATGTCCACAACTTCTCCTGGAGTCACGTGCAGATCCTTCCCTCCTGGCTTCTTTATGACACTATTGGGATCCACCATCATGGTGTGCAGCACCCTGAGGGGCCCCTCATACTGCCAAACACCAGTTACAGGGACACATAAGTATTCGTCTTAACGGGGAATTTTTTAACATATTAATGTTATGCAAAATGTGGAAATATACATATATATGTATATACTTTCTATATTAATGGACATATCATTCAGGAGCAATTAATAACCTGTTTCATTTCATTGGTATGCTGATGACATGCTGTTTTATCTACCAATAAAAGCACATTGTTTGTGTGGAATTGTGAAAGTTTTTACCTTAAATTTCTTTTTTAACTCCTTCTCCACTTTGGGATCTATGCTGTAAAAAGATGATCAACAGTTAATCAGGAAGTTCATGAATACATTCATCAACAACACATTTTCTCATTTCCTCCCGCAGATTATTACATAAATAAGACGTAGACATGTTCTTGGTTTCTTTCGGTTTTGAACAATACCTCAAGCAGTTCAGATCCAAATAAATAAAGCTTTACATTCCTCAGATGCTGCACTGAGCTGTCAACTGAACAGATACCTGATGTCCGGCGGTGGTGGGGGGAAATCCTCAGGTATTGGTTCAACGTCATCATAGTCATCATCTGAGAGCAGATATAAAGTGCATTAAAACTAAAAAATGTTTTTTTCTTATTTCATGGAAAGTTGGTCTTTATACATATTGTTTCTGTTGAGCAATGACAAGTGAAATAAACACTTTGGGATTCACCCATGGCATTAATCTTTATCAGTAGTGTTTATGTGTGGTGTGTTGTCACTTACCATCATCTTGAAGCATGCTGCGGATTAGAGGAAACATACAACGTTAGCTGGAACAGACGTGGGTGAAACTGAGAAAACATTGCCGCCAAACAATTACCGGTAGGTGGATTACGCACTGCTCGGGAAACAATTTCTTTAGATTTATCTCAAAATATCACAATTGAAATAGGATGAAGGTGATCTGCTGCACCTGTCGCTGCTTTGGGACTTCACGTTTAACATCAGCGGGGGGTCGGGTGGTGGTGGAGGCAACTGTGACGTGGCTATTTTTCTGGACTGAAGCAATTTGCGCTTCACTTCTTCATAGTCAATATCCACACATGTGTTACTGATGAATCCATCTGCAACGCAACATCAGAAGAATGTCATTCGTCTTCATGACATCGATTCAGTGTTTCAGTCATCAGTCAACCTTCTACAGCAAAAACGTGATAATCAATATCATCGCTGGGCGCCTCGAGGAAAAAAAGACTGAACGTAATGTTCGTGTTTCATATATCGACACTCTGTTTTGATCCACTAGAACCATGATGCATCACTGTTGGCTAAATATTCAGATAAAATGGCAGAATAGTTATTTTTTCTTTAACAACACATTGGGATCAACATGTGTTGTCTATGGAAGCCCATTTTCGCTCCAAAAAACCCCGCAAAAATGTCATAAGCATGACAAAAAAACAAAAGTCATAATTATGACTTCCCTTTTGTCATAATTATGGCTTTTTCTTTTTTTTTGGTCATAATTATGACTTTATTGTTGTTGTCATAATTATGATGAAAAAAAAGGAAAAGTCAAAATTGTGACTTTTCCTTTTTTTGTGCGGAAATGGGCTTCCATAGTTATCAGTGTCCCATCAATCAGTGTGGAAGTATATATATATATATATATATATATATATATATATATATATATATATATATATATATATATATATATATATATATATATATATATATATACAGACAAAGTAAAGAAAAGAAAGTACTACAAGGCCAAGGCATATCCACAAAACAATCTACTATAAAATCGTGAAATGCCAAATTGTCACACTCAAGTGAACTCACAGTTTCCGTTCAAAGAGCGAGCCAACCATTTGCCTCCCGGGTTGTTCTTAACTCGGAGGATCTCCACGCTCTCTCCTTGTCGTACGCTGAGGTCCAGTTTTCCTCCTCCATGCCAGTCATGCCGGACTCTGGCGGTATGAAGCACCTCCACCTCCCCTTGCAGCTGCAGGTGGACACAGAAAAGGCTGCGCTTGGCCCACAGGTGGTGCATTTTCATCACATTGTAAAAGTTTGATCTACTGAAGTTGGACTGGAGTGTTTCCTGCAGGACACATGTCGTAAGTACCTGAAAGTTCTTCTTCAATTCGTTTTCTTTTTTCAGACGTTCCGTCAGATTTTTTCTCTCCTGCGCCTGTTGACTCTTTGCTTCTTCTTTGCTTTGCTTCTCAGCATTTAACCGGTGTACATCCACCTGATCCCTGCAAAGGATCAATGCAAATGAGTAATAACTGAGAGACTGACACACAGGCCAAATAATGCATTCACATTTAGATTTTCCTAGATTTCTCTCATAGTAATCCCATTAGTTTAAGTCTCTGGAAACAAAACAAAACCAAATAAACATGTTTTAGGCCTAAGCACTTTTTAACAACTGCACTATCTCACAAACTTCACTTCATCTGTTTGTAAAAAAAAAAGTTTCCTTGAACAGGAAATACGTTGAATCACAGAAAACAACGCAATACGATAAAAATAAATATCTGGCACACTTGTGGCAGATCTGATGCGGCTTCCCAAACATCCTGCACTACATCAAAATGCAATTTCTTTGTGACTTTAAATCTTCATGCGTAAATATGCATGTTATTTAGGATGATTTGAAGTCTCTAATACAAAAAAACCCTACTTGCGAAAGAAAGCCTTTTTAGATAACGGTGGTTGCAGTATCGTGGTTGTTGCAAAAGTTGCTGCTTCGCTAAGTGCAAAAATAACAGAAGCCGTTAAAAGAAACACTGTCTTGCTTCATGTCAGCAGCTGCAGCCAACTTCTACTTTTAGCCAGTGGAGCGATGGGTTAATGGGTTAATGGTAAAGGTAGAAAGTTTATACTTACTCATCAATAAACTCATACACGTCATCGTCCTGCAACAGACAAAGCTTTATTTGCACCTCTAAAGTAGTTAGAATAAAGGGACCCTCCATTGAAAGAACATCAGTGTCTACAACGCTGACAATAAATGTCGTTATGGTCATTTCAACGATATACAGAAATATTGCAGCAATGCAAGTGTGAACTGGAATTTTCTATTAAACTTTACACAATAAGTAAAAAGTTCTGTTTCAGTTTTTTGTGCTTACCTCGTCTATGCAGTGTGAACTGTTGTCGCTCCAGGACTCTGTGAAGTCACACAATATAAAGACATTAAAGGCACGTCTTCCATTTGAAAGTGGCACATTTTCTTAATACAAGTTGTTATCAGTAAAACCCCATTTACTTAATTCCTGAAGAAGATGAAACAAAAAACAATGAGCTGTGCCCCAATAAACAAGATATAACTGTTACCGGTCTTCTCAACGGTTGCAATGTCATCATAGAAGTCCTGGTTCTCTTCAATGTCCCTGCAATAAAGGATCTTAATCAACACACATGTTTCTTAGACCTTCTGCACATCTGCACGCTGCAAAAGTTAAAAACAATGTGCTCTAAATTAGACTCTCTGATATGACAACTTTGGGATTTTATTGTGTCATTCTTAGAGATTTTATCACGTCTTACTGTGTACTTAAATATGGCGGGAAATGACATTAAATTAAATGATAAAGATCATGTTTTGTCTGCATGTACAGCCCTGCAGCATCGCGTGAACAAGTTAAACACTCACATGGAGGCAATTTGGTGCTGCAGCCCTCTGGGTTTGTTGGCTCGTTGTGGCGGTTTTGGAGGACTGACGACTGCCGGTGAAGACGTCTGTCTGGCTTTTGAGGCCGGGGAACCCGCTTGGAGAAAAGAAAAACACGGCTAAATAATTCAAATTTTCTCTCAAGAACTTGTTTTGCTTGGTTGGAACCAAAATAATATGACTCAGTGTTTATTTAAAGGCATTCAGAAGGGTAACATGGCTGCCAACGCGTTTCAGAGCGGGGCGACAGAAGCGGCATCATATGTGCAATAATATCAAAAAGTGTGTGCTTCAATATTCATGTTCTTAGATATAGAAAAAATAAAAGCACACCGGTGCACACCGGAAATGTCACATCGTCCATAATAATTATAACTCTGTGAGCGAACAAGCCCCGAGGGGAGACTCACCGTCACTCTTTCTGGGAGCGGGAAGGGCCGGTCCTCGGTGGGCCCTCAGGAAGGGCTCCAGTGTGACGTTGAGAGGCCGTTTGGGCTTCAAGGGCACGGGCCCTTCAGGGGGCAGGGGCCTCCTCAGCGGAGTCACTTCCCCTGCGCTCCTCTGGCGGGGCGGCTGGCGGAGCGGTAGACGCGTGGAGGCGTGAGCCGGCGCCGGGTACTGAGCTGGAGACGGAGCCGGTTTGGTGCCGGGAGGCATCTGGTGCCTCAGCATCATGTTCTGCAGCATCACCCCCTTTCGCTTGACCTGACCGGGGTCCGCTGGCTGCACGGACGCTCTGGGTCCAGGATTGGGGTGAGGCGGTCGAGGGAGGGAAGCGGGTCTGGAGGGGATGGAGGCCGCCATCGGTTCTGCTCTCGAGGACCTGACGAGGCCTGGACTGGTTGTCGGCGGCGGCGGCGGAGCAGGAGGAGGAGGAAGAGGAGGAAGAAGCATAGGACTCAGGCTCTGGTGAGCTTGGCCGTTCTCTGTCGGGGGCAGTATCAGTCTGCCGAATCCGGGTCTTGGAGATTTTGGGGAGCCGCTGTCTCGGCTGCCGGTGTCCGAGGCGCCGGCCTTGCTGGTGAACCGGGCCCTCAGCGCCTTCACGTCAACGCTCTCCTCCTGACGACAACACAGATGCACAAAGTCAACTGCAGCTGCTCCGTTTTCTGAAGCAGGAAGTTAGCAGCACGGGCATGCTCCTCACACGCTCACAGGCAAACACACACATGTATACACACACACACACACACACACACACACACACACACACACACACACACACACACACACACTTTGCAAACACAAGTAAGAACACACCGCACAACAACACAGTTTCCTGGTTGTTTCGGTCTCCGACTCTTTAGAAGACAACACAGTCTGAACAGAAAGATATTGACAGCTCAAGAAGCAACAATAACTACTGTGATCAATATGAACTATCACTATACGTACACAACTATATTTATGTTTCTTTTATTGAAACTTTTCATCCAATAGACGTGAGCCAAAGTAACCAATAGGTGTTTTTCTTTGCATGTGGGGGTCTGAAGGTTTTCTCTTTTGCATCCTTTGTATTTTGTATAATTACATGCAAAAATGAAGGCTCATAAAAACAGTCACATGACTTTGATGTAAGCATCTTTATAGGAGGGAATTGCATATCTATCCTGCCAGGTTAGATATGTATTTATTACTGCAATGATTTTACGTTTTTCCTTTTGTTTATGTTTGACCATTCACGGATATATTTCTTTATATTATATGATAGAATATGTTCTGTGCACCTGTGAAGCACCTGATTACTTTTGAAAGGCAGTAAGTAAGTTTAGAAGTAAACTTTATTGTCATACTATCTTCGTGACATTGTCTTTGTCTTTGGTTCATGAACTCTCTGCATTCTGCATCTACTGTCAGACGCTTTTCTCTCATCAGATGTCATTTCCTGTTTGGTTCCTCGTGCTCACAACGAACTAAGTTGAACTCTGTGTAAGTTTGTGAGGATTTTTTACACTCAGTGACAACTTTAGTTCACTTGTAAAATCGAATGCACTCCAAAAAGACTTTGAATTCAATCTTTACGAAGATAATAATTCTCTGATCGTACCTTCAGTGAAATATTAATGTAACTTTGTGCTTATTATTGAGGTCGTGAACAGTTTGCAGTGCTGTTGCACTGTCGAGAGAAAAACTCACCACAGAAAAGTCTTAGTCATCTTTTAAGAAGTGAAGTTCTCATTTTTAGGCATAATTTGCGGTTTGAATGTTGTCATTCTCACCAACATAAATGACCTGATATAAAAGGAGCGCATTTGAACAAAGTGCTCGGAGACGAGAATAACATCATTAGTCGAGATTAACTTTGGTCGGCAGAGTCAGAAATTAGTTCAACCCGTTGAAAACCAGACCTCCTTGTTTGAGTTGAAAGAACCCCAAATTCATTCCAAGACTTATGTTTATTGTGTGTATTTGTTCAGCAAAGTCTTGGGAAAAAATGTATATCTGCAAAAGAAATCACTTTTAAAAGATATTTTGATGGTAACTATGAACATCCAGCATGATATGAGCCAGATTCCCATTAAAAATGCCTTCTAGGGCGTCAACAAGACACCTTTTTAGAAAGATTATGACCTAAAGAATCAGAATATGCAACAAAAATCACAATAAAACAAAGTCTTGTTCTGTTAGGAAGGAGTTTCAGTCAAAAAACAACTGTTGTTTGCTTTAAAAATGGAAAAATTACGTAATTTATGCCAAAAGATTGTCTGAATGGGGCATGCTGGGACTTAAAATGGACACGGGAGGATTTTCGCGCCCGGTTTCCAAAAGGTTAAATAGAGCAACGGCTCTCTGACTCAAAGATTCAATCAACAAAGAGGGAAAAGTTATGGAATTGAGAAGAAACTCTGTGATGAATTAATATCTCATTCTGTTGTGTTGACAGTGAAGGAATTACACCATCTATTGTCTGAACACCTGAAGCTGCAACACAGAGAGTGCAAAGAGGAGCAGGAAGCGCTCACGACCACACACACACACACACACACCTCAGCATTCTGCTTCCAGAGAAACACCCGACACGCTGCAGAAGCTCTGCTCGCTGGCAGACGTCTCTTTTGACACGAGCAGCAAAGGAAACGGACCAAAAGTTGTGTCTCTATACGCCACAAACACCACACACACACACACACACACACACACACGCACACACACACACACACACACACACACACACACACACACACACACGGACAGGTTCACTTTCAGTCAGCAAGCGTCTGCAAAAGTGCAGTGCATGTGTGTGTGTTATTTGTGTGTGTGTGACACATTTTCACAGATGTTTTTGAAATGATGGCGACACAGATTGAAGACATGCAGGTGTGCTGCACAAAAAACCTAATTTGTCACTTTCTGGAAGAGAAAAGTCACATAAGATACGACTTAAAGTTACACCTCATATGGTAGTTTTGAATATTTAAATACCCATTAACTCTTTTGATGTCTTCTGCTGATCTCCATGTTAGGATGTGTCTAATGATCAGCTTGTTAGTCATAAAGCATTTTGAAAAGTGGTACAGAGATAGAAGTTTGATTAAATATGTTCAGGTAATACTAAGTAATACTCAAAATGATTTACAATAAGTAGTCTGGTATCAGTGGAGTTGATCTTCAGTCTTTCACCTTGATTTGGAGAAACACCTGCAGCATCGGGTCCTTTACGACGTAAAGACAGGGACCTTTTCTGTATTTCAAAAGTCTTTTGTTTCTTTTATTTAACCTTTATTTAACCACGTTGGTCCCGTTGAGATACAGTGAGCTCTTTTCCAAAGGAAGCCCGGCCAAGACAGCAGCGTAGAAACGTTTTTAACGGTCACAACACACACAGAAATCCCACAACAGGTAAAATACATTAGAGCAAAAGGCAACAAGGCTAAAGCTCCGGATTCCCACCAACACAAGAACTAATGCGGTGTGAAGCCGCTCCAATTTCTCTCTTAAAACGCGATGAACCTGTGTAGTTCAGGAATAAGATAAGTAAAGCAGCGCTGAGCTCAGAGTGAATCATTAACCACGGATGTCAGTGTGTAATAAAGCTTTCTTTCATCAGCAGCAGCAGGAACATGTATTTCTTTCTAAATCCAACTTCCCCTGAAAATGATGTAATTACTGTTGAAAACAACGGCAGCCGGTCAATGACAGCAGGAATTTGCAGGAGCAGGTTAAAAGTTTTAAAGGTGATTTAATGAGTATTTAGTGATGTGACCCCAGTGGAACAACACAAGGTGTTGAAGGTGTTTCTACAGTCGTCAGGTTGATGGAGGAGGAAATTACCAGTGGGAAAGATGCTGTGGAGGAGTTTGTGTTACACAAACAGCACCATTACTTTCTAAATAACATAGTAAAAAACAATGTCTTACCATATTTTGTCCTCAGTGATGGTTTATTGATGGATAAAGAGCTCCATGTCCAGCAGTGATTCAGTCTGCTGCTGCGGTGTCTCTAAACTTACTGCAAATGAGGAAATGCAGCTCAGTGTTGTTGGCAACGAGGCGCCACAGCACCGACCGGAGAGAAACATCACCACGCGTCACACAAATGTGTTTCAATTCTTCTTAAAAGGTCCGTTTTTTCATCCCACAGCGTAGGGAAGTCTACATGTATGTGAGGTGCTGCTATTTGCTTTTATTTGTCTTTCTGATCGTTTCCCTCTTATACTTTAAAAACATAAAACAGGTTTAGAGAAAGAAGTTACACAGAATGACATCATTTGTGTTGGTTTCCTTGTCAGTACTATATTTTATTCTGAAATTATTCTACATTACGAGACAACGTTTGGTCATTTTCTTTTGAAAGACACATTTTAATTTGACGAGAAACCAATTAAAGAAGAGTACCAGATAAACATTTACAAGCTGGTGATATGAAACATGATCAGTACTAATGGCTTTGTGATTGTAATTATCAACAAACAATTATTTGTGTGAGATTTTATTGCATTTTCCAATTTAAACAGACACGAAACATTAAACTGTAACTTTGCCTGACATGTTTGATTGTTTTAATCTGACAGTTTTCTGAAATAGTAACAGAAAGATGTGATTTTACGTTGTTTGCATGCTTTCACATCACAAAAGGAAATTAGGGTCCAAAGTGAAGGATTCTGACAGCCGTGGTCCAGCTGCTCCAGCGGGGGGAGGGAAGGAGTTAAAGGGGGCGGGGGTCCCGCCTACAGCTGTGGGTGAAGCAGGTGTGCCTCCTCCTCTTCCTCCTCCCGTCATCACCTGGCCGCCTGCAGGGGGCGCTGCGAGGCCTGCAGGGGGCGCTGCGAGGCCTACAGGGGGCGCTGCGAGGCCTGCAGGGGGCAAGAGGCCTGCAGGGGGCAAAAGGCCTGCAGGGGGCGCTGCGAGGCCTGCAGGGGGCGCTGTGAGGCCTGCAGGGAGCAAGAGGCCTGCAGGGGGCAAGAGGCCTGCAAGGGGCGCTGCGAGGCCTGCAGGGGGCGCTGCGAGACCTGCAGAGGGCGCTGCGAGGCCTGCAGGGGGCGCTGCGAGGCCTGCAGGGGGTGCTGTGAGGCCTGCAGGGGGCGCTGTGAGGCCTGCAGGGGGCCCTTTGAGGCCTGCAGGGGGCGCTGCGAGGCCTGCAGGGGGCGCTGCGAGGTCGGCCTGTGCCCACGCTGGAGTACCGCTCTGAATTGCGGGCCAGGGCGCTGCAGCTGGACCGGCCCACTGATTACCCAGAAACCCCTGCTGGGCCCAGGGCACGGCGGTGGGAGAGTACGGGGGAGAGGAGAACGGAGCGCCGCCTGCTGGCTGGAACATGGAGAGGATCTGAGAGGCCGAGAGCATCGGCTGCGGAGACTCTGAGACAAGAAGAGGGATTAAGAAATGAAATATTGTCTTGACCTTTTGAAACGTGATGTGCAGAGATGAATTACACGTGTCTTTGTGTGTGTGTGATGACACGCACACACACATTGAGTCCCCATTGAGATCTGGAGGAAGGAAGTGTGCAGTGTTTGTCTGATGGTCCTGTAGTTTTATGGCAGAACAGCCTGATGTTTATGATGATATCTATTTGCATGATGTGATATCAAACTGATCAACTCTTGGTCTCTGGATGAACTCCTGTGATGTGACGACAAGGAGGATGTTACAGTCTGTTGTGTGTTTGTGTACGTTCACTCCTGTTAAATTAAAACTACTCACTAGTTCTGCAACAATTAGTCGACTAATCAATCAGTCAATCAAGAAAAAAAATTAATAATAATTGTAGTTTTTCAGTCCAAAAAATGGCAAAAAAAAATTCTGTTTCAGCTTGTGAAATATGTAAATTTCCAGCTTTTCTCTGTATGACATCTTGTTAAAGTAAATATCTGGGTTTTTGACTGACAAAAAAAAAACATTTAAGCATTTGAGATGGAACTGAGATGGACATTTGTTACCATTTTCATATACTTTAGAATTGAAACGATTAATCGATTTATTTTGAAAATAATTGGCAGATTAATCAATAATTCAAGCAAATGTTTCCAAATGTTTGTTATCTCTAAAATGTAAGCCCTTTGACCAATGGAGGAAACTTAGAGGAGACAAAATGAGAAGGAAATGGATTATTTTTCCCTGAATGAGACGTTCCTTGTCGCTCCTTCACTCCGACTCTCTGCTGCCCCCAACTGGCTGTACACACTCACAAAATGACACTCGTCATATAAATGAAGCTTCGCTTGTTCCCTTTAATTCTGGAAGGAAACCTCATGTTGGAAACGTACCTGGCTCAGGAGAGCAGGAGCTCTGTTTGGGCGTCAGCGGCTCCTCCATCGGGATGGAGAAGACCTCCATCAGCTCGTTTCTGAAAGAGGCCTGTGGACACGCAGGCTGGGTTTGATGACAGTAGAATACAACTAAATGTGCTCGTTTATTCGCGGACCCTCACTGTAAGAGCGACATGATAACTGCCTATGCATAAACATATACAGTATACTAAGAATAAAATATAAATCAGACTAAAATAGAGACGCTGCTTCAACTCCTCACGAGCTTCCTTTACTGCCACAAACCTCCGAGCTATTTGATATTTAGAGTTGAAAACATTACAATGTCTGAAATGTCAATTGTTTAATGTTTCTGTTCTGACGTCGATGGTTTGGTTGTTAAATTTAAGAGTGTCGAGAAGCCCTCTTGGCTCTGGTGCGTCACGGTGGAGTCAGAAAATGAGTCAGATTGTGTTTTTATTGAGCGTACCTGCTCTGATGCTCCTGGAGGATAATGTGTGTGTGTGCTGAAGACCTCCTCATCAGCTGGTCCCTAAAAACAAAAAAAGCTTCACTTCCACATGTGAGAATGATGAGAATAACAAAAGAGGGGTTAAGTGATGAACCTCCATAAGAGATTGAGGAGTTGTTCAACATTTAGGAATCAATTCCTTCATTTACCTCAGCTGGAGCGGCTGAGCTGTCACTTAGTGGCAGTAAGGAATCAGTCTGGAAAAAGACACGTAAACACAATTGAACGCAGTGTTGACAACAACAACAAAACACTGCACACAAAGAAACTCTGCCACTCATAAGGGGTTTTCTCTGACTTGTGTCGGGGCGTCTGCGGGCTCTTGAGGCGTCTCCTCGTCCACAAACTGACAAATCTCCTCGATGTCGACTCGGACCGGTTCTGCCTGATGGACACACAAAAAAAACACCTCAAACACACACTGCAGGGGGGCACACAACAACTACAGCACAGAAATAGCATGGAGCGTGTGTGTGTGTGTGTGTGTGGGCACCAGGTTGGCTGTCTTGATGTAGAACAGGCTGTAGCTGTCTTGGTGTTGGTGAACGTAGGCCAGAGCTCTGGGGTCGGACGCGTCCATCGTCAACGAGCTGATTCCTCTCCTGTCGTGGTCGTGAAGTACAACCTGACGAACAGGTTTTAGTTGTATCACAACACATCGCACCACTGCACCAACAATCAGTTATAAAAGAGCTAACGGGGGGGAAATAAACTGCATTTACTGTGAGGAAAGAAAAGAGGAATTAAGATGATTAATAAGCAGAGAATGACACCAGATTTACGTTGTTTTGTTTCTGATTTCAGACTGTTTCTGTTTCTCTTGCTGCACTTTTCTTTCTGGATCTTGGTTCAACAACATTGATCTAAACATGACACTAAAGGGGAGAAAATGAAATTGTTCAGCGCAGGCAAAAGTTTGCGATGTTTGTTATTAACACCAGAAACAGAAATTGGAACAAAAATAATGGAAAAGTGGAACAAAAACTCCCACATGAGCAACACTTATTCCTGATGTCACTGAGCACTTCTCAAAGGTTTCACAGATTATTATTGGAAGGAAAAAATGCCAAACTTTATGCTTTCTTTTGACTAAGGTGGCATCTTTTATATGATATCTTTAGACTCATTACTAGAGAGCAAAGTATTGAAAAACAACTGTATGGCTCTGATCCATGTCAGACGTACCAGCTTTCAGCTTTACCAGCTGGAGGAAATCTAATATTGAATTGGAAAAATATGGAAGGATGTAAATGTCATTCAGCACTAGTGAAGGATAAAAGCATTTTGTTTGTTTTCAGCTGGAAAACCACAATAGTTGTTGTGGTTTGGCACAAGATGAAGCATCACTCTGATCACTAAATGAGGACAGACGTGCAGAGGAACTCACTCCGGTCCTTTCATCCACCATTTTCAGTCCGCTGGAGGAAACTTTCAGCCAGACTCTCTGCTTGTGTTTGCCTTGCCTCCTCGCCGCCGCCTCACAGCCCTGACGAAGAGGAGGACGAAGACGATCACACACAGTTTGAAACTGGAGCAAAGTCAGAAGAGCGATGAGGTGAGAGTGACAGGTCAGAGCAGACACGTTCAAAAGGGAAATACATGTTCACACCAATATTAAAGCAACTATTGTTGATTTTTTTCTTCTTCGAACTTCCTGTTTGCCCTCTCAGAATATTGATTGTTTAATTAGACGTGATGAAGAGGAGCCGTGATGAAGAGGAGAGGAGCCGTGATGAAGAGGAGAGGAGACGTGATGAAGAGGAGACGTGATGAAGAGGAGACGTGACGAAGAGGAGGCGTGATGATGAGTAGACGTGATGAAGAGGAGAAGAGGCGTGATGAAGAGGAGGCGTGATGAAGAGGAGACGTAATAAAGAGGAGACATCATGAAGAGGAGACGTGATGAAGAGGAGAAGAGGCGTGATGAAAAGAAGGCGTGATGAAGAGGAGACGTGATGAAGAGGAGATGTGATAAAGAGGAGACATCATGAAGAGGAGACGTGATGAAGAGGAGACGTGATGATGAGTAGACGTGACGAAGAGGAGAAAAGGCGTGATGAAAAGAAGGCATGATGAAGAGGAGACATCATGAAGAGGAGACGTGATGAAGAGGAGAAGAGGCGTGATGAAGAGGAGCCGTGATGAAGAGGAGGCAGAGGGTGAGTGTGTGATACCTTCAGCTTCATCATGGCGTCCCAGCACATCTTCTGGCCCCGCCCACTCGGCACCGGGTCCACGCCGATCAGCTTGGCTTTGTAGCGGATCCCGTCTCCGTGGAAACGGGAAGCGGCGTCACCGGATGCTCTGGGCGCTGCCGGGAAACAGGAAGAGGAGAGATGGAGGAAGTGTGTCTGTGTGTGTGTCTGTGTGTGTGTGTGTGTGTGTGTGTGTGTGTGTGTGTGTGTGTGTGTGTGTGTGTATGTGCGTGTGTGGCACAAGTGTGTGTGTGTGGCACAAGTATGTGTGTGTGTGTGTGTGGCACAAGTGTGTGTGTGTGTGTGTGGCACAAGTGTGTGTGTGTGTGTGTGTGTGTGTGTGTGTGGCACAAGTATGTATGTTTGTGTGTGGCACAAGTGTGTGTGTATGTTTGTAAATGGATAATCAGCACACGTGTGTGTGTTTGTGTTTGTGTGTGTGTGTGTGTGTGTGTGTGTGTGTGTGTGTGTGTGTGTGTGTGTGTTATTAGGTTCTTAATATGCGTGGAGGTAAATTGCTGAGCGAGCGCTTGATGCTCCGTCAATGTTTCAACTTTTTCCCTGGAAGGAAAACAGTATTTTATTGATGATGGAAACGTTGTTGTGTTGTGTAACAAAGGTCGACTCTTCACTGCGTGAAGCGTTTACAGGGTTTCAGTCAGTTCAGTTCAGCCATCAGCACATTTCACTGTCCAATAAAAAGTCAGTCAGCTGGAGATTAAAGGAACAGAACGAAAAGTTCCTTTAAAGAAAGTGAACTCATGTCGCTGCAACACAAACACGTTGTGTAACGTCTACTTGTCACTGCCGTGTTGGGTCATTAACATAATAATATATTCTGATTCTGATCAGTATCGGGGCCGATTTTCAGATTTGGTGACAATTATCCATCTTTTATTATCAAATCTAAATGAACATGTATTTTTGATAGCTTGATTTTAACATTTATTTTAAGACTTAAAACAATTACACATTGTACACTTTAAATAAACACAACATACTTACCGATGTAACAACTAAACTCAAAAGTTAAAGTATTGAACGGTTACAGCGTCTGATTTCAGAAGCTTTATGAGGTTTTATGATCCTTCATCATCAGGTGTGACTCCTGCAGGTTCACTGCTGCTTTTATAGGCACAAAGTGATCAAAGTGATCTTATTCTCATAAAACCTTCACTGTGGCTAAACGTTAACATGAATAAGAAGCGTGTGAAGCAGATTGAGTAACATTCACATTTCTGAGGCTTACAGAGACGACAGGAAGCTGCTTTCCAGACAAACCACCAAATGTTTGCAAATTAAAATACCTGAAAGATAGATGAACATGAATCTGCTTCCACGTGACGTTGGAACCTGTTAAAGTTTTTCCAGGAAGACGCCGCTGTAGAAACTCAAAAATGACATCAACTGTGTGTTTCTCAAACAGCTGGAACAGCTGGAAACCCTCCAGTGGTGCAAGACGGAGGAACGAGGAAACTAATGCAACAATACAAGAGTGAATCCTGTTAATAAAGTCACTCGACGTTAGACGGTGATCATTTATATTAAATGTGTACTTCCATAAGGTCGGGGGGCTAGCTAGCATACTGTAGCTACTACCGCTAAGATATCTATGCATTGGCTGTTTGAGGCAAATAAACACAGATTGCACAAACAATTCAGTGATCAGACTCATGCTCTTGACTCCGGGGGTGAACATTGAGAAGTTTTCAGGAGAGAAAGTTATCTTTCATGTCATTTTAGTCATGTTTCATGTTGTCTTTAGCTTATCAGTGAAGACAGCGGAAACAGCTGATCAGTCATGTGAGTCAATGTTCTCTGTGTCACAATTCATTTGTTAAGGGTGCTTCTGTCATCCATTTTCAAAACCACCTCTCTTAAATATATCGTTTTGTTATTTCCATACAACTTCTTCAATGCCATTCTTGGAAATGCGCATGAAAATACATGAAATAAAACACGGCTACTGTTAGTCTCTCGTATGGGGCAAGCTCCTAAAACACTGAATTCTACATTCTGCGTTTCTTACTTTTGGATTTGGCAGCAACTCTTAATACAAAACATATAAATCAAGTTAATTTCCAGTCAGCAGGACACTTTAAGTCTTGTTAACATGTTTTATATTCTTGTTGTGAGAACCAGCTTACTTCTGGAGAGAGTTAATGAGAGCAAATAGCAGTTGTTTTGTGTATTTGTTGTACACTTTTGAATACATTATAAATCTCATCATCTATTTTTTTTTTAAGTAGCCACACACAGATACAATTCATTTTGATTATTTTCTAACTACCAGAGTTGAATGAATCAAAGTACACAAAGAAAAGGTAAAAAAAAAAACTGCATTCAATGTTGTTGTTTTTTTTTACATCACTGGGTAAAGCTTCTCTCAAATGACTCAAAACTTTGATCATTATTGTCGCTTGAGCAGCAATCCTAACGAGCAACAGTAGCCGAGCTCTTGTACCTCTTGCGCTGGAGGAGAGCCACGTCCGGACAGAAGTTTGGCCCGGCGCTTGACAACTCGCAGCCGTTTGCTCCGTCTCCATCATGACGAGGTCTGGATGGAAATTCAAGGCCGGGGATGCGCCGAGGACAACGTGACCGTCGGTCCGGCAGCTTGAGAAAGAGACGGCGGCGCTGGATGTCGAGAAAATGAAAAGAATGTCAGACATTTAAAACATTACAAGTCTGTCTGATCCAACTCACCTGCTGGGAGTCTGTCCCCGCTCTGACCCGTCGGCTTGGCTCGACTCTCAGAGGAAAACTTCTCAGAGTCAAAGGTCAGGATTGCAGATTCACTGGTAATACATTAACATCCGCTGGGAGTCCCGAAGACATGGGAACGCTTGTTCCAGGCTGTGAAGGATCCAATATGGAGGATCGCCAGCACGGTGCTGCTGCTGTCCGTCTCTGGGGAGGAGGGAGCTTGGTGTGGTATTTTCTTCAAATAACAGTGTAATTTATTGAGCGCCGAGAGCCCTTTGAGGCCTTAGTGAGGTCTGTTCAAGTAGTCATATGAACCCCAAATACATTATAATACTTGTGTTGTTTTATTTTATTTTTTTCAGAATGTATTTGTGAAAAAAATGTATGTTTTAAAAAAGGGAATCTGCACAATGTAAGAAAGAAATCACAATAAAACAAAGCCTTGGCATGTTTCCAAGGATTTTAGTAAAAAAAAACTGTGTTACAGCGGGTCCAACAGACCCACAACACCTGCTGAGTAACACAAAAATGAACATCATACGAGGGTTAAGTAGGATTATTCATTTTGTGTGCTGTCTGTTACGAAATGTGGGTCAAAACGGAGATAATAGTCCACTAGACACCTCCAGAGTCACAGAGGACTCACAGGACAGATGTCACTGCTGAGAGGTTCTCCTCCCGATGAATAAACTGAACGTCACATAAAATCTCCTCGAAAGCGCCGGCGACTGTTCGCTCTCTGAGGAACGTCTGCGAGTCATTTTGAGTCCCTTTGTTGAGCCAGTAGATGAATCACAGTCTGTCTTTGTATATTCACACATTTAGAACCTCTGTTAAACAAACAGGGGAGTTAGTTTTTTTAATAAACTCATTATTATTTTCACTTTTTCCAAAAGTAAAAATTTGCATTAGATATTTCTTTATGTCTTTATATCTATATATGTCTTTGATCTTGATATGTTGTTGTATAAAATATATACAATACACTCTACAAGTGGAATATTCATCATAAGGACCTCTTTTATGTCATATCCAAATCTCTGTGGTATTGCGTCCTATGACGTTTAAACAATTTTAATACTTTTTGGCCTCTGAAACCAGCCTGGACTCTTTTGCTGACACACTTTTCCAGCTTGCAACCCATTCGTTGACACGGTACAACAATAAAACACAACTATATGCACAATGTAAGCTTGTGTATCCGACTCCAGGGCATTTTTTGTTTAGATTTTTCCTCAGTCGGGTCACCGTCTGTCTTTCTCATCAGGCCTTCCACTTGAGAGTGATCGAAATACAAGCAATGCACTTCCTTACATAAATATTTATGCCCTACATCACTAATGACATGATATTTAGGTTCGCAAAGAAGCTTCTCTGGATGAAGAAACATTTTCTCAGGAAGAAAAAACTAATTTGTTGAAAGCCCTCGAAACAGGAAGCGTCTCATGTCAGATTAGACACGGCTTTCCCCAAAATCTCCTCTAAATGAAATGGATTGTTTTAAAGTCACACTGATATGCAAACTTAACTATTGAGGTCAGTCGGTAGAGACTTTAAAACAACCAGAGTCGGTCAGCGGTCACATAGATTACTGGCATCGCAGCGCTGAGGGGGTTTCAAGTTGACTTCTTTTTGTTCAAAAGAACAACAATTACAGCTGTATTTCCCAACAGTGACAGTGGAGACATCTGAAGATCTGCCTCAGGCGTCCTGAGCTGCATGCGACACAGGATTTATTCATTTGTGTGTGTTGGTCGCTTTGTCATCAAGAGGCCTGATTTTGCAGCCAGTTTTCTCTGTTGCTCCTTAAAGCCACTATAAGCTTGATGAAAACATTGTCCAGGAAGAAGGTACATCCTTTTTAACCTGAAATCAAAATAGAAAAAGTCTCATATCGTCACTGCCAGGAATGTAATTCATGTCTAAAACATACCCACCATGTGCAAGGCCTTCGTTGTAGTATAAAAATGCTAAAAATACACAAATTCACAAGAAAAGACAAGACATACGACGATTCTCAGTCAAAAAACCACAAACCCTTCCTCCCCCCCAAAAATGAGCTGAATCCCAAAACAGATTGTTGAAACTCTGCCGAGTGCACCACAATAATGTCCACAAGTCCAGACTCCAGTTGTGACTTTGGAGAGTTTTGTCTTGTAAACTTGTCGGCGTCATGTTGATAATCTCGTTCCAGCCATTTTCTTGCACATGCAGGGATTCAGGTGGTCGTTTGCAGCGCTGGCAGCACATCGGCCTCCACACTAAACACTAATGCGTCTCAAAAACAAGATGCCCAGAGTTACGATCAAACACCCGTCCAATAAATTCAACGTCGTGCATAGCTGGCTTTATTTCTTAACTACAATTTACACTTTAACTTTAACTTAAGGATGAAGACTTGGTGAATGGATTCAGTCAAACGGGAGGAATCTATGTTGCTGGATTCATTCTGAAAGAGAGTATCTGGAGAGTTATGCACAAAACCTTTGGCTGCATGGCTTTGATTGGACGCTGGATTAACTTTGGCGTATATAATACTGAGGTGATGTCATATAATGTGTCAGTATAACTTAACATATGGACTGCTGTCGCGTCCTGTCACTGAACTACTGAACTCCTGGTTACACTTTACACACACAGGAGAGGTGTTTATTTAAATTCATGGACAGTTTACATTCACACGACTGTAGCAAACTTAAACAGAGCAAAGAGGACGCTGTGTCTTCAAGGCCTCATTAAATTAAAAATAATCTGTCGAAGACTGAATAAAAGTTGGTCATTCAGGAGAATAATCTGCACGTCACGTGACAGCTGATCTGGTTTAAATGGTAAAGTGTGTAATAATTGTCCAGCTCTGGGTTTCTTTGCTTCATTGCACTTAAAGTTTCATCAGCATTGTGACAATAACAGAAAAGATATTTTTGCTTTGCCTCGTTACTTCTTTGGCTTTCAACGCCTGCGGACGAGGGAGAGAAGAAGAAACCCGAAGCGGTGCAGAGGGTCGGACCGCGACTCGAAGCGGATCAACAGAATGAGATTACGATTGGAGAGAGTTTATCTTCCGGAAATCACACTTCATCACAGTGAGATCTGAGATGTGGACAACAGAATCCCACCAGCTCAATGTTTTTAGAGTCAGGGGACGCGTCTCTGGAGGTGGACTTCCAGGAAGCATATGGGAAAGACGGTGCTTGAATGTCTTTACTTGGAACTACGTCAGTGCTCTTCCTGTAAAGGAATGTGACTTACAGGGTGAATCATTTCAGTGAGACAAAGTTTGTCTGGAACCCATTTTGGGGATTTAGCCACCGAATGCATCCTTATCTCATCCATGCAGAATACCATCACGTTGTCTGAAGCGGGTGAAGGTAAAGGAGCAGGTGTCTACTCACGCTTTTGGTGGAGGAAGATGACAGTAAAAAAAAAGGCAGAGGAACATCAAAGGTCAAAGGTTTGATGCTGAGGTTTTGACAAATTATTTTAAAAAAAAAGTCTCTGAACTCACGAGTGGCTTCTTGAATTTCAAAAACAGCTCCAAGAAAAACAGTCCAGCGCTTCAGCGCTTTGATATCTTCTGTTGGATGAATGAGTCCCCTGAGAGACTGGCAAAGGTCAACTTTCTTCTAGTTTCACACAATATACACATTTTTATTCCAGTCCTTGATTATTTTCAAAGGTCACAGATTCACTGACCGTTTATGTGAACTAATTCAACAATTACGCCACATTTCTGTCATGATTTTGTCTGCTTCCTGTTTTATTTTGTAGTCTCATGTCCTCTGTGTCTCTGCACTTCCTGCCGTGGTGATTGTGTGGGATTGTGTGTCTGCTACACTAAAAACTATGTCCACTCGTAAAGCCCCCTCCTGCTGCAGAGACCACAGTCATTTAAAATGCATTTGCAATTACATGATTTACTTTTACGACATTCAAGAAAACTATAAACTGTGCGCAGATGGCTGGTACATCCCATGATTTACCGTAAACTGCGATGGCGTTCCAGTCAGCGTTGGAGTTTCCAAGCCTTGGCATCACTTAAGTGCTTTGTTGTTTCTGTAATCTGCAACAGAGATGAGCAGCGGTGGTTTACCTTTCAGAGAGGTGTTGTGTTCTGTCTTTTAAGGTCAGCCGCAGACAGAAACGCTCGCTGCAGCGCCTCACTGTAAACACAAGTCAGGCTGTAATGAATGTGATGGCTGCAAAGTCGGAGCAGGCTGAGTGTGTTGGCGTCCTACGTGTGTTCTCAATGTCCATCGGCCTTCTGTTGTTCCCTCACAACCATTTACAGTCATCAACAAACGTCTTGCAGCCTTGTGGCAAAGAGGACTGAAGGTGAATAACTATGTGAACTACTGTGAGTTTAAACTTGAAGGCTTTGACAGAATTCACACCATTGAACAAACAAGATGGAAACCACGTTGAGCATTAAAGACAGAACAAGATTTACAACATAATGAAAGCACGCAGGAAGCCCATTAGTCCACTTTAAATATGTTTGAGTTCCTTCTCCTTCAATGTTCAAAGCATTGGAACAATCATGTACATGTAACAGTATAAAATATGTTTGATCTGATGCTTTTATCCAAAGAAACGTGCATTCAACCATGAGAGTACAAACTCAGAACAACAAGAATCAAGAAAGTACAATTTCCTCCAGAAAGCCAAACTACAAAAGTGCTATCCGTCACTTCCATTGAAGAGCTAATCTTTTAAAAAAATTTTTTTTTACCACAATACATAATCCCGTTCACGAGCTACTCATATTAAGAAATGTGGAATATTATTATATCTCAAATCCGGAGCAGCTCGAAGTTACTGATTATTTATCAATTTGTAATTTGGGTGAACTGGCCCTTTAAAAAGAAAACAGTGGCGAAAAAAAACACGTTATTTGATTTGATGATCTCTTAATATCTCTCTCCCTTTCTCTCTCTCTCTCATACAAGTCAATCAAAGTGTTTCAGCATCAAATGACTCATGAACTGAGGAGCCTCTTCCTCTGTCCTTCCTCTTTCTTTACTCATCATCCAGTCACGTTGACCTCCTGACAGGCTGCTGCTGCTGCTGCAACAACTATTACGCAGCGCTGTGGTGACGCCCACATCGACATTGGAGACATTACGCGTACCAGCTCCAAAGGGGAAAACAAGAAGTATCTTTGTTATCATTTGTCCATCGATTATCTTCAAAGCGTCCCGGCTGGATTATGGGTGTTTCAGTAAACTATAGAGACAGCCCACCTCTCCGCAGAGACATCTGGTCAGCTGCTTCTGTTCCTGTGAAGCAGAGGGGATGAGACGACCAGAGAAAATGCCCCCGCTGACTACTTATCATCTGCCACAGCTGGCTACAGGAGATATGTCCTCTCAAATCCACGAAAGATCATATTAACCAACACGAGCGGCGTGCATTTCGCGATGGAGAGCCAGAACTTTACGCGCGGACCTGTTTCCACAAATGAGACTCAAGCGAACGGAACCACGATAACGTTCGCTTTACCGATTTTCATGTTTGCAGGAGGAGCGATTGGTAATTTAATTGCCATCATCGTCCTCTCGGTATCCCGACAGGAGAGGAAATCTTCCGCTTTCTACACGCTGGTGTGCGGTCTGGCGGTCACGGACCTGCTGGGCACCTGCCTGGCCAGCCCGCTCACCATCGCCAACTACCTGGACTCTGACGTGCTGAAGGTCACACGCGTCTGCGAGTTTCACTCCTTTTTGTTGCTGTTTTTCGGTCTGACGGGCCTGAGCATCATCTGCGCCATGGCAGCAGAGCGCTACATGGCCATCTGCTGCCCGTACACCTACGAGCGGTGGCGGGTGAACCGACGCTTCGCGCAGAAGTTCCTTTTCTTCATTTACATCAGTCACATCTTCTTCTGCTGCCTCCCGGTGATGGGCATGTCCGTGAGCAAGGTGCAGGAGTCCGGCACGTGGTGCTTCATCGACTGGGGCGGGCACGAGCCCGTGGCCGCTTCTTACTCCATCATGTACGGCGTCGTCAGCCTGCTGCTCATCCTCGGCACCATCGCGCTGAACCTGGCGGTGTGCGGCGCGCTGCTGCTGATGCGCCAGAGGACCGCGCAGCGGCCCGTCACCAGAGCCAGCGTCCGGCAGAGGTGGAGGGCTCTGTCCTCGGCTGCAGAGACGCAGATGATCGCAGTGCTGGTCATGACCTCCGTGGTGGTTCTGGCCTGTTCGGCTCCGCTGGTGGTGAGTCAGCGCCGTGTTCTTATCCAGATTGCTGATGTTACTGAAATACTTGGAGAAGCTTTACATGTTCATCCCAGAGAGCAAAAAAGGGGCATATTCACAGTTTAGCTAGTATATTGTGAGGTTGCCAGTATGATGAATTCATTATTGATAGAATAAGTATTCAGATGCTTTGCTGAGCAATTTCCTCACAGTAAAAATACTAAAATAAGAGTAAAACTTATGCATGCAGGACTTGCGGAAGTACAGTTTAATCTCATATGTCAAATGACAAGATAAATGAAGAGGAAAAGTAGTATAAAAACACATTATATGTCAAAACTCAAGTTCAGTAAAAGTAACAATTTTGCCCTTTCAGAAACTCATCAAAATAAAAGAATTTGAGATGAAAAAAAAATGTAAATATTTTAACTGTAAAAGCCAAACAGTTCGGTAAAGTTAAAATAGTTTTTGCTCACTTTTCATGAGAGATGAATCAATAATAATCTGGATTTGAGTTGGGAAACCAGCCGAGTCATGAAAAAGATCTCATATTCCAGTATTCAGTACGTGTACTTGCGCGTAACGTGTTCTTCTCCCTGTAGGTCCGCGTGTTTGCGAAGCTCATGCTGAAACATCACTCCGAAGCGGACCTGGCTGCCATTCGGATCGCCTCTGTGAACCCCATCCTCGACCCCTGGATCTACATCCTCCTCCGGAGGTCCTTGTTCCGCCGCTTGCTCCGTTTATCCAGGCGAGGCGGCAGCAGCACGCGCAGCGGTTCGTCTCGCGCAACGCAGAGGAACCCGTTTCACCCCGAACTCACGCGGGAGAGCCACGTGTTCGCGCATCTGATGCGCAACGCTAACATCATGACGAAGCTGCCGGCCACCGTCAAATTCACCCCGCGTGACGCGCAGAGGCCTCTGCCAGACGCCAGCAGAGCGAAGACGAGGCCGACGTGAGTGTTTGGTGCTCTCTCTCTCTCTCTCAGGCCGATGAGGACTTTGACTCCGAGTCCGAGCCGTCAGAAAGACTGCCACGTCTCGGTGGACTTCAGGGTTACGTGAATCTTATTTATTAAATAAACATAGACTGCTGATCCGGATCTCTAAACATCTACTGCAGTGACGCAGGATACAATAAACTATGGGACTTGGACAATAAGACAAGGTCAAGCCTTTGTTTTTGTGCCTTTTACTGTCTTCCAGCTTCGCCTCATAGGATCAGGGCTCTGGCTTCAATCTTTTCATCCATCATCAGTGTGAGCTAAAGAGATGAAATACAGGTTTAATTGACCAGAGGCTCTATTCATATAATAGTACATTGATATCATAAGGTTTTACATGTGTTCATGTTTGTAGCCTATTAAAAAAGATCCTTCCTTGAGAGTTGGTGTCTTTTGTCTCGACTGTTTTAGTCTTGAATGGATCTCATGTTGTCAGCAGCTTCCAGTCTTTTAGATAAAACTCTGTTCCTGTTGACAGAATGTTTTAGTAGTAATAATACATGTTATATGTATTGCACTTTAAAAGGTACTCCAGGCATTTTACATGCTAAAGACAAACAATAGAGGATGCAATAAAACTACAAAGATGACAACTAGTATCACAGGTTGAAATGAATGGGTTTTTAAAGTGACATTTTGAAAGCAGTGAGTGATGGAGAATGTCTGGGGTGCTGGAGGAGAGAGCTCCAGAGGGAGGGTCGGCCATGGAGAAGGCCCTTGTCACCCCAAGTCAGATGCTTGGACAGAGTAGGGGGGGTAGGGAGGTTGGCATCGGCAGATCTGAGGTTGTGGAGGGCTTTGTAGGTGAGGAGGATGTTATTTGCTGTATGATGTGGTCGCTGGCATGTAAGCAGTCGGTCCCACACGCAACCGGCCATCGACTGAATTGTATTTCTTCAGTATCATACTTTGCTGAATATTACAACATGTAATGCCCGTCATGGACCGTGGCTGTCTGGAGCCGGTCCTGTCCAGCCCCCACAACCTCCTGCCATGGATCCTGTGTCTGGAGCAGGTCCCGCCTCTGCCACCTTGGCCCTGCTGGTGCCCGTCCTCTCTGCCTCTTTATCTGGATCGTGGTCCATGTCTACTGCTCATTATATGAATAGTTTCTGTCACATTCATGTTACGTGGCTCATTCTGGTCACATGACATCTATTGCTTCTGTTGCTCCCCAGGAAGGAAGCTGCAATAGATGCTGCATTAAATGATGTATGACCACTAGGGGGCAGGAGAACTAAAAAACAAGTAGTCTGGTAATAAGAATTTCCTTCTGCAGCTCCTGGTGAAAACATCTAGACTTGAGCTTTCAAGACTCATGTATGTACACAAAGCTCTTTTTTTTTTATTAATTAAGGTATACTTTCCAGGTGAAAACATGTCATGACCAGTTAATATTAATATTCAGACCTTTTAACTTGAGATAAACGATTTAAAACTGGAATACACAGCTTTGGTTCCTAGTTCTAATTCTAGTGTGGCTAAAAATACAATTAAAACTTTTTTTAGCGTCCAAAAGTACAAAAAAAGAATGAAACATATTCACTTTGTTCAGGATTCCATAATGCGTTTATTCCCCCCCTCCCCAACATTTAGAAATATCATTTACTAAAATAAGCAGACAAGACTGTGCATAGCGGCACTTCTGTACAACATTTTTGTACCTTGACACCATAAATAAAAATCTATGAACATCGGTTAAGTCAGACGTCTGCCTCGAGATCAACTGCAGACAAACAAAAATAATTTTACAAGTTTTACAAAGTAACCTCCCCCTTTTCTCCATTCATTGACATTTACATCCCAGTTAAAAGCTTTACAGGAGACAAAACAACAAAATCAACAGTTTCCTCCCGGCGAGCTCACTGAACCGAAACAAACAGCCAGTTTGTTGAAACCAGAAGGAAATTCATAAACTGTGTGTCCGACATGTTGAATAATAAACATCTGGCTCACCAGCAAACAACCCTGTGCTGCATCAGCAACCATTTCTTTTGACTTTTGCACACTGCTTTTGGCAACATGAGGAAGAAAACACATGAAGAAAAATCCAAAAGAGCACAAAAAACATTTGATGCTGCAGCAGCAGACGGTGAGATCAACAAAACACGGTTCTCTGCAGGTTGTACGTTACATTCTTGAATGATAGGATCATGTTGTCCTCGTGTTTGGATGTTTGTCGATGTCACGCTGCATTAAAATGAAAATCACTTTTCTCAGCTGTTGATAAAGTTCAGCATGTAAGTGTTATCCTCCGATATTCACGTAAAGTGTAGATTTAAACCACGACAAGTCCTCCAGCTGATTTATTGAATCTGATATGCAGATGAAATCTCTTTCATGTGAACCACAAAAGGCTATTTGTACGGAAACAATTTAGATTGTTTTTAAAAGCTTTTATGATTAAAAAGGGAGCTCCTCTGACATCTACAAAAAAAAGTTTGCAGACAGTTTCTTAAGTTATCAATGAACCACCTGTTGAAGACACAATTTCAAGATCAAAGTTGTTTGGAAAAAAGGTCCGTAAATGTACACGATTAAGCATTAAAGTCATGATTTCTTACTGTATAATACTATATCAGCATTTTCAGACATCTGATTCTTCACATACATCATATTTTAAGTCAATGCTGTTGAAGTAAAAACAAAATATCCGAGTAGATAAATTATTTTCATCCTTGCTGACACCGGAGGGATTTGGATTTGACTATTTTGTGCCGTTTGTGGTGAGAGTTTCTGTAATAATTCTGCTTTTGTGTTTCCATTTCAAACACAAAGTGCAGCCTCAAAGTGTGCAAGACACACACATCTTTACCAGCCGTTTTATGAACATTGCACTTTGAATAAAAAGGTAATAATTCTTCCAGGGCTGTTGAAACTTGATCTTGAGTGATTTCATTCCTTGCTGAAGGAAGCGAGAGCAGCTACACTACTCTACAAACAATGTCAGCTACAAACTATCTCAGCACTTAAATTAGTTTTATGGATAAATAAAACAAATTATTGTTAATGCTAGTCTGTCTCTGTGAAGGCCGGAGCGCACCGGCCCCACAGAGCTCGCTTTGCTCCAGACTAAATAATGTCACAATGTTTTCAATTCGTCAGAGAAAAACAAATAAAAAGACATATATTAATAACCGCATCTACATGAGACTACAGCTGAAAAAAACAAGTTCACAGGCTACTGGCCCTTTTTCAAAAATTAAATGAACAAGCGTTGTGCTCACAAAATAAATGAGCATAAAATAATACGTTGATTTCCAATGCCGAGATCTCTGAATCAACAAAATAAAAAAATAACCGTGTATTGCTGCGTCAGAGATCCTTCAATAAGAGCAAGCGACTGAGTCTGAATTAAATAGTTCTTCAAGCAGGAAAAAAGTGCTTTTCAATAACAAAATGGTTATTCGTTAACAGTTTTGCAAACAGTAATCAATAGTGATAATCCACCTTTTTTAAAAAAAAAATTACAGTTGAATCTTTAATTGGAAAACCAAACCTGTGAGTTCATGCATGTTTCCTTTTGAGTCTGTCCAGTTCCAAAAATGCTTTTAAAGTAAAAACAGGTTGACTTTAAAGTCACTTGAAAAAAACCGGCAATCTGCAGAACATATTGTTGTTTCATGACATGCAAACTGGAACCAGATCTAGTTTTAACAAATGAAAATAATGAAAAAAGAAAGCAGGCAGAAGACGCAGCTTTGGTTCATGCTGAAAGTAACCCGACAGGAGAGAAAACCTCACTCTGCCCGAGAAGCTTTGCAAATCAATAAATACCAGTGATCAATGAAAAGAATTGTTCTTCGTCTCTGAACTGACAGCAAAATAATGATTTTTAACATCTCTATTACATTTGTACACGGTTAGACTCCAAAAGGAAGATGAAACGTGAGCATTTATGCTCTGAAAGGATGCTTTGTTTGGGTCAAATCTAATTGTAGCTTTTACATTTAAGCTCAATGCTAACGGTGAGCTAAATAAGTCATGTCGGGGGAAAAGGACAGCGTGGCCACTGAGAGGTCATTGACAGTTCTGGGAGACAGAACTGGTCTCACTCTGAAAGTTCATCTCAGTTGAAAGATATGGAGGTGTGTGTGTGTGTGTGTGTGTTGAAAAAAGTGGCAGTTAAAAACACTTGCTGACAACTGGGACTTAATATTAACTGATCTGCTTGTGCAACAAGTTTGAGCATCAGTTTCTTTTTAAATTTTCACATTTGGGCATTTTTGTTCATCAGGCACTTGTAACTTTCTGAGGGACGTTGGCAAGTGATGCTACTGTTGCCATGCCAACATGCTCACAAAGACAGTGCTAACATGCTTATATTCGTCATGTACATTTACCACGTTCGTATAGCATGCTAGTATGCTAACATTAACCGTAAACACAAAGTACAGCTGAGGGTGATGGGGGAATTGCCCTGGTGTTGCAGGAATTTAGTTATGAATACAAGTTTTGGGACACATTATGACCTGGTGGTGGCGCTAGAACAACGATAGAGGGTCAAAAACGTGGTTACAGTTCATCCTGAAGGGGGGAAATAACTAAACTGAAGCTCAAGACAATCCATCCAAAAGATTAAACTGTATTTCACATAAAACCACAAATATCAAACTCCTGGTGGCAGCAGATGAAAAGTGATTTACTGTCTGCAGACCGTGAACAGCTGGTGGTGAAAAACACCTACTTAATTTATTATTATGTCATCAGACCAAATCTACAAAATCTTCAAGTGAGCCTAAAGTCCCATCTGCATCTAATGTTTGAAGAGTGCAACGTGTTTTATTCACAAAGACAACGATGCAAACAGACTGCGTCTCCTCGCATCATCACAGGTGCCTAATGTAGAAAAATGACTCACCTAAACACTAAAGCCTTCCACTGAGATTTGTTTGTTACACAATGTAACACGACCGTTGTTTCGGTGCAAGTAAGCGTTCACATTAAACAATACAATTGACACCCTTTTCCTCTGAAAGTGAACAAAATAACCCCCAAAAACACCAAATTATGTCTGGCTTTGAAAACAAAATCATTTCCAGACAGTAAGGTGCAAATCATTCATGGACTACTATTTTTGCATGTCCACCTTGCCGTGTGTGGATAACACGGCTGAATCTGTCCCCATTACGTCTGAAAAACAAGTGATTTAAGTTTTGTTTCCTCTCAGACCGTTGCATACAGCCTGGACCAAAACTAATAAATAAACAATGACACACAGCGAAGCCGTCAGAAAGTGAAGTTTAGGAGCGTGGGAGAGGTCACGTCACTGGCCGTCGCGTTCTTCCCATCCAGAACAATCAGCACTTGCCTTCAGTCTGGTGTTTGGAGCCGGGGCCGCGTCCCGCCACCGAGTTTGGAGCGGCGACACACAGTAATGTCTCTGACAGCCGACCCCCGCGTCGAGGACCCGGGTCCTCCTTTCACACCACGTACTGGTGGTTGCTGTTCGTCGTGTAGGCCTGCCGGCTGTACTGGAAGTGGTCGGTCAGCTCGTTGTTCCAGCTGTGCTGCTGCGCCGAGCCGTGGGAGAAAGGCACTGACCCGTTGGCCTGGAGCTTCCCCAGCGCCGGGTTGTCGAAGGACACCAGGTCCTGATTGGAGCTCGGCAGCATCTTCTTCACCTTGTTGTCGTCATACTTGGCCTGTTAGCGGCGGAGGAGGAGGAAGAGGAGGGGAAAAATGGATATTGAATGACTGGATGTCTTTGGAGTTGGGTTCTCTGGTCCTTAATAGTTTGGGTGGGTTAAAAGTTTCTCCAAGAGGTGAAACATTTAAGTTGGATGGAGAGTGAAAGACGAGGCAGAGCACCGAGCAGAAAGAAGTGTAAAGAGCATATAAACTACTGAATTTAACTGTACACTGCGGAGTAACTTCCTCCATACGTTTCTATATCCTCTACCGATATTAGTTGCATTAGTTGCACTTGTCCCCTCTTTCCTAGCTCCTCCTCCAACTCTCTTTCCTTCATGCAAGATCGACTCACCTTGTTGTAGAGGAAGACCCCGACGATGGCCGTCATCATGCCCATGACGTTGGTGAGGGTGACCGGGTTGCGCAGCATCAGCAGCGAGATGCTGATGACCATGATCCTCTTGGTGGCGTTGGCGACGGCGTAGCTGAGCGGGCTGACGATGTTCAGAACGCTGAACGCGATGACGTTCTGAGCGAAGTTGCAGAAGCCGCTGATGAGCAGGAGGACGAAGGTACCGGACCATTCGGAGACTTCTGACTGGAAGGGAAAGCAGCGTGGTCAGGCTACGTTCAAGGGTCATTAAAACAAGCCAGAGCCTGCAGGACTTCCACCACCAACAGGTGGCGTAAACGTCATGAAAAAGACGGCGCTGCTACTCACCAGATCTCCATTCACAAGAAAAACTGAGAGATCCACCAGAATCCAGGTGGGCAGCATGAAGATGACGGCGTTGAAGCCTAGGATGTTGAGCAGCCTTAAGTGGTGGATCTTTATGTCACGCAACACCTTTAGAGAGGAAGGAGCAGTTAACACACATGTAGCAGAAAAATAAAGTCCTGCCTCTTTAAAAATAGAAACAATCCTTCACGGTAAAAAATAAGTCGCTTTTGGGAAAGATTAGGACCTAAAGAATCAGAATCTGCAACAAAAATCATAATAAAACAAAGACTTGGTCTGTTAGGGAGAAGTTTCAGTCAAAAAAAAAACCTGTCAATCAGTTCAAAAATGGAATAATTACGTATTTAAATAATCAAAAGGACACTTTTGTGATTCTAGTTTGAGGTCACTTGGGAAATCTAGTTGCTCCTCCTATTTTGTTTTTCACAGAGACATTTCTCATTTAAAAACAGCACTTTTAAAAACACACACACACAACTTCTCAAACCGGGTGTCAGTTTCAGGCGTTTCACAGCAAACCACCGAGTAATAACATTTTTTCAATTACCCGAACCCAGCCCGAGAACGAGTTACCTTCTTGGAGAAGATGTTCTGCAGAGAGAAGCAGAGCGTTGCAGCCAGAGCGCTGATGAGCCCAGAAACATCAAAGGACAGCTCAGTCACTGTGGCCAGCAGCACTCCTCCAATGATGGGGATGAGCGACACGTAAACCTACAAACGGACCACAGATGGATGAGTCATTAAAAACAAGAAGAAAAAACACTTAATTTTATATCAAAGCATAATTTGCTAGATCAGGGATTGTTTCTCAATCAAGCTAATTGTTAGACGCACCCCGACGAAAAATGAGTGAGAACATGAGCCACCTGTTTCCTGGTTTGTTTAATAACATCTCAACACTGATGATACAATTAAAATTATACATTACTTTAACATCAACAAATCATTTTCACAGCCGCTATGGCAGGTTTATAAAGTAATGGTGCGTTTTCTGCATATGCATTTCCAAAATACCCCTCAGCCTTAAATTCAAAGCACAGCCTCATTTTAACCTTCTGAGACCACACACACACACACACACACTACAGCTAGACGTATTTGCATTTTGAAAACGTTCAACATGAGAAATGAGGCATGCCGTTATTATGAAACCCACTTATGCATCCACTCGCTCGCCCACTCGCCTCCCCTCAAACCAACCACACAGGAACACTGAGAAAATACTGCAATGACGATTGCCATCAAAAGACTCAACTGCCCTTACTTTTAGTGTCCAAGTAACGGCATGCAACAACAAAAACACCATAAAATTCAGACACACAAACAACAACGAGTATCTGTGTAGTAAAAGTCGTAAAAGGAAATAAAACATAACTGGTTGAGAACTTGTCTTATCTCTCTCGTCACCAAACCTGTAGGCTGTACCCTTAAGCCATCTCTCTCCTTTGTTTGTTCATAAAACATTTAACAGAATATGTAGAGAAAAGGTATGTAACAAACAGATAACACTAATGTAAACAAGTGTTCTGTAAGACGTTAAAGTGTTAAACACAACACTATTTTCTCTAATGCAAACATATATTATGCTGAACACTTTAAGTGCTTTGAACTTAAGCACACTATTGGAAGGTGAAAATAAAGAGCGGCCTCATCTATATTGGCAGAGGCCTAGATTTCTGTCCCACTTCACGTCTCCCAACTTATTTCTGAAGTTCACCCTGAAGGCATTTTGCACTCGGAGACGACACAAATGTTTAGTTCAACTCTATTTTTCAACAATCTAGAGGTTCACTTCATGATGTAAGCTTGTGCAATCACATGCGATCCAGTACAACAGGTCTACTTTCACGATGCTTCTTCTTCTTCACGCTGTTACGTGGCCACTGAGCATATTCTGAATACTTCATGTTTGAGCCTCCGTCATTTAGGAAAGCTGAGATAACCGAGATAGATTGTGCTCAACAAAGTAGTTGTTAGTCTGAAGGTGCTTCCGTGCTGCAGAGCGGCCTGCAGCTCCTCAAACAAGATCTCTTCCCACACAGAGACGTCATCGACACCTATGCTCCTGGTCTGTCTGAATACTGAAAGGTAAATATGACAAGTTGATGCAAGACTCACAAGGCCTCTTTATTCACATTCAGCAAACCTAAACTATAACATCTTGCACCATCAGGATGGAAAAAAAGCAACAAAAAAGTTGTTTTTTGATCAGTAAAAAATGATATGATAGTCATATTTTAATTTGGGAAATTAGAACTGTGATTATAAGACATCCGCTTGCACTGGACAGACTCCTGGATATACTTCATTATATTGAGTAAATCCCTCCCATGTTTTTGTCACTCCTGTTACACAATTTAACAAAATGCTTTTCGCAGGGAGGCAACATGAAAGAAACAACTAATTAGTAGTAATAAAAGACATAATGAATCATAACAAAATATATATAACCAATATACATTAATAAAAAACAATAAAGAGATCGCAATAACATGAAAAACATTTTGAAAAATAGCCCTAATAAATAGCCCAAAACCTAAAATAAATCATTTAACTTTGCACTAGCAATAAAACAAATCTAAATCAAAACCAGTGTATGCACCTTACTGGTAATTTGTCTTAAAAATGACAACTTTGATTTAGAAAATCTTGTTCTCTTTTGACTGCACTGGAAATGTTTGACCGCCTGAAGCCTTTCCACCAGCTGCACATCGCATGCCGAGGAAAGACAACACAAACCCACAAAAAGTCTGCTATGGTATGAAAAGCCGTGAGTGAATTTGGGGCTTTAACAGGTGAACATAACTTGTGGAAATAAAAAGTTATGACTGCCAACATCCCTGAAAGATCACCTGATCCACTTCAGGGACAAAAGGCCCCTCAGACGGCCGTAATATGAGCGACGAGTGTGCCACATCACCACTGCTCAGTCTTAAAACAGCCTCAGATTGCAGCCTGAAACAGAGCGCGCCTTGTGTCTTGTTTGCATTATAACCTACTCACCTTTGTGGTTTGCTTCTCCTTCATGATTATTCTTGATAACAGCACCACCCATATTGGCATTGTAGCCTTGACTGTGTGAGAAAGAAAAAGATAGAAGAGGGACAATGTCAGCGTGGAATTATAACAAACCAAGACAATGTAAATAACATGACACATGTATTGCCTTTCAACAGCAACAGCAGGTGGAGAGCGATAAGGTTTGGAGAATGAAATGCTCCGACGTCAGAGACCCGGCGTAGCTTTAGCTTTTTTCCGGTGTGTGTAAATTACTTAAGATTGGAGACACCCTGATCATTAAAAAAAAAAAAAGGTACTAAAAAGGGTCAACAACACATACTTTAAGACCTTAAAACCTCAAAACTAGGACCCTGTTTAAAACTGCCACCCACAAGTGAAGTAACTTTAAAAAGTTTAGAGACAGATGTATTGACTTTGAACACATACTTTTAAATTAAGAGGCTTTCGTATTAGCATATGTTCTTTACACAGCAAGAGGGGCCAGCGTTCAAAACCCGGTCTGGCAGGTCCTTCTGTGTGGAGTTTGCATGTTCTCCCCGTGTCAGCGTGGGTTCCCTCCGGGTTCTCCGGCTTCCTCCCACAGTCCAAACTGGACATGCAGCTTAGGTTAATTGGACTCTAAATTGCCCGTAGGTGTGAATGGGAGCGTGGATGGGAGCTGTCTCTATGTCTGCCCTGCGATGGACTGGCGACTTGTCCAAGGTGTGTACCCAGCCTTCGCTCATTGACAGCTGGGATCGGCGGTGCGGATAATGGAGGGGAATGTTCTTTAGTTTAGAGGTGGTAAGAACAGACCAGGTAAAACCAGCTCAGTCTTAATGGAAACTATGATCCGAGATGACGGACTCAGGTGGTGTCAAGATAACCAGGGTGTAGATGGGGTGTAATTTCAAGTGCACTTTTAACTCTCAGTTACCAGTATATGCAGGTGGCCCAAATAACCTCAGTCTGGTACAACAGCCATTTCAAGGTGAGTGGTTAAAACAATTCATGAAGACTGTTTCACATGTTTCAGTTTAGAGCCAGATGCCACGTTATTAGGGATAGCTGTCTAATAATAGCCATGCAATTACTCCTAGTGTCATGAAGGCTGTTCAGTTATTCTCTAAATGTGTTATAGAGATGTGTTGAATCAACCACACAGTAATAGAGACTCCAAGTTGTGGTTGTTGACCTTTAACGTTTCATACTGAGACGTGTTTCTTCTTTTAAGTATCCTCTCACGGATACAGAAATATGGTGGACAAAAGTTGAGCCACAAAAAAAGACCTTAAAGTCTAATGAACATCTTTCACAACAGTTTCAACCGCAACTTAATATGATAACCGCCATTAAAGAATGATTTAGTTGAGGACAGTGGAGTCAGTCTGAATTAGTTTGAGCTAGTTATGTGTGACGTTAAGTGGCAACTGAGTGTAACTTACATAAGACAGACAGCTAGCCTTACTGAATTCCTCAGCAAGTAACCCAATAGGGTTTCACATGATCTATACGAGGACACAATCCATGACATGAGGAGCTGTGATCTGATTTTCATCCAGTAGCCAGAGATCTAAGTTAAAGCCCGCAGTACAGCAGGTCCGGTAATGGACCCTCCCCCCTGACGTTGTGCATCAGCCATCATTAAGTTGGCTAGCGGGCTAGCAGAATGTGCTTATTAAATGGAGCCTAAAGAGGACCTGTTTGTAGTTAGAAGACCAACTGTGAATTCATTTATCTCACGAAAGCCCGCCTGTTCGCGATATCCACACCGCCACAACAAAGCTAGGCCCGCCAGCTCGGTACACGCTGCTGTGCATCGTTAGCATCGTGAGCTAGCGTCAGCTGACGGGCACCGACACATCACCAAGTTACCGGGTGGCCTCACGTTCGGACCCACGTGAAGTCAGGCGGGCTGTACTCACCGGTGTGCGCGTAGGAAACAGGTACTTTCCATATGCTGAAGTGTGCCGACACAGACGCAAAGTATTTCCCAAAAGCTAAAGGCAGGATGTACCACTGGTAGTACTTGCTCGGCAGTTCTGTTTTGGGGACTCCCCACGCGCGCAACAGCGGCGGGAGGAAGACCACGATGGAAATAATATGGAACAGCGAGACCGTGACCGGGTACGGGAATCCATTGAGGATTATTTTGTTGACGATGTTGCCCCCCGAGCTGACCGTGTACCAGCCCACACACAGGAAAACTATCCGGAACCCTTCCCTGACAGGGGGCCGGTCCGCCGCAGCCATCTTCCAGCGCGGAGTGACGAGTCACCGGCGAAGTGCGTGTGTGGCTCATTGGGGGGGAGGAAGGCTCGACGCACCGCTTCCGGGGAGACGTTTCAGAATAAAAGCATCTTCAATGACACGCGTTTATTAAAATCAACAGTTGTGAGCTGCATTCAAAATGGTAGATTTAAAGGGGAGGGAGGTGGGATTTTTATAATCTAACATTGAAATATTAATAATTACATGAATAAAACTAATGTATTCAAAACAAGACCACAAAAACCACTTTAATCACCTTAACTGTGCAATATAAATACATTTGTAATCTGTCTGTATACTATATAAAATATTGTTATTGTGCATTCTTTACTGTTTTTATTTGTATTTTTTTTTCATTTTTTATTTGGATTACTTGAACTTGTTTTTGTTTTACTATATCTCGTGTGCACTTTACCCGTTTGCTGCAGTAATCCTGCAAATTTCCAGACCGACATCAATTCATTGCCATAAATAACTGTAAGTCATGCACCTCCCCAGTGGCCCACAGTGTGCCACAAGGTTCCATGCTTGGACCCCTCCTCTTCATGATTTACATCATTCTCCTTAGAGAAATCAGCCATTGTCATGGTTTTGATTTACACTGTTACGCTGATGACAACTTAAAGAGTGCATCAAGAATTGTTAAATGTTCTTACATACCTACATAGGAATGTTTTCAAAGTTGTCAAAAATAGGTAAAAAAATCTTAATTAATCTGAGAGTAATGTGCACACAGATTCTGCACCGTGGAAAATAATTCATCAGTTAGATTAATGCAAATAATTGCAAAGAAAAAAGTGCAAAGACAATCACAATTCTTTCAGGTTTTTTTTATTAACACATAAACATGTCCACTTAAAAGGACTAAGTAGCAAATATGTTTTCTTCTGCATTCGATGGAACACAAAAGGCTAATTTCTGTACATTCACTAAGGCGCTCTGCTCCGTCTTTAGGGAAAACGTAGGTTTCCATAAGGCAAACAATTTCTACAGGAATGATATTAAGTACTTTATCCAGCATGTCAATTTATATCTCAGTTCTTCCTGACAGTACAAAGATGCAAGCTAGTAGCAATAATTGCCCTGCCATTTCAATTAATATTTTACATCCTAAATACACAGTAAAGGGAAAAGGCAAGTATAAAATAAAGTTCACATTATCAGAATGTGTCTTTTTGGAGTTTCCTGTGTGATGTAGGTTGGCGCATCGCAGGAAAAGTTTGGACTGTCTGTCACTGCTGCATCACCGAACAAAATCTCAATTAAACAAAAATGTTTGTGTAGCCCGAACATGTATATAAATCTTAAAATGAATACGTAAATAGCAATAAATATCATACATGACAGCCACATTTCTTTATCAGCAACGTGCATTTTTCAACCACCATACCAGCTTTTCTGTCTCTCCCCCCAACTGCAGTCACATCTGGCAGTTCCATGTCATTATTGAACAGCATTCAAACCCAACACAAAAACAATAGTAAAATGTTTTAAAGCTGGTTTGTCAGTTATGTTTCTGCTAAAAGTGGCTGCAAGAGACAGTTTTGCATTGGGTACAGATCTGTTCTAAAGATGTAAAGATAAACATTTTTCACAGCAGTAGATAGTTGTTAGTACCAATGGTAATGATGATAGCTACTTGTAGAATTTATTTCAGCTTTAACAGCTAAATAGCCTTCAAGATGCTTGAGCAAGTGTAACAAAAAACTCAAAATCGGCAGACGTATCCGCTGGTCTTCTTGTCTAATTATGTAGCTTACTACTCTGTTGAAAGGTGACTATGTTGTTTTTTTGTACTTTAACTAAAAATGTAACTTAAATATAAAATAAATAATACTGCACTGTGGATTAAATGTATGTGGCTGCAGAAAATCAAGTGAAGTCACATTCCACATGGCATGTGTACTTGTAACACACACACACACACACACACACACACACACACACAGAGTGCCTTCACACACACAGAGAGTTCCTCTGCTATACGATAAAGGCAGCTTTCAACTTTCAATTTAGAAACTCTACCTCAGTTTCAATCCAGACAGACATACGGCAGTATGTTCAACCTGCTCTCATCTCCATGCAGGTCTAAAGAGATGCACTCAGTCCAGTCAAACCACGCACCCTTTGTGTCAAAGCAACCGTTAACCCCGGACCAGTGTTGCTGGTGTAATCGGTCCAGGTCTTCATTGACGACCTCTCTGCTAACCCCCGGTAAATCCCTGGCTGGGAGTTCTGGTGCCAACACATGCGTTTTTTTTACATCTGTACTTCGGTGTTCCTCTTTTTTCAAGAACTCCGTCATGAAAAAGTGTCCACTGGGGTTGTGTGCGCCTGACGATGTCAGGACGTTGCTTTGCTGGCTAAGGTATGACTGGATGATTTCGCTCCTCGACAGCTCTTTCCAGTCCGTCTGCTGGAAGGGACTGGGAGAGACCAGTGGATTCTGCTTCGGCTGTTCTGAACACTGTGACTCAGGTCTGTGGCCTAGTTTGACCCCCTCCTCCTGCCAAGACTCTTTTTGACAGGAGGATTTTATCTGTCCTGTTACAGGGTCAAATGTCAGTCTCCTGTCTTTTAACCTGACAGGTTTAGTGCCATCCTCTACGGTCTGTCCATCTAAATTCATCACATGGTCCTTGGATCTATATTTCTGTCTTTTCCTTTTCTCTGTATTGTTAACTGGGCTATCATCTTCCAAACTGAGCACGTCGCTGCAGGAGGACGCATAAGACTTGTGAAGAGACGTACTGGGAGGCCTGCTTTGAGAATCTAAATCTGAACCGACTGTGTGCAAACCCTGAACACAATCAGTGAAAGGCTGAGTGGAAGGCTCCAGGCCAGGGGTGTCCACAGACCCAGGCCTTACAGTGGGGCTAGATAGACCCTGTGTGGCAGTATACAACACAGGTTTGACACCAGATTCCTGCTTTGGAGTTTGAGGACTGTGCAAGGAACAGCGTGGGCTTCTGGGTCGATACTGCCCCCCAGAGAAAGCTTTCTCCTGTCTGGCTTGTTGCTGCAAAACTGACGCTTTTAGCAAAGAAGATGTGCTCGGAGGCTTGACGTATCCTGGGGCACTTGGATGAGGTTTTACAGCGTTGACTGGGATTCTATTTAGCCTTTCATTGTCCAATGGCTCGGAAATCTCCCTTTCCAAAGACTGATGTGCATGAGTATCTGTAAAAATGTCAGCGCTACCACCAATTCCATTGGTTGGCAGCTGTTTGGAGTTTTGTAATTTATCATTAAGAGTCGATTTGGATATCTTGGCTGGTAAGGGCTGTCCATCCTTCTGGTCCGCCTTACGTTTCCTGTTGCTTGGTTTCTCCACCCTCGGGGAGGAACAGTTGTTGAAGTCATTTCTGTTCTTCAACTCTGGACCCGTTTTACCTGATGGTGTGGTGGTGGCAGCTGTGGTGGAGATGCAAGGGTGAGCACCACCATTGGAAGACCATGATGCGCCGCTGTGTCCTTTGGACAACGCTTCACCCTTTCCTGGCTCAATTAGCTTCTGCCAGTTTCGCAGGAGCTTCTTAGCCCTTTTTGCAAGGTCCTCATTCTTAGTTTTCTTCCGGACATCGTTGATGAGCTTGCCAAGACGAGTTTCCTTTTAAGGAGATAAGATTGGTCATAGTTGCAGTTAATTCCTGTCTGTTGTTAAAAAGCATGTCATTTTGTAGTCACATACTGTAGCTCTGAATGTAACCCACCTCCAGTTCCTCTTTGGTGATAGGAGTTTTCTCCAAAAAGGAGATCACCTCCATAACTACCACCATGTTGCATATCTGCTGAAAAAATGCATACGTTTATATATTACAATACTGCAAGATCAAATTATTGTCATCATTACAACAGCGCCCACGTACATTTATTTCTATATAGATGTTGCAATGTGTGATTCATAACCTCACAGGCCTAATTAGCATAAATTCTCCAGAGAGCGAGAGAAATAAAGGCCGTTAAGGACGTAATTTGAATGGACTTTCAGGTGTGCACCTGTATGTTAAGAGTACTTCTACTGGTTTCAGGCTCAATATGACAAACTGAGATTTTTATGCAAATATATAATTTTATCCCACACGAAGAGTAAGATAGAACAAAAAAAGTGCATTACTGTGGTTGCAACTCTTTACACTATCTCCAATAGTGATGGACCACTGCAGGAGTGCTGCTAAAGGCAATACTGGATTTGATTTTAGGATTTCTGCATCAATGATATATGAAGTACCCGTGTCGGGCATTTATTTAATGGATTAGCCAAAAAACACATTCATGTGAGACATCATAATAGAGGACGTCATATCCACTCCCTTAACGCCATCTATGTGATCATAATTATGCAGAGGATATCTAAAAGCAAATACATCAGCTCATTAAGTTATATGCTTAAACACACAGCAGTGCAGTATACATTATACTGCAAACAAATCCATGCTTAAACGTCTCCAAGTTAGCAAATACTACCTTCATCTTCAGTTAATCAAGTTTCTAAAATGTTCTTAGTATATTACAGCATCTTTTCAATGTCTGGCAATTACCAGAGGTATAATAAAAACAGCAAAACGTAAACGTCATTGTGTTGAATGTTTCCTGGAAGAGGTGCAGTCTGGCTCGTAACATGGAATTTGACAGAAAAGTGCTGAAACATCATAATGATCTCATCAATTGATTGACAGGTAAGAGTAAGAACACTTGATCCCACTGAAGTCCGGATTAGTCAACGTCTCTGTCACTAAAAGGACACTTAAATTACCTCTAGATTAACCGTTACACTTCATACCTGGAAGCTCAGTTTTAGCAAGTATTCAGTCTTCAAGTGCACAAAGATAAGTTGTCATGGCTACATCAACGTTAGCCAGCAGAAGTCAGATAGCTAGGTGCCGGAATGCATTGGTTACTTTAGCTAACTAGTGATGTTAGCCGGCTAATCAAGCAGGAACATACCAACACTGCCTGCCCACACTTTGTCAACCCAGGGTCGGCCTGGCCTTGTTGTCTGCCTTTCTGCGCCCACTTTGCCCTACGGGAAGTAGCGGGTATACTCACATTGCTTTGGCCGTCGATGGCCTGTAGCAGCCGGTCTCTCATCACCTGCGGAGTGACTGTAGCTGCTGTCATCGCCTGGCGGTGTCGCGGGTCAGGACGGACTCAGACAGCAGAATCCCCCGAAGAGGCGGCGGTGGCGAACCGGCCGACACTCACAGGCCCGACGGAAGACCTTCTCCGGGTGTGAGCACCATGGTTTATGATGCTTTTTTTTTTGGTTTTCATTCGCTGCCGTCACGATTTAATAATTCGGACGACGAGCAGCGAGAAAACCTCTCCGGGTATCGGCTACCCCCCCTCGGCTGGTAGCCTGCTCCGCTCCGGTCTTCTCATCGGGCTTTTTGTGAAGAGCTCGCGCGGAGCATGATGGGAGAATTTTACGTAACCAATTGTTCACATCCGATCCGTTCGTTGAAGGATCTCATGTGGGAGATGCATACATGCACAGAAAGATGCCGCGTTAAACAATGGTGTGGTCTACACACGACAAAGGTTCTTTGTATGTAGTTTTTAATTAATTTCTAAGTTTCATACCGTAACAGTTGTGCGTTAGAGGTTCTAAAACGATATTTTTTAGGTATGGATAATCAAAAATAGTATAAACAACCTTTCCTTGAAATATAATATATTGTATTTATATCTAAGATAATGATACATGTGATTTTTATTAAGGAAACATGTATGTTCTATAAATGAATATTACTTTTTAAGTATTTCACTCACCCTATTTAAAAAATAGGCAAACCCAATTTCTTATTATAAATAATATTATATTTATATTGCGTATGTATTTCCCTTTTTTTATTGTCACTTGGTGGCGCTGTTGCCTCGTTTGGATTTTAAGAAAACGGTATAGTGTTTATGTCCGACACTGCGAGACTAGAGTGGTTGCAACACTCAAACAGTGAGAAATATCGAGAGAAGTGGTTCCCACCTAGTCCGAGTTCACACACAGAACTTAACATTCATTCAATTGATTTCCATCCATCCATTTCAACAGTCAATGATTTCAAACCCAGGACCTTTTATGCTATGAAGAGACAATAACCATATTGCTTTTATTTGTTACATTTAATTGTCATCGAAATTCTAGTAGCAGTTTTATAAAATGTGACAGCAAAGTAGGTAAATTGTTTCTATACCAACTGCCCCAAATTGTATAATTTAATAGATGCACAGTACATACTGTATACAATTGGTATGTTGTGTATATATTAACTATTATTGGGAAGGAAGTAGCAGACCATCAATTTAAGACAAACAACTGTTAATGTGTAATGAGGTCAGAATTGGATCATGTATCCCTTGTGACAAAAGACCAGCACAACCATACAAGTCAATTAACAGACATTGGATAAGAAAACTGTATTTGTGTAGTTAAGAATAAGGATCCATTTACACATACTTACAGTATGTGCCTCAGAATAAGGGACATGGCTTCTTTTCTTTTTAATCTACATTAATATATTCTATCTCAACCTACTATACACTATAGCAAGTATAGCTGGTGATGTTGATGTTTTATAAAGAAGCACAGGGGTGCATGACCATACATATCCAGCACATGTAAAACCAAATAAATACAACGATAGCAGATTTACAATTTGGGGTTGTAAAAGAAGTGAAGTTTAACAGCAAACTTATATTAAGAAAAAGTTTAAAGAATCCATCTTGGAAAATCAGCATTCTGATGGAAGTCCAGTCGCCCCAAATGATGATCAAGACCCAAACAATCTGTCATGAGTGAAGACAATCAGCCAGTTAGAGAAGCAACAACTTCATCAATTACTAGGATTCTTTAAAAAAAATATTCTGGGACATGCAAGAAATCAATAATTGAAGCAGAATTGAACGAGAAGGAAGGATGAATAAAGAAAAGTAGGCTTGATAGCATAAATATTCAAAACAATAACTAGTGGAAATCAAATACTGCACACTGGTAGTTTCTTACTCTGACTTGAAACATTTAATAAAATAATAATAATAATAATACATTGGTTATTTTGGTCCTTATATGATATTTGTTGAGTGTAAGAATTCTATCAGCAAAAGTAAAATTTTGGGATCAAAACTGTCAAAATCCCATCAGCACAATAATGTCTGTATTTAAAAGACATTGCAGCCTGTTCACTGGCATGACCAGCAACAAGTAGTTTACTCACATGACCATGCAGAACATCATGAAGATGTTCCAGAGAGCGATGAAGATCCGAAAATATCGCAGGCTGAGCAGAAAATCTCTGATGTTGTCACCTAAGAAAAATGTTGAAGGCTGAGCTTTGAGAACTTAATTTACCTGCACATACCTGTTTGTGATAACCCTCCACACATATCTCTCCAACACAAACATATACACACACCTGTTGTCGGTGATCTGGACTCATCTCCAAATCCTTGAGACTCCTTCCTTTTGCTGCAAAACATCCACAGTTAAACTTCCACTGGTTGCTTTGTTCGTTTAGCTTTGCAGCTCTGAAGTGAGGTGTTAGACTGTGTGACCGTAACGTTGATACTCACAGCTTGAAGTTCAGCACAGCCCCTGCATTCACCAGTAAGGTCCTGGAGAGAACAGAGAGACACTGTTGACAGGTAACGTTCAGTGTTACCTGAGCTAATGCCAGCTGGTGAGCTAGCATTAGCTCAGCGCTAGCTTGTTATTTAGCTAGCTTGATACACCGCCATCGAACCAGTAACTCATTGCAAAATAACACACATAGTGACAACATGTATACTAAATAGAAAAGTATCTGTAGAAAAACAAGTAAAAAACCGGACAAATTACCCGAATATCAACAGATCTCCGATCATTTTGATCACAACACATCACAGAGACGCCTCACTTCCGTGTTCGTCACGCAATCAGGAACGTGACCAATAGCGTCTCAGAGCTTTGTGTGGGGGGGTTAATGCCCGGATGAGGGCTGTCAAGTTGCCGGGTGACACGTGGTTTCAGTTATAGCAACAATAGATGGTAAAATTCTTAGTTAGAAGCATGGTTGAGGGAAACAAGATTAATGTAAGACGACATTTATTCAACATTGTCAGGCTATAAAACCTCTTATAAGCGTTTGAATAGTTTGAAAAACAAAAGCATTATTTTGGGGATTTTACCACTAAGCAGAAGTAAAAAAAAACAAAAACAAACAAACATGTAATTTACCTATTCCAAGAAGCAATTTGTCCAAGAGAGACGCAGTTTTCTTTTTTTTTCTTAACCATAGACTATTTGGCAAACGCACCTTGCTGAACACATTTGAATACATGTCACTTCAGAAAAAGGACGTTAAGTTGAAGGATCATTCAGAGGAATGACAATTACATTCTCATCCATCTAATACAACAAGAACGTTTAAGGGGAAATTGGAAGCTGGAAAGTTTTCAATGTTATGACTTGGCCGCCCCCTTTTGGTTGCAGAGGTAATTGCTCTTATTATTGTTTATAGCGATTAAAAGCAAACATAGAAGAACAAAATACAATATTTAAAAAAAATACATACATTTCGGTTTTGTTTATTCAAGCATTTAATCACAGCACGTGTGCATCTTCTGGTAGAATGTGAACATCCGGTGATATCACTAAATGGTTGCTGCAGCCTCGGTGCAGGATCTGATCCGGATTGTTATTATAAGAGCGGATGAACGAGTCTTTGTCCGCACTACAGCATCGGACGCCTGTTTCTGCCTTTTGTTGCGTTTAGAGTCTACAATCAAACCTCTATTGGCGTTATGACTCAGGGAAATAATGTGTCGACGATGAACACCAAAGGAGACCTTTTTTCTTCTTCTTTATTCTAGCAGCTGACGTCGATCTCCTGTAGTCTAATAAGCGGAGCAGCTGGCACGGACCGCGCATGATAATGATGATGATGATGGTGAGAGTGTGGAGATGAGTGGTATTAATAGGAGGGCTTGAGTGTCACAGGCTCTCCGCTGTCGAGGGGGTTTGGTGGTCCAGGTTTGGGGGGGCTTTACGATCCAGACTGCGCAGTTGGAATAATATTTTGAAGAAAAAACAACAAACTAAAACATTAAAAAAGGCCTCACTGGTTATCAGACAAGCAACATGGAAGTCCTGGCAGCGCTGAATTTGGGCGATTTTGCCCAAATTTTCTCCAAAATGGGAATGTTTCCCGTGTTTGATCTCGCTTACTACATCGTGTCCATCCTCTACCTCAAGTATGAGCCAGGTGAGTGTGTTTTACACTTTTCTGTTTGGTTGTTGTTGTTGCTGTTTTTAACATTAAAGGGTTTATTTATTATTAGATAGATATGACTATGTATAAGCTATTTCGATTGTATCCTATGCACCAATCAGACCTGTGCCTGAACACCAATTTATTTACAGCAAAACAAAAGTTAATATATAGAATACTACACTTAATAACATGGGAGTTTAATACTTAAACTATGATACGTTATTTCTGATATTTGTGTTATAACCATACAATGCTGTAATATCCCTATAGGGACTTTCTGTTGCTGTTATCTCCATAATACCCTGTCCATATAAAGCATGACCTGTTACATAAAACTCCAGTAGGAGCACTTACACAGCTCTGCTGGCTTGGTGTGTGTGCATGTCTGTTGCTGCAGCAGCCTGACCTCATTCACACTGAGGAAATCACGGGAGTGGATTAAACCACTCCGTTTTGGGTAAAGTCTGATATTTTTCTAAGATTTAACTTATTGGAGCACCAGAGCCTGAGGAGGATGAAACCTGAGAGAAAGGCCTGTGCATACCAGAGACTTAGGCAATAAATAGAAGATCCCGAAATAGACAGTGTCAGTGGGCCATGAAGCCCCTCATGCTGCACACGTTCAGGCTGCAGTATGCACGTTAAACATGAAGTAAGATGTTGAGCGAGCAGCCCTGCATGACCTTACTGTTTCTTGGAGTGTGTATCGTTTAAATATACTACTTTTCCTCACTGTTAAGAAAAGACTGGTTCGGGTTATGAGGGTGATTTAAACCGAGTCGAATATGAATAAATGTTGTCTTTGAAAGGAAAAAAATCCATTAACTTAATCTGGTTTACAGTGTCACTGTAATGAGGGAACTCCTGACTGTATGTAGGCCTGCTGCGTCTCTGGAGAAGCTGCATGAAGTCTGATAAAATGCCTCGAGTGATGCATTTTGCATAGATATTGTTTGAATCTGAAGACTACAAGTTTGATAATGAAACATCACACACCTGAAAACCAGACCAAACTGTTGGTGGTTGAGTTGCATTTTGGGTAATGTAGGCGCTATGGTTTTGATAAAGGAGCAAAATGCATATACAAAAAGATCCTTTTTTAAAACTGAGGCCAACGAGGTTCAAGCAGTGCAATCCTAAATCAGTGGAGTACTTAACAGTCACAACTGCATTAACGTAATATTACTGTGTCAAAAACAGATGTGAAACTGTGCTGCCTCTCATATCGCTCACAGCAGTAGTTAAACGGGACTGGCAACTTTACAATCAACACATTTGTTGCATTGTGTATTAAATTAAAAGAAAAATAAATGAAACACAATGTGTGCTGGTTTTAAATTCGAACAATCGGCATTTGTGTGTTTTAGAGTTTGAATACATTTCCTCAGAGTTCATGCAAATTGTTCCTCGTTGCTCCTGAAGCTCCATGACTGTAACCTTTATCTCTTTCTACAGTCAAATATCTCACGTTGCAACATTTGCAAGATCTTTTTATGTTCAACGTTCCCTGCACGTGTCTGAGCGTCACAGTTCATGTTAGAGGAGCACATGAATGACTTTGTGTGTGTGTGTGTGTGTGTGTGTGTGTGTGTGCTCGTGGTGGTCATGGTGTTGGTGGGTAGGGGGGTCAAAGGTTAAGACAGGCCTGACAGTTGCAAGACAGGAGAAGCGGTTGAGCAGAATATATTTTTGGTTCAGCATTTCTCAGGATCAGATTGCTTTCAAACTGAGCGCCGGTTTCAGCACAACACCCTCACACACCTGCTGTTGGAGATTTGTGCGGCGAAGCAGCCGCTCTACACATCTCCTTCCACGAAACGTCTCCACCGGTGCCACACTGTAAAGTCTTTACCGAATGGTAACATATAGTTCCTAAATCATATCTGTCAACATCATATGTGTGTCGTTTGTCTTTAGTGTTCAGATTTCATAAATTAGAAGGGACAATTTGCATTTTGTCTTTTAAATGAATTATTATTACATCAGGACACTTCAGCAGTGATGCAAATAAAGTGATTTATTCAATACTGTCACATAAGTATTTCCATTTTATGACAAATATGTTATACCGTATACAGTATCCCACTAGATGGAAGATTCTTTTTTTTTTGACAGCCATTGGTTTTAAAATCTGTGCAGCATTGGACTCATCTGATGATTATAATGAGGAAACGACAAAGCAGGCAAAGCTTAAACACAACATCCACTCATGAGGATGACACACGGGAGGAAGGAAGATGAATGTCACAAAGATCCCACTCACAAAAATTTGGATTGATGCACACACACACACACACACACACACACACACACACACAGAGAGAGAAAGAGAGAGAGAGAATTCATGGAGACTGAGCCGCCGGGACAGTGATGAGTTTAAATTTTGCATTTAAAGGCCTCGACTGTCAGTCCGTGTAATGTCATGGGAGGAAAAGGTGAAAGGTGACAGGCAGCTGCTTTTGAGTGAAGTTGTGTCAAAGAAGAATCTGTGATTGTGTTAATAACTGATTAAGTGAGAGAAACAAGCTTCATGTAATACACATTTTACAGATTTAAGCCGTTGAAGGCCACTCAAGGGTTTCTTTATAAACGAGGGCGTAGACCCCTCTGACCAGTATTAATGTTATACAATAAATGTATGTATGGATACTTAGCATGTAATTTAATAATCTTAATAATCATATATAAACACAGTTTAATACATTATAAAGTCTGTTCTGCTCAAGTCTGTGTAAGTTAAAGACTCAGTAATCTGTTAAGTTGGTAAACTGTCGTCGCATAAATGACTAGAAATCCTGTGTCAATATTGGGTTATGATAAAAAGGTGGAATATCAGGGTGCGGACTGCGCTGCTCGACCGGGCGTGGACAAAGATACAGCTCACAAACACACAAGGGATCCACTGATAACGACTTTTGAAAGTCATCACCAACAGTTTTGCTCTGAAGGAAGTAACAGAAAGTTTTAAACGTGTGATGCTTTAAAACAGACTGACGTGAACAAACAACCACAGAACACTGTTTGGGTCGGAGCCTCTAAAACAGGATTAAAGTCATCAGAATTTAGCAGATTTTAACAATGAAGAGGCTGTAATATTTTTTTTAAGGTGATTAATCACTATTTCTTTTCTAATTGATAAGTTTACATTTTATAAAAACAAACTTTAGATTTACAAATTAAAAACGTTTTAATACAAATCAAGGAAAAAGTCATAGGTCTCATTCTAGAATTAATTTATGGTCTTTTGTCTTAATTTTCTTGTGTTATAAACAATTTTTTATTCTTTTTTAATAGTTTTTCTACTTCCAGTGAATCATTTGATCGCCTTACTGTTTTATAAGCAAATACATTGGTTATGATTAAAGTTTGTCAATGATTCCAGTGATGCACAAATGTGCAATGAAACTTGGATTTCTCTGTATTTCATGGTCATTTAAGAAGTCTAATGAATGCCAAAAACATCTTATACTTGTTATGAAACTCAGAGTGTATAAAACTCCACCACTTTGCCCAACGCCACTGACTCACGCCCTCACTGAAACTCCCTCTCGCCCGCTCGCCGTGGTATTGTAATGTTGGCGTCGCTGACAGCTCCTCCTCTGTGTTTCAGGCTCGGTGGAGGTTTCTCGCAGGAGTCCAGTGGCCTCGTGGCTCTGTGCCATGCTCTACTGCTTCGCTAGTTACATACTGGCAGACGTCATGCTTGGAAGCAGCCCCCTCGACTATTTCCAATACAACAGCCACATCCTGTTGGCTTCAGCTGTCTGGTGAGAGTCAACGCTCCCTCATGGGACCAGCAAATCATGTTTCATATTCATGATTTTCATCAATCTTACAGATAGATAGATAGAAAACAATAGTAATCCCCAACAGACAAGGTTCACAGTGCACAACGGACAAAAAACACGTCACAAGAACAAACACCAGAAAATGCCGTATGAAACAAGACAACAAGACACAAGATGATGAATATAAATCTAAAAAACACAACTAAAGGTGTTTATTAAAAAATCTAAACTTCTGAGTCGCTCAGTCGAACACTTTGGCGTCCTGAATCGCTCACTGAAGGAACTTCTGAGTCCTTTAAAAACACAGCAAAGTGGACGGCTTTCAGAGGAAACAATCGTTTTTGACTTGGCCCTTGATCTCTTTTCTAGAGTGACCTCTAGAAAGTTCAAGCGAAGGCCGATAAGTCTGCATGTGTGATAAAATGATCCGCTACCAGACACAGTTTGGACTTCATTCCCATCATCCATCTTTACCTACTTTTAAGAAAACTCTTTAAAGGAACCAGTTCCTCACATATCATACAAAATAACGACCTCTCATAGCGCACACCTAAACACTGATGAAAACATATTTATGAGCATTACATTACATTTCAAACCTCCCCTCACTTTAATATCTTGTATTATCTTTCTCAGGTACCTCATCTTTTACTGCCCACTGAACCTCTTCTACAAATGCGTCGCCTTCCTGCCCGTTAAGCTGGTGTTGGTCGCCTTGAAGGAAGTCGTCCGCACTCGTAAGATCGCCGCCGGCGTTCACCACGCCCACCACGCCTACCACCACGGCTTCTTCATCATGGTCATCGTTGGATACGTGAAAGGTCAGCGTCTCGAGTTAGAATTAGGTTTATGCTGTATAACAGGCAGGTGGTAACGCGTATATTAATATATATATATATATATATATATATATATATATAGTATGCAGTGTTACAGTTTCAGTTTAGCAATACGGTCCAAACCAAATGAGATCAGTCAAATAAAACACAGACTTTTTTTCAATTCCCCCCCCCCCACTGTCTATTTTTGTCTTCACAGGGTCTGGTGTGGCTCTCATTTCCAACTTTGAGCAGCTGCTGCGCGGCGTGTGGAGGCCCGACAGCAACGAGATCCTCAACATGTCGTTGTAAGTCTGAGTCTCCTGCCGCTGAAACACTTCTTCTCTGGCTCCTCGGGCATTTAAGGGTGTTTCCAAAGAGACATCAGAGGCTAAACTAGGACAAACGAGTTATAGTGACGTCACAAAACACCATCAGCTGATATGAGAAACACAGCAGGTTTGTGGAAATCGATCATTGTTTGACTCTGGTGCCCCCTAGTGGTGAGGGCAGGCAAGTTGAGGGTCTATAATGAACCTTATAGATAAAATAAGATAAGATAATCCTTTATTAGGCCCTCAGTGGGGAAATTACAGGATTACAGCAGCACTGCTCACAAGTAAATACGATTAAAACAATCAAGTAATATAAAAAACAGTAGAACGGTAATAAAACTAAATTAAAAAATAGCAGTAAAAAGAATTTTAAATATACAGATGGAATAAAAATATACCGATGGCATAAAACATTTGTATAAAAGTTCTTAAACACACTTAAACGTAATGGATATTGCACCAGGAGATGAATTAAAGTTGCTAAGAGAGCTCTTATCCCCGAAAATAAAAAAGCCTGGATTCATGTTTTTTATTTTATTGGAAGGGTTTAATAAGCAGATGTGAACCATAATGAGAAATATCCAAGTATCAATCGACACATTCAGCTCAACAATTAAACATGCAATTTAAATGTGAATGCAAATAGAATCACAATTATGTCATAAATAACTATGAAGAAGTTCACTTTACTCCACATATATTCTGTTTTACTTCTCTCAGCCCGACCAAAGCCAGTCTGTACGGAGCGATCCTCTTCACCCTGCAGGAGGCTCACTGGCTGCCAGTGTCCAAGAGCACCCTCATCCTCGTCTTCACCCTCTTCATGGCCACGAGCAAGGTACGATCCGCCTCGCGTGTCAGAATCTGTTTTAATTAGAAGACGAAATTTAGAAAAGACAAAAAATGAAACTGAAAATCAGGCTCATCTCCTCTGACTGACGCCGTCTGTCCTCCAGGTGGTGATGACCGCCCGACACTCTCACGGCTCCCCCTTCGCCCTCATCGAGTCCTGGGTTTCCCATCTGCTGTTCGGTTCCCCTCTGGGTGGATCCGAGGACGAGCACCACCACGCGCCCGCCGCCGCCGCTCCTTCTTCACCTCTCAAAACCAAGGAGGAGCTGAGCGAAGGCGTCCGCAAGAGGAAGGCCAAGAAAGCCGAGTAGGACGCCGAGCGGGAACGCCGCATCGTGGCCGCCGCGCGATGGGACCCATTCCTTTCTACGGAAAGGGGCAGTTTGACGTCCAACCAAATGAGACCCTTTTCTATTAGAGCAAAATGGTGCTTTCTGCATTTTACACAGAACGAGGACTCTGCAAATATCCCAGCAAATGTGTCAACACTTCATCCGAACCCTGGACATTTAAAAAAACATATTTATTTGATGTATTTGTGAACATCTGCATCTGTGCTCAGCACCGTGTGGTGATCTCTGCAGCTGTGTGGTCGTTTCAGGACGACCTCTGTTCAACACATCAGTCGCCGTGTGTCCGGATGTTTGTGACTTTCAGCAATTTCACCGTATTTCAGTTCGGAGAGAAATAGAAAATACAAATTAATCAGAAATTCAAACGTGAGTAAAGCGTCATGTGAAGGAACATTGCTGCTTTTCACATTCAGACGATGGCAACTTCCTGTCTTTAAATAAAATGAAGAGAAACATTGTGTCTCAGTGTTTCTTGACTTCTTGGCATGTTGACGACTTGGAAAAGTTTGAAATATGCCCCAAAAAAAACTTGCGTATGTTTCATTAATACAGCATATAGTGGAGTCTTGTCTACCTGAGCTTCCCTGTGTGAGTGTTGTCGTCCAAACTTCTCTGTGTCAGTTCAGTAGGAACCGGCTGCATGTGCTCACTGTGCACCTACGGTGTATGAAGCTGAAAATATTTGACTTAATTCAGACTAAAACGTGAGAAGGAAAGTGAGACGCTCTTGTTCTGAGCTGGAAAGCCTCCATCAGCTGGTGACTCATGGGTTAAACAACTCTCCCTCTGGAGCTCTCTGAAAGTATTTTGGCGCTATGTACTTATTGTATCGCTGTTTAAGACCAGCACTGACTGGTCCACAAACCAGTTGGGAGGATGTTTGTTTTTCTCTTTTATGTGACTGATGCTGTTGGGAGGTGACAGGAAAGGTCTTAAGTCGACTTAAGGTCACGACCAGAGAAACCTGGACGCTCCTCCCCCGTTGCATTGACAAACTCAGGCAATAAAGCATCAGTAATGAAGTTTGCAGGAGGTTGTTACACTCGACCTACGACCTCAACATTCCTCACAGTAGCAGAGAACATCGGGGAGGTGAATGATTTGAGTTCATTTTCTGGTTACGTCCGTTTGTCTGGAGCTCACAAAAACCATCAGCTTCAGTCCAAAGGTTTTAAGGATGACGTGGAACTCTATTGATGAGAAAACTGGATCATTTCTGTAGAAGATGCAGATGAGAGACTGAAATAGCTTCAATTGTACTGCTCACAATTTAAAAGCATTGAGCGATGTGTTCTTCCAACTGAGTGTGCATTTCACATTCAGATGATGCAGTTTGGATGTCGTCCATGTAGCAGCAACACAGCACAACTCAAACTTCATTTTAAGTTGGAAAAGATATCATAAAGTTTCCAAAGATATAACATTTGCCAAACAGATTTTTTTCCCCATGAACATGTTTAAAGACGAGAAGAAAGATCTCGTGAATGTGTAATTTCTTCCTTTTTGGAGTAAAACATGAGCTCCAAATATGAGCTGATGTGTTTGTTTTTCCAGAGTGAGACATCCCTGCAGCCAGGAGAGAGAGAGAGAGAGAGAGAGAGAGAGAGAGAGAGAGAGAGAGAGAGAGAGAGAGAGAGAGAGAGAGAGAGAGAGAGAGAGAGAGAAGGTGGTGAGAGATTATGAAAGTGATCTGGGACAAATACTCCCAAAAACCTTCCCTGCAAGGAATGTAACCGACATCTGCTGGTGCCATTACACACACACACACACACACACACACACACACACACACACACACACACACACACACACAAACAATCAAACTCCAATTCTCATCACTTTAACCGCTGAAAACTATGGAACCAATTTTGTCTCCAGACCTCTTTTCTCTGTGTTTGAGTCATCGTAGGAACCCCAAATGAATTCAATGATTGTGTTTATTGTATGTATTTCTTCAGCAAAGTCTTGGGGAAAAATGTATATCTGCAAAAAAATCACTTTTAAAAGATATTTTGATAGTAACTATGAGCCAGATTCCCCAAAAATGCCTCCTGGAGCGTCAATAAGACACCTTTTTGGAAAGATTAGGACCTAAAGAATCAGAATCTGCAACAAAAATCACAATAAAACAAAGTCTTGGCCTGTTAGGAAGGAGCTTCAGTCAAAGAAACCTTTTCGTTCGGTTAAAAAATTTAAAAAAGGATGTAGTTTATGCCAAAAGATTGTCTGAATGGGGCATGCTGGGACTTAAAATGGGAGCGGGAGGATTTTTGCACACAGTTTCCAAAAGGTAAACTCCTCCCAATAGTGGTTTGCCCAGAAGTTTTAGGGGAAAGGATGGGGATGTCAGTCAGGCAGGGGAGGTGCAGTGTGCATGTGTGCGTGTGCGAGTGTGTGTGTGTGTGTGTGTGTGTGTGTGTAGGGGGGCTTATAAAAAAGACTGCTGGATCCAGGTTTGCAGGAGGAGCGCTCGGTCTGAAGGCAGAAGAGAGAGCTGTACCTGCAGCAGCATCTGTGGACTCTAAACCATGCTGTGGCTCCTGCTGCTCAACGCGCTCTGCATGGGACGACACACTGCAGCGGGACAACGAGGTGACACCTTTTGAAATATTATGTCGTCATTATTTATGGAAAAACAATAAAGTAAAACTTAATAGATCTTCATGGGGAAATTAGAGTTTTGGGAAATAAGCACGGATGAATTTAAGTTGCCACTGACGTTTTGAATCCAATATAGTGAAATGGGAAAAGCAAAAAGTCTTAACATCAGATGAGAACTTAAAGATGTTTGAGACATCCTTGAATTAGAATTTATTTAGGATGTTTTTCTTCTCACAGTGGAAGTACATATTTTACCTTTCTGATCACATATATAAAACTGCACAAGAGAACAAAAAAACAATTACTGACAGCTTTCCGTCGTAGAAAAAGTATTTTATACGTTTACTACGAGCAGCGAGAGTGATTTATCTGCAGCATCTTGTCTCTCTGCTGTGGAATCCATTCAGTAAACACAGCGGCCGCTAATGGGAATAACACGTTTCCTGAGCTCGACACTCGGGAGGCCTCTGCCCTCGTACGGCTCCTCCGGGGGGGAAGCGGCGACGGCGTCTTTTGAAGTCAATTAGCACAACGAGGCGGCATGTTGCTGCAGGATGTGAACTCACCTGAGCATCACAGCCTGTTTGCAGATAAGATTCAGGACTCTGTCTTCTTCCAGGGAAGCTTGAGAAATCTTCTGTCATTCCATATCTGGAAAATCAATTTTCGCAGCTGCAATCAAAACCTCTCTGACTCCAGTGAATGTGTGGGAGGAAGAGGAGGAGGAGGAGGGGGGGCATCAGGCATCAGAATATCCAACAGGCAGCGTGCCATGTGGTACAGGAGGACATGTGTGTTGTTCCCCGGTGAGCTTCTGGTCCCTGATGTTCTGCCAACAAGGAAGACTGATGAGGAGACAACGTGAAAAACCAGCTTTCCATCAGTTCATTGTGAGATTACTTCATCACATCAATCAGAGAAGCAAACACAACTGAAGTGTGACCTTCAAAATGTGGTCAAACTGCCTGAGAGTCTGCGGTTTAGTCTTTTATGTACGTGAGGACCCGCTCAGCTTGTTGTGATGCATTCGGTTGTGTATCTTGAAATAGTTGTACTGATTTTGTTCTTCTTCTTTTTAGACGGAGAAATCATCAGTCAGATTAAAATGACCAACATGGCCCTGGCTGAGATTAAAGAGCTTCTCAAACAACAAGTAAAACTGTTTTAACATTTCCAGAGCGAGAGTGAATTTAATAATTGTTGATGATCTACATTTTGATGAGCTGCGACAACACTTTACGACATTACATCTGACAATTTATATTGTCTTGTGTACTTCAAATGACCACGAAAAACCGTTCAGTCCATTCTAGATCTGATTTTAATCCATTTCTGTGGTTTTCAGATTAAAGATGAGACAAATAAAAGGTGAAAGTTAAAACCTTTTTCAGATCGAATCCAATGCGTTTAAATATGGAGATAAAACTGGATTTTATTCTAACTCCTTTATATTTACACTAATGTACCAGATGCCTCTCCGTATATATTTCTAAGTATAATAAAAGCTGAACATTTGATTAGATTCAGGTTTAAAGTATCATGCAAACATGTCTTTGGTTGTTTTTCCAGATAAAAGAGGTAGTATTTCTGAAGAACACAGTGATGGAGTGTGAAGCCTGTGGTGAGTAGAAACTCTTATCAATACTTTGCCGACACGATTATGGACACCGATTTTATATTTCAAGAGTTAATATTTCCCAACAACTGGATTTGTAGCTTTGGTTGCTTTTTCTGCACCTTTCAACACAGTTTAAACAATGGCTGAGACATATTTTCAGACATGTAGAATAATAATAATGACTCATTTGTGTTGGAGTTTCATATCATCACAGACCCAATAAACTGCAGCATCCAGAGGAACAAATGGGATATATTATTCTCTCTCCTCAGGGATGGGAGGGACGCAGCCTCGGCCCTCCTGCGTGCCCAACCCCTGCCACCCGGGGGTGAAGTGTAAGGAGACACCTCAGGGTGTGAAGTGCGGGCCCTGTCCCGACGGCATGGAGGGCAACGGCACCCACTGCACCGATGTGGACGAGGTACGCAGCAAAAAACATCACACGATAGGTCACATCGTACGTCACGATGACGGTAAAGTGAAGGCGTCTTTATTCATTGAGAAGAGTTTTCTACTACTTTCACTTCTCTGGTGTCTCAAACTCATTCAACACGAGACAGGCAGTTTGAAATCCAACACAAAAGGCGTTAAGATGTGATACAAAACAATATGATTGTATGATATAGCGCATGAAGATGTATTTTGACTCACTGCCATATGATATGACCTAATCCATTACAAATACGTTACGGTTCTAAATGGTTAAAATGGATTAAATATGATTCATACATACAGATTATATGATGCAGTGCGTTATAAAACGATACATCGAGAAACAATAGTTAGACTTAACTAAGTAAAACCACTTAAAAAATACCTCAACAACACTTTGGGACACACAAAAAGACCTTAGTTTGGGTTTATTCAGTCCTCATAACACATTTTGAGGCTTTAACTGTTGAATAATGTTTTACATAATCTGTCTAGATGAAGGAAAACCACTTCTGTTTGTCTTTAATATCAAAACACATTGGATTTGTTGGGTTAAACCAAACCATCTGAACCAGATTTGCATTTTCTTTCTGTGTCTTTGTCGTCGGCAGTGCACCGTGATGCCGTGTCACATGGGCGTGCGCTGCATTAACACGTCCCCGGGCTTCCGCTGTGGCTCCTGTCCAGCCGGGTACACCGGCCCTCAGGTCCAGGGCGTCGGCCGCGCCTTCGCCGCCGCCAACAAACAGGTCAGCAGCGAACACACAAAACACACCCACAACCTCTGAACTCCTCTCACGACGCAACACCTCCAACAGCAGAGGAAACAAAAGGAAGAAATGCTCAGAAGAAGAATATAAGACATTTAAAATGACAATAACTTTATATATAAATAAAATCAGCTGTCACAGGAGTTGTTTTTCTTTCTACTATTTATCATTTTTGTATTTTTTGTTGATTGTGGTAAAGCCAAAGACAATTTTCCCTTCGTGGACCATAAAGTTTCTAGCTAGCTAACTAGCATATTGAACTATTATCCGAGATCATTGATTGTCCATATAAAGATTCAGCCTCAAACTATGTAATTAATATGTTAAACTGAGCTGTAAATGGTCCCAAAGTACTGATAAATTAATCCAAATAGTTCTGAGGGAGATGAAACATTCCCCTTTGTACCTAATCATGTTTGTCTTTGCTTCTCACGAGCTCCTTTCTAAAGTAATCTCTCTCTCTCGGTGTATATTCAGTATATACCAGGAGGCTCTGGTCTGTTCAGCATCACTTCAATCCTCCACACGGCCTGTCTCCATTCTGCTGCACCTCGTTCTTCACGTCTTGTCACAGTGAAGTTATCTGACGTTCTTTTCGTCTGTTTATGTCCCATCAAGGTGTGCAAAGACATAAACGAGTGCGAAGGCCTCAACAATGGAGGCTGTGACGACAACTCTCTCTGTATGAACACCCCTGTGAGTATAAACACTTTAATAAAACACACAGCTGGTCTGAGGAATGCCCTGCAGCGTGACATGCACAGGATTCCACTGCGCCCAAAGATAAACAACCTATGAGAGCTGAGGACGAACAGCTGTCAAGTTCACGGCCCCCCGGGTCTGAAACCGATGCATGGACGTAGCCTTTAGCGTTAGCAACTCAGATAACGCCAATGTAAACACGCCTGCGTCACTGTGAGGCGGTCAGAGCAACAGATGATGCATGAAGAGGACGATGGTCCACAGAGGGCGATGGGAAGGTCAAACCAAGCTCTTCTCCTGAGGTTCTGTTACGACAACGCTGACGTAGAAACGTGGACTTTGGGATGGGTCTGAGACCTGTGTGCGTCCGCAGGGCTCCTTCAGGTGCGGCCCCTGCAAGACGGGCTACGTCGGGGACCAGCGGCGGGGCTGCAAGCCGGAGAGAGCCTGCGGGGACGGCCAGCTGAACCCCTGCCACGCCAGCGCCGAGTGCATTGTCCATCGAGAGGGCAGAATCGAGTGTCAGGTGAATAAATCAAACTTTTTCACATCTCTCTGAGCAAAACGTTCCACACAGAAGCAGCCAAGTAGAAGAGAGGGATTTCTTCTCTGTTAGCTTTATCATAATAAATCAGATTATATTCATCACACTCTGTCTCTGACCCCCCCAAAGCTTGTGTCAAATCTAGAAAATTATCTAATTGACCGCCACAAGTTCTTCTAAACTTTAGAGTCCAGAAGCGCTGAACATTTCTAACCCAACTATTTAAATGGTATTCCTATTGCGCCAGATATTGTGCAATCAAAAGTCTGCTCGAGCACTTACAGGTCCATTGGTGCTGGACGCAGGGCCAATGAAAACAGTTTGTGCAGTACATAAAACATCGTCCGTCCGCAGTGCGGCGTCGGATGGGCCGGCAACGGCTTCCTGTGCGGGGCGGACGTCGACATCGACGGTTTACCAGATGAGAGGCTGGCCTGTCCCGAGAGGAACTGTAACAAGGTGAGCCGCGAAGAATAAATATGCATAGGTCTTATGTAGATATATAGATATAATATACAGAATAAACAGCGTGGTGTGATGTCTGTTGAGGAATTTGTACTGATGTACACTGCATAAACTGCATTTTTGCACTTTCTTTATTGTTTAATTCTCCTTAATGTAATACGCTCTGCTGTTCTGTAACTCTGCATGTCAAACACTGTCGGATCTGATTGTAGTCTACTTTAATAAAGTGTTTTTTCTTTTTTTATCAGGATAATTGTCTCACTGTTCCCAACTCTGGTCAAGAAGATGCCGACGGCGATGGAATTGGAGACGCCTGTGATGAGGATGCAGACGGGGACGGGATCCTCAACATGCAGGTAATGCAGAAGAGACAGGGATAGGATTAAAATAATTATATTTGATCTTAGCATACTTGAGTATACTTTAATTGAGTGCTTATAGTGCTTATTTTGTACTAAGTATATTTAAATTGAATTTAACTACAACTTGAAGTATATTAAGTATATTTTTGTGCTAAATTGGAACAATTTAAAGTATATTCAGTACATTTGAAGTATATTCCTGTGTGCTAATAGTTCATCTTTGCTTCAGGATAACTGTGTGTTGGTGTCCAACGTGGACCAGAGGAACATCGACGAGGACGACTTTGGTGACGCCTGCGACAACTGCCGCGCCGTCAAAAACAACGACCAGAAAGACACCGACGTGGACAAGTTCGGTGATGAATGCGATGAAGACATTGATGCGGACGGTCAGCATTCTACATATTTTTACACACTCACATCAATGTGGATTTGTTTTCGTATATTAGACGTTTTGAGTCACGGACGATACATTTAAAGCTGCAAATGTATTGTACTGATATTTGTTAATACTAATATAAGAGAGGCCTGGCATGTGGAGTTCTTTGATGCAATTAAATGAAGGATACATGGACAATATGAACAAACAGAGCCTTAACAAAGTGGGCAGGGGGGTAACATGAAGTCACTTGAGCATTAACCGGTTCCCACGTTGATCTAAGGAATCCCAAATCATCTGGATAACTGCAAACGGGTTCCCAACGCCGACCAGAAAGATCGAGATGGAGACAAAGTGGGAGACGCCTGCGACAGCTGTCCTTATGTTCCAAACCCCGACCAGGTCACTAATCTCACCTTTATGTACAGACTGAGGGAGGAAGTCCAACGTGTGCGATTATTCCTTTGTTTCGTTTTACACTAACAATAATTAATGTAATATTTCTCAGACGGACAAGGACAACGACTTGATCGGCGACCCCTGTGACACCAACAAGGACAGGTACTGTGTGTCTTCACCCATCGCATGTATTCATTCTGGAGTATCAGTGTGTAACTAGTGTGTAACACCAACGTCTGCACGTGACCAGTAAAAACACAAAGTCTCTCCCCTCCAGCGATGGCGACGGCCACCAAGACTCCCGGGACAACTGTCCGGCCGTCATCAACAGCTCCCAGCTGGACACCGACAAGGACGGCCAGGGAGACGAGTGCGACGACGACGACGACGGCGACGGCATCCCGGACCTGCTGCCGCCTGGTCCCGATAACTGCCGTCTGATCCCCAACCCTCTGCAGGAGGACTCTAACGGTGGGTAACAACCAACAGACTAACATCTAGGGAATAGCAAATTAACTAGACAAAGTCTTCATCTTCTTCTTCTCAGGCGACGGCGTGGGAAACATATGCGAGAAGGATTTCGACAACGACACCATCATCGACACCATCGACGTTTGTCCAGAAAACGCCGAAGTCACCCTCACCGACTTCAGGGAGTACCAGACCGTGGTTTTAGATCCGGAGGGAGACGCACAGATCGACCCCAACTGGGTGGTGCTGAACCAGGTCCAGTGTTTCTTCACGTTTTGTTTCCGTATACAGTTTGCGTCTCAGAATCCAACACAAATTAATCTGATTACATGTCTTTTAAAATCTACTCTTCTGTGTGTGTAGGGACAAGAGATTGTCCAGACCATGAACAGTGACCCGGGCTTGGCTGTTGGTAAGAGCATTCATTATGTTGAAAGGAATAGTTCGACATTTAAAGGGAATTGTATGGAAGCCCATTTTCGTCGCAAAAAATTACAACCAAAAAAATACAAAAATTAATCGAGTTTTTTTTTCGTTTACTTTTTTTGTGTCCACAAAAAATGAAATAGTCAACAAAAAAAAATAATTTAGAATTATGAAAAAAATTTAAAAAATCGATTAAATAAAAAATAATATATATATATATATATATATATATATTTTTTTTTTTTTTTCGGGAACTTTTTTTTGTTGTCTTTTTTTTGTGTCCACAAAAAATAAAGTCAACGAAAAAAAAAAATCTACAAAAAAATGGATTAAATAAAAAAAATTAATCAAGGTTTTTTTTTCGTGGATTTAAAAAAAAAAAATTGCAGACTTTTTTTGTGTCCACAAAAAGAGAACTTGCATCACAGCTCCTCTTTTAATTATATTAGAAACTTCTCCACCAACTGCAGGCCGATGAGTGTGTTCCTGAACGTGTTGCATTCAATGTCTCCACCAGGATACACGGCTTTCAGCGGTGTAGATTTTGAAGGGACCTTTCACGTAAACACGGTGACGGACGACGACTACGCAGGATTCATCTTCGGGTACCAAGACAGCTCCAGTTTCTACGTGGTGATGTGGAAGCAGGTGGAACAGATCTACTGGCAGGCCAACCCGTTCAGAGCCGTGGCAGAACCGGGCATCCAGCTGAAGGTATTTGACCGAAATATATATATATATGTGAGGAGTTCATGAAGTTGATTTGCTCCAGAATCCAAAGTGTTCCTCGTAGACGCTCACGAGAGTCGACCTGAGGACATATGAGATCAGGCTTCCTGTCGCTTGTGCTTTTTGAAAAAGGCCGTGAAGTCGAACACGGGTCCGGGTGAGAACCTGAGGAACGCGCTGTGGCACACGGGCGACACCAGCGACCAGGTCAAACTCCTGTGGAAAGACGCTCGCAACGTCGGCTGGAAGGACAAGACGTCGTACCGCTGGTTCCTGCAACACCGACCCGCCGACGGCTACATCAGGTACCGACCGACTTAAAGCAGAGGTTCTCAAACTTTTTCTGTCTCCACTTTGGAGGAAGCAAAATGTTCGGGCCCCACCGCCCCAACAACATGGGAACAAAATGGTGCAACTTGTTGAGACTCCTCCATCCGCGTTTTTTTGATTAATAGATTAGAGAAAATGTAAATCCCTTTCAAGTAAACCAGATTGCTCCATCTGACAAAAACTAATAACATGTGCAATCACTTTGTTAAATCAATGCAAATAAAGTTATATATGTGCAAAAAATAACTCATATTTGGCAAAAAGATGAGCAAGGAAGCCGGTTGGATCCGTTTTCTCCCCATAGTTTCATGTTGAAGTATCCTTGAGCAAGGCACTGAAGCCCCAGAGCTTCACAGCAGCACAAAGCTGCTTCATCACTAAGGATGGTGACATGCAGAGAATAATTCCACCACTGTGGGATTAATAAAGGATTTTTATTTTTTAAATCTGCATCTCCAGTAATACCTCCACGCCCCACTAGAGGGTCGCGCCCCACAGTTTGAGAGCCACTGACTTTGTGCATTCACTTTTATGTCCTTATTAGCCGAGCTTATCTCATCGACGGTGGAAGAAACTGCGACCAAAAGAAAAGAGAACAACGTCCAAGCTTCTTCTTTGTCTCGGTTTGTTGCCGTGTGATGTTGTTACCTTCTTGCTCTCCGATGCTGTGCAGAGTGCGCTTCTCCGAGGGTCCCAAGATGGTGGCGGACACGGGCGTCATCATAGACACCACCATGAGAGGAGGTCGACTGGGAGTCTTCTGCTTTTCCCAGGAGAACATCATCTGGGCCAACCTGCGTTACCGCTGCAACGGTGAGAGAGCTTTCTGAAATCAGGAGATTTAAATGAGCATTAATATGCGTAATGATAACTTTCAGTTGAATTTGTTAGTGAAAATAGCCAAAAAAGCGATACAAAATAGAGATATGAAATGCAGCCATGAATGTCTAGAGTTATGTTCCTGCTCCATGTTGAAGTATTTTGTCCTCCGGCGGCTCGAACTGTGAACAAAACAGAGATTTCAGCTGGTGTGGTTTCTCTCTTCAGACACTCTTCCTGAGGACTTTGACACCTACAGAGCCCAGCAGGTCCGGTTCTGATGACAACCTACGAGCCCAGGGGGATTCTGGGAAATGCTTTCCAAAGCACAGCTGGGATCAGAAATAAAATCATCCTGTTGCAAACATTTATAAAAAATAAAATAAGAAGCTCAAAGAGGAGCGGTGACATAATAATGTTGTTTGAATTATAAAACTGTCACCAAAACAATTATGTCATAAATAATTTTGAGACAAAAGGTTGTCCGCTGTATATTCAAATTTCAATGTATACTTTTTGAAAGAATAACTATTGCAAAGTTTTAACTCTGACTAATAAATTAATGTGGATTTTTGGAAATTATGTGCATCATTTTTGATGAATTTATCATTGTACTACACAGCTGCATATTTAAAAATACAGATTCTAGTCTTTATTATAATAGAATACAAGCTATAATAGTATATTATTAGCTATAACATAATCTGATACAATCAAGTGTGAAGAAATAATTTCAAAATGTGTCAATCGTTTTTGATCATACAAATACATAAAAAATAAGTTTAGCATGAAAAGCATCTTAAGTAAATATAAATGTAACTTATTATTGATGAAGCATTATTATATAAAAGCTTCTCTGCAACAAAAAAAAAGGTCAAACGTTTGATTTTAAGTAACAGACGTGACTTTTTTGAAACTCGACAGCTTTTAGTGGAAATCAAACATTCTGAACATTTCACAAGCATGCATATATCCAAAATATCTTTTCAATTTTACATTTGGAAATACAGATTACAAAATAGAAATGATATTAAAGACGATATACAACAGGAACAGCATGCACGTCCACAGCCGACACGCTGCCGTGTTGTTTTTCTGCATATTCTGCAAATCAAGACTAAGTGCAGAGAAGAATCTTCCACATTCAATTTAATTGACATTTTTCTTTCATCTTATAAACAAATGGTCACATAAGGAGAATCACATGGCAACAAATAAATAACTACAGATCTTTTACTACAACTTACAGGACAACAGTGATATTATGCTATTCTCACTATAAGCTATAAGTGCAACTTAAAACGGTGTTTTTTCCAGAGACGGTTGTAGAGTCATGTTTGAAAAGCCCGCGTTATTAAAGGGACGTTGTCTTCAGAACCTAAAAGACTCGGGGAACAAGCAGTAAGGACCGAGCAGCGAGACTTTCCTTGCACCCTGGGACCGAGGACACACCTTTAAACACAGGAACATGGCAGCGTCGCTCATCTGCTTCTTCAGGTTGCAACACGGTGTGAACATGAAGACCAGGAGCTGGGCTCACACGTGGTGCGAGTCCACAGCGTCTCGAGCTCAAACAAAGCAGAGGAGTCCGAACTAAATGGTTTAGAAAATACACTTTGAGCCGATTTGTTCATCTCATCGCTTTGGAAAATGGACTTCCAGCTTCCGTTAGTTAACGTGAAAGGTTTGGCTTTTTGGATTTAGTGTTTAGCCTCAGATGTTTGTGAAATTAGCTCCAAAAGTCTCAAAATGCAAAATAGTGTTTGAAGGAAATGTTTTCCAAGAAAGGATCAGGTAAAGACATAAATCTGCAGCACAGAATGTACCTTTTTAAACACTTTTGCTATTTTAATTAATGAATTTAACAGTAATTAAAGGTTTATTAGCCACATGACTTGAGCTAACTACTTGTTCAGCCGTTAGATAACCGAGTCAGCAAAGCTGTGACAGTTGAAAAAAAGGCATTTAATACCTTCATCAAACTATTTCTTCATTTCAACTTTAAGAACACACTTTCAAAAGTGAAATGCGTCACAAAACTCTCGTCCAGTGACGCAGGATTCATGCTTCACGTCATGTAAATCACATTTCATCTGCACTTAGCCGTTGCGGCTAATTTCACAAAGTGAGGCTCTGTAGCGGCAGAACGTGTGGGATTAAAGTCCCGATGCAGGCGGGTTCACTTGAGCATCATCGAGGTTGCAACTATCTCGATAATCTTGCTCAAATTTGCTAATTTTTTTTTTCACGTGAGGGAAAATATGACCAACACAGATACATTCGGAGCGCCATTCCTTTACAACACGAGAACGCAAGCTGCACTGGAGTAAGCCCTTTCTAGTTTTGCATCCCCTAAGATCTTCAAAGATAAAAAAAAAAACACACACAAGAAAACCAAGACAAGCCAAAAATATAGTTTACAAAGTAAAATAAATCATCTTTTTGACATGAAAATATCTCCAGAGTATACATCTGGAGGGAAACAGTCAGCATTCACATCGGGCAGAACAGTCCCTGCTCAAAAGCCAGGTCACAAATAAAGTGCGAAGCAACTAGTGGACGAACATTGCACAAACAAAACAGAAAGAAAAATAACAGTTTTACACTTTACGCAGTCCAGAACCTGACATGATAGGCAACAACAACATAAAACAATGAGATCTGATGTCTTCAAATGCACTCGGCATCGCCGGATCAAACTCCTGCACATCACATGGGATAACAATCAGCTCCACGTGTCTATCATGTCATGCAGTCGACTGCGTAATGCAGAAGCTTCAGAAGTCCCCAAGTATGCAAACAATCAGTGCACATGCCAATCTGCATCCAGTTCCTCAAGAAAGCCACACAAAAAAAAAAAAAAAGTGTGCTGACGGACAGGAAGGGGCTGGATCGACGATACGAGAGTTTGCGGTTTTACACTTTGTATGCGGTGAGATGCTACAGCAGAGCGAGAGAGAGAGAGAGAGGGATGGTTCTTCAGAGAGGAAGAAGAGCAGAGAGGAGGAGGAGGAGGAGTCTGGTCCGACTGCGACGGGACCACAAACGTCATTTGCAGGCTTGAACTAGGACAGTACCACAGAAATTACATTCTCTTATCATTCATGAAGTAGCATTACACACAGAGAGTCACTTAGCAGGAGGAACCCAGACATGCATCCCTTTAGACGACGCGATAGTGTTACGTTACACAAACCAAACCTGCGGAGAGCGAGAGGCCTCCGTTGAGAGGTTTTGACTGTCGGTTGAGTCATGCATGTTGTTTCAGCTGGAGCGTATGTACAAGGTCAGTGTGGATGACTGGTGGTCAGCGGGAGGGCAGGAAGTGGCGGGAAACGCCTCAAAAGTCACTGGCATTGCTAGAGATGCAGTGACGTTTGGGCTCAAACACACATTTTGTTTTTTAGGAATAACACCTTTGGAAATCTGTAGAGAACGAGTTCCACACATTTGTTTCAGAGACTTAAAGGAAAAATCCAACACATGAAACTAGATACAGGGAACGTTGTTGTGCATTTATGGGGCTTTTTTTGTGGTTTATTTGTCTTCCTCCTCTGGATGACAGGCCCATAAACAACCGTCCGGATGTTTCCAACGTTTCATTCATCTGAAGCGGCAAAAAGTGATTCACGGTTCAGTTCCTTTAGGATCAAAAGAATAAAGGATTTCTTTCGACAGCTGCAAATTTTGACACGGTGCCATAATTGTTGAGGTGGACAGGAAGTAGAGGTTCACAAAAAAAAAGTTCCAAGTAGAGCTGGATTTATGTTTCATAGAACCAAACGTATAGTTCACGGCACGATTTTACTCGTTGATTGTCGTAGCAATGCTCAATCTACTCAAACTCATCCAGCTCACGCTTCCTTTTCGTTTCCACAACTCAGACTTTAAATCACAAACGTATCCACGGACTGAAAAGGAGAGAATAACTTGAGCAGAACCTTCATCATCAGTAAAGAGCCACCAAAGTCACGACAAGAATAAGAAATTATACAAAATAAGAAAAGACTCTCGGGGCTTCGTGAGGTTTTAAATGACTCAAAGCACTTCACTAATACTGATCTTTCTTAAAAAGAAAGTGGCCCAAACTGAACGCTAACAGCTCTTTTTTTGTTTTTGTCTCCGTAGCTCCGTCACATTTCAGAAGAATAAATCCAGCTCAACTCCAGGAACGTGTTTAAAAAACAAGAAAACATCATCAGGTGGTGGATTTTTCTTTTAAGGTTGTTTTTTTTGTGTGTGTGCGTCTCGTTTGCATAGGAATCACAAATCTGTTGAAGGCGAACAGAACCTTTGACGGAGGATTACAGCGGACATGAAGGACCTCAAAACAAATAGTTCAACTGTAGAGGCGTACAGAAAAAGCAAAGGCGATTCCTTTTGGGGAGAGAGGAGGGGATGTGGAGGGAGGGGAGGGGTTAATGATGAGCACATCTGTACATGAACAATACAATAAATACCAAACGTGATCCCACAATGAGACGCAGCTCTCGCAGGGAAACTCTGACAAAAGGCAGATTCAAAATTTGACACATTTTTTGGCAAAAGGAGATCGCGTCATGGACGTAGTCGGGAGATAATGTCAATATGTACAAGTCTCAGATGGAATTGGTGTAAACATTTCTCGGTAAACGATTTTAAGACTACCGTCTCCTCCATCGTTTATGCGACGCTGAATTTGAGTCGAGGTCACTGAATAAAACACACCCTCTTATTCGTAATCTCTGAAATAGTTTGCATCATGTGAAATCAATTCGGAGGCTGTTTGATTTTCAACACTCGGCTTTTTAAATCCCGATACTTCGCACTCTTGTTGTTGTTGACCTCTGTGACAAAAGGTCACTCGCGTTTTTGTTAGAGCTTCCCTGTCAAGGAGCAAAAAGCCTCCCCATAATTGCACTCCTTCCAAAACGCTTCAAACCCATCCGTCCATGTTTTTTTTTGTTTTTGTTTTTTTTGCCCCACTTTTAAAAAACATCAACAATTTTGGCTATAAACTGTACCGATACAAAATACAGTACATTGATTTGTCAAACCTTACACAACATAACCACAAATATCACTGACCAAAACTTTAGTTCCTCTCAAATACAAGAAAATGTTACAATAAGTTACGAAAATACGTTGTCACATTAGACACTGAAGTAGAACAGTAGAATACTCATGTAAGGCAAAATCAGGTGATTTCACAGTGACGACTTAAAAAGATTTAAGATTTTAGTGTTTAAAAACAGACGGCTTCCTTCACTGAAAAGAAGTTCAGTCTGGAAACATATATTTATATTTATATATACTATATACTGTATATTGGCTTTTCACTGGCAGAAAATTAATTTGGACTTGTTTTTTCTAACTTTCTAGTTAAATAGAAATACCTGATGATTTTCTCAGAAAAAGTGGATTCCAGTGGCGTGACGCCGACCCTTTTCTGGAGCACGCAGCATTTTCTGGCGCTGTGCTAAAAACTATGATATTTCGATTTTGACCGCTGGGCTGCAGCGCGGCGACGTCTAACATCAGAGAATGGCACATCGAACACCAAAGAGCAACTGTGGGGAGGTTTTGCACTCCTTCATTAACCAAGTAGCTTAACAAACACATATATAAATATGTTAGTAATTCATAAATAGACACAAATTACATCAGTGCAATTCAACACTATGCCTACAGAGAGCATTTTGGCATCAAATTTAAAAACATGAAATGGAATATAAAATCTGTAACTCAATAAATAAATAGAACATGTAAACACAACGCATCCAAAACATACAGTACGTGATGAAAATAACATTTGGTTGTCAAAAAATAAAGCTTTGGAGTGTGAGATAGAAAGCCGTTACGGCACGATGGGACAAACCGATTCACTTGATTGCAGCGTGAAAAGCAAACCGGCCGACGTGTGTTTTTCTTTTTCCGTTTGTTATTTTAACACAGCCGGTAAAAACACAGGTACGGTTCAGCCCAATGTCCTAGCAGCTTCCTGCTACGAGCACACATCAACGTAAACAAATGTTAAAAGTGGATATGAGAAGAAAAATAATTGTCAAATGTGCGGGTTTTTCTTTTTTTTGGAATATATGTGGCGTGTAATGTGTACTGTAAACGCAGCAGGCTAGCGAAAGCGCCGAGCGACGGATCTCATTCAAAACGACAGCGAGGCCATTCCCCGGCAAGCCACTGGATGTCTTTTTCCCTGTTGTCTTTTCAAAAAAAAGGGCTTGGCGGAGTCGAGGGCGAGGTCAGCTGGACGGCCATGCAACGAGGGAGAGGGTTCATCCGGCCCGGAAGTGTTGCCTCCATCCACAAGTTTAGTGCGGTTGTTTTTTTTCTTCTTCCCCTTTTCTCTTCTTGTTTCCCGGCCGCGGTCGGCTTCTCGCGTTACAGCCTGTCCATCCTGAACGTGTCCTCGGTGGCGGGGTCGGCCAGAACCATGTCGGGGTCGTTGAGCATGTGCAGCCCGTCCAGGGTGAGCGGGTCGATCTTGAGCTCGTCCAGAGGGAACTGAGAGTCCGCGTCGAAGCTGACGTCGCCGACGCCCGCCAGAGAGTTGCTGAGCTCTTTGGAGAGGCTCGGAGGAGACTCTCCTGTGACTGAGAGACGAGACACCACAGACACAAAGAGAGAAAGAAGCTGCTGATGTCTGAGGAACGACAAGGCAGGTTTAGAGAACAGCACCTGAACATTTTTACACTTCAAATTACATTTAACGGTAACTAATATGACATACGGATTAGGTTTAATTTTAATTATTTTAATCAATCATTTGTTGCATTTACTTTTTTTCCCAACCAAATCATTGTTTCAAGATAATAATTGAATTTTGTAAATAAACACTGCACAGTTATTCGTATTATATTGTGTATTTGTGTATATATGTTGCATATTTTTGCATTTTCATTGAATTTCCTTAATACACACTGCAGTTATCTATTTTATATATATATATATATATATATATATATATATATATATATATATATATATATATATATATATATATATATATATATATATATATTTATTTTTTATTTTTATTTTTTTAAATTTAATTTTAAATTTTTTTAAATTACTTTTATTTTGTATATCTCTTCGTCCATGTTCTTTTATGTGTTTATTTGGTGTCTGTAAAGTGTTGGGCCAACTATGACAACAAATGTAATTAATAAAGTACATATCTATCTATGTCAATAATGATGATAATACTCTGTTGTCCTCATTAATGTTTTGTCTTGGTATGTGTTGGGTATTTTTTATAAAACTACAGCAACACTTTGTATAATTTGGCTTTAAGTCACTGGACATGAAACCAACAATAGAACAAGACGTGCTCGATAGAAGAAGAGGACAAAATAGTTCAGCCGGGAACATTTCTAGAAGCCCAACTGCTGCACCCGAAACATCCAGAATCCGGAGAGAAACCCACATCTGTGTGTAGACGAGTCCCGTGTGCGTTTGTTGCTACCTGTCAGGATGATGTTGGGGATGTTGCCGTGGCTGCTGTAGCCCAGTTGCTGCGAGTCCTGCAGGCTGCTCCCGGTGAGGCCCATCATGGCCGCCTGGGTGTAGTTGAGGGTGGAACACTGGTTGTAGAGGATGTTGGTACTGATGGGGTTCTCGATCATGTTGAACTGCTCCAGCTAAAAAAATACACACAACAAAAAAAAAAAAGCTCAGAATTGAAATAATCACGGACGATCCGAGGGAAAACATTTGTGTGGTCTTCTTGTGTCACCTGGTGAGAAAGAGCATTGGTCTGCCTCAATGCCATCTGCTGATCATAGAAGGAGTCGCCAAATATACTGCCCACCACGGGAATGTGCTGCAGGAAGAGAGGCACGCATGGACGTCAGAACAAATGTTGAGGGAGCAGCGACAATTAAAACAACACAATGAGCCAGAAGGAGAATTATCCAAGACCTTGAGCGGACATATTAGCAATGGAACAACGGAAAACACAAGCGAAACACACAACTGTCAGACTGAGCAGTGACCGAAGCAAATGCTTATTCATGACCAGGGCCGTAGCGGTTTGAACTTGAAAAGCGATGCTCTTCATAACACCAAATAATTGTTCAATAACCAAAACTAAAATCAAAAATACTGAGACATGAAATGGGAATATGAGTGTGTGGTCGTACACGACAGATCCGCGACAGCCCTGTTCACTGTGACACCGACGCAAGTCAACTTCTTAAAAAGGGAAGTTCTGCTAATTGTCATACCGAGCGTTATTCTGATATTTTTGTCCTTTGTGACTTGCCGTCGTGGTTTCACTTAACTCTCCACCTCTGCTGTTGACGTCCAAACCGCTTCAGTTCAACACAATTCATCTCAAAAACACGTTTCAGTGCAAAGTGTTTGAGATAAATTGTCTTTTTTGGATAATCGTAGCAGCTAAAAACTGCTTCAGTGATTCCTAAATCTCAACAACAGGGACGGGAAGTCAAATGGAATTTTTTTTATTCGTCACAATTGACAAAAAGTATGAGAACGTTGCCCTGGTTGACAAATATTGGAATTTTCCTTGAAAATATTCTTGCAATGAGAAAAACACCAACACTGTGATTGACATTGTTAGCGGTGGAGTGGTAGTCTCAACCCTTTGCTAACATTAGCATGCAGCAAATGTGTCGAAAGCCAAGGATTCAGATGGGCTGATACTCAACCAAATATACTTATAGCCTTTTGGGATTCTCCCTCTCAACTTTGAGCAGCTGGTTCTCACTTTAAAAATGTGTTGACCTCTCCAAGAGTTTAAGATTAGATTTGCATCCGACACGACGCACAGTGCTATGAATAGCCTCGCGCTTTCCCACTGATCTGCAAGTGTATGAAGGTAGATTTGTGTGTTTCTTACCCGAGCAAATTTCTAGTTTATAAGTAAATTACCTCTAAATCTTTGCTCTCAATTCGAAAAATTGCTCAAAAAAAAGAAAAGAAAACGCTTTAAAAAAAAAAATTACTTTTAAAAAAAAAATACGCACTCAAAAAAAAAGATTTGCTCTCAAAAAAAAAGCTCTTAAAACCAAAATTTGCTCTCAAAACTAAAAAAGCTCTCAAAAAAAAAAATCTTGCTTTTTTTTTTAGAGCAAATTTTAGTTTTGAGAGCTTTATTATTTTTTTAGAGCTTTTTTTTGGAGAGCAAATTTCTTTTTTGAGAGCGTTTTTTTCTTATTTTTTTAAGCATTTTTTTTAATTGAGAGCAAAGATTTGGAGATAATTTACTTACAAACTAGAAATCTGCTCGGGTAAAAAAAAGACACAAATCAACCTTCATACAAGTGTCAGTAACCGCTCAAGATATGCAGCGAGGCACCAACAGAAGACAAGAAGAAGAAGACCGGTCGCTGGTGAACATGGAGAGCAACAAAGCTGGATTCAAAACACTTAAAAAGCTGCTTTGCAAATGTCTCATGAGGAAGGAAATGCATCAAAACTCATACAAGCTGTCCTTGCCTTCCTACCGAATGTTTGACTGAAGTCGAGATTAAGCTCCAAAGACTTTCCCCCCAGCGGAAAGAGTTATACGTTTGGTTTATGTGTATGTGAATAGCAGATGTACACCGAGTTGAGCTACATGCTTCAAAACTTGCAGCTCAGGAGTTCTTGAGTCAGTAAAGACAAAACGGGTAATAATGATAACGAAGTCTCACAGTAACAAAGTAATATGGCCGTATATTGGCAGTAGTAGGACCAATCAGGACACTGCAGCTCATCCACAGGAAAAAAAGTATCAAAGTCTTGTGTGGTGCAAACTAAAAACACGTCCAGCAACCAGTCAGGGCCTCCATCAACAGACTGTCACCATGTTGTCATGCACACAGTGAAACGTGACGTTGGTGATGCAGGAATGAGTTATGCAGCCGTTGACACCATGAGTAAGTTAACTGCTGATACAGAGGATGAAAAAGCAGCCTAAGCTCATCTACAATTAGCTTTTCTTTCCCCCCACAGGTGCAAAGCCCTCCCCAAACAGCAGCTAGCTCGGTGGGTGGGCCCTTACTTGAGGCGAGCCGCCGGGGGAGAAGCCTTGATTGGAGACTGGGGAGGTTGGAGACTGAGTGGCTGGTGAGCCAGTCTGATTGCGGTACTGTTGGAGGGAAGAGGGTTAGCTATAGCGCGAGGCTTCACGCCCCGGCACACACAAATCTCAAAAAAAGGACGAGGTGTGAGAAGGCGTCGGCTTTTGGGTTCTGCTCATTATGTTGCGTGTGCAGAGGTAAAACAACACCAATCGCCACCAGATGAAAAAAAATGTGGGACAACTCTGTGGCTCGGCCAGTTTGTCCACACATCTGGAAAACGTGGTCATAGAAAAGCAACATCTGGTCCGACTGTCGAAATGTAAATTTACAGCGGTTGTTGCCGAGCTAACAAAAGGTTTGTGTGTTTCTGTATTAGTTTATAACAGCCAAACGTCTCGCTTCAGTACACACATTTCACCAACTACACCTGAAAATGAACCCGCACAAATGCTGACAAAAAAATAAATTTAAAATGCTAAATAGTGAGAAGAATTAGTCTGTTTTAAAAGTTAAAAAAAGGAATAATAGTAATAAAATGCTCTGCTTTGAACGTAACTGAGGTGAAAATATATATATAGAGAGTTAAAATCAGCATCCAAGTACAGTAGCATAACATGTGAGGATATATACTGGGATGTACTCTGTGTAGCTGAACCCTCCGAACATCACAGTGCAAAAGGATCAGAAGCTTGAGAACGAGCTAAATGGTCCCGTGGTCGTCTCCGCTTTGTGGCGGGACTTCCTGGTTTCTTACCGAGCCGATGCTGATGCTGGCGGTGGTGGTCTGGCTCTGGCTGTCCGGGGAGGGGCTGCTGGCGGTGGTGCCAGGTGAGGCCAACGGTGGCAAGGTGATGAGCTGGATGCCCAGCGGCAGGCCCTGCTGCTGCTTCTGGAGGTCACTGAGGAGCTGGATCTGGGCCTGAGCCGTGAGCTGGTTGAACAGGGGGTACTGGGACAGCTGCTGCTCCAGGGTCAACGACTCCGCGAGCACGGCCTGAAGGAGGACGAACATGGACCCCGTTTATGCTCTAGTCCCATTAAAATATGAGATGTGTTGAGTTAACTAGAAGTATATATTAAACATATATACTAAAGTACATATTAGCCCTTCAGCGCCCAGAGTGATGAGCAGCTTTAGCATGTAGCTAGACTGTTCCTATAATGTAAAAAAAACACATTTCATCAACCAGAGTTAATAGTGTGGAGAAATAGGCATTTGTTGATATTTATACACATTTTTACTTATTGTGCAATACTTTTAGACACATGTTTACTTACTGATCAATACTTATATACACATTTACTTATTGTGCAATACTTTCATACACACTTATTTTATTTTTTATTCAATCTGTATATTTAGTATTCTTCTTACTGTTTAATTTTAAATTTAGTTTTATTACTATTCTACTGTTTATGTATATTCCTTTATCTTAATTTACTGCGAGCTAGGCTGCTGCTATCCTGTAATTTCCCCACTGAGGGACTAATAAAGGATTAGCTTATCTTTATCCGGCTGTATGGGGATAGCAGCCAAACCAGTTCCAGTATTGGGAACAGACACCCAGACCATAATACAGTTGAGCGCGACAACAAACTGCAAAGATTTAGGCCACAACTTGAAGTCACGGCTTACATGCGTGATGTTGATGGGTGAGGAGAGGGTGGGGGAAAGCTGCTGCGGGGACTGTTGGAGATGGAGGTCAGAGGTGAGGGTGAGCGGCACCACGGGAGGCTGCCGGCGCTGAGCGGTTACAGTCATGGTGGGCTGAGAGGACGTGGGGATCCCTGCAGAGGAAATGACAACATTGAGTAGACATGAAAGGTTTCTTTGTATGCATGTAAATGAGCAACAATGAGTATTTAACGGAAAAAACTGATAGCGCTTAAAGGAAAGAACTTCAACAAATATGGATTTCTTAACATTTACATTCAAAAAGTTAAAAACAGCTTTGGCCGTGTCCATAGAGTTGCTAACGTGAGCTAACATAAAAGCTGCTTCTGGGCAAAACAAACACAAAAATGGATGAATGGACATTGTTTTCCATCAACCAACTGCAGCTGAAATCAAAAACAAATTGTGTTTGACAAATACATCCCATTAATGAGACGAATGAGTCAATATCCACACGTTTTATGACTCTTACATGGCGAGAGGGGTTTTTCCACATAATATAATGCTGTTGCTGTCGAGTCAAATAAAAACAAGACCAAACTTTCATCGATCAATGTCTTAATCGTTCACCTCGAGCTGCAATATCTTTCCCTCCACTTGTTGGCGTTTTGATCTAAACAAGTCAATCAAGTTTAGTGGACATTACACAAGTTTTCCCTAAAAGTCTGCAACCTGACATTTCTGTGATCTAAAGTTTCACTGATTGGTTACCGTGGCTGGCGGCGCTGATGCCCAGGTGGGTGAGGTTGGTGGTCAGGCTGCCCGTGCTGTTGGCCGAGCTGAGGGAGGGGAAGGCCACGGTGTCCTCGGGGTCCAGCGGGGTGGACAGCGGGGGAGGGAACTGGATGTTGGTCAGATCGGGCAGCGAACCGCCAGTGTTGTGTGCGGCTGGGAGCAAGGACGGGTTCAACTCCTGGTCTGGTGACGGGAAAATACTAAAAAAAAAAAGACACAAGTTCTGTCAAACCAGGCGAAAAGCTATTCTTGCAGGCCTCCACCCTGATCAGCGGCCTTTTGAGTTTTTACTGGGATGTTTTATTATAACTCTAGTGATGCGTCTTTGTAAAGGACAAAACAAGGAACCACTCACTTGATTCCTGGGACATCGCATGTGTTGGGCTGTGACGAATCATCCTAAAAGAGAAAACGTGACAACGAGCCGTGAATCTGAGGTGATGTATATCGGCATTGTGAGAAAAAAAAGTGTACATCTCGTCAGCCGTTCCCTTTTTGGCGTCGGTACCTTCTCGTCGTCCCACAACTGTTCCTGCAAATCCTCGTCTGCGTTTGACTCCGAGGTCTCCGTCCCGGGCGCTGTTAGCAGCAGTGCTAATTAGTGACACAGCGAGACACAGTTGCTTTGCTATCACAAGACGCATAACAAAACAATTTCAGTGCAAGAAATGAGTCATCAGCATCCGAGCAAGTCGAGCAGGACGTAGTGCGGTACACTAGACGCCCGGGTGTCTAAAAATAGCAGATGACCAAACAGACAGACTGAGTAGATGACAGCCAATCTTGGCTCCATTATAGGGGAGCCTCACACATAAAAAAACACATAATCCATGGGCAATCAGAGCGCTATTGATCCTCCTCTCTAGAGCATCGTGGGTCAGCTCAGTTCAGAGATGTTGCTTCTCCACAGCTGGCTGAGTACTGTTGCTGAAGCCATTCTTTGTCAGGCATAAGTGTCCATTTCCTCCATAAATATTTCATTCAGAGCCAAGATTTACTTATGTGTGATATCAACCCTTTTATATCACTTTAAGGTCTGCACCCCTGCATGAGTACACTGCACATTAATTAATAAAAAGCGTCTTTGTCTTTGTAACGGGGCTTTCCATCACCTCGTTTAGGCTGCAGCTCTTGTGATCCCCCTGCAAACACCTCCTGGGGCTTTGGATTCATGGCGCTCTGGTGTAAGGCGGAGTCTGAGTTTGTCCTGTGTGCGTTAGAAAGATGAGATGTCAGCAAAAAAAAAAATCACTGCCAAATCCCCACCGCCGGCAGAGAGCCACATATACAGAATCACATTCATAAGGAACCACCTTCATTCGCCATCACACAGCTAAATATGAGTTGGTGGCGTTTGGCTTACCTTCTCCAGCTCGTGTCTGGCGGCGGGGAGAGGTACACGGAGCTGTAGGGACAGCTGTCGATGTGAATTTAGTTAAGACAAAGTCGGTTGATGAAAAATGGATCTCTGCCAAGCCGTACTTTCATGTCTGTTGGCTGATTTGACCCAATAAACCGGATACATAATAAATGAATACACACACACACACACTTGAAAGCAAACTACTACAAAGGCTTCAGTCGGTGTCTTGTTATCAACATGGTTCTATGAATAGCCCTGTCAACCGCAGTGTGACAATACACCATTACTCATGGTATCGTTCAATATCAGGCTCTGAAGAACGATTTGCCTCACCCTTTGTTCAAAATCTTCTTACGACAACATCTTGGGGTTTTTGTTATGCCCCAACTATGAATATATAACTAAGAATCCGCTGTATGTGAATAAGAAAAATCTACACTTCTTACATGATTAGTTTCAGTTTAAGTTGGTTTTAGAGTCACAAGTTCTAATCACAGACTTTGTTTTTGACAAGAAAGCTTTGGCTGTTTGTTAGTTATTGAATGTTAGCCAAAGCATACAAGTCCTGTCAGCCCACATTGTGTAGCTTTGTGTAGCTAATGTCAACAAACAGCCACAGCTGGAGGAGCGACTCATATATTTTAGATCTCAAAGTATGAATCAAGCTCAAGTACTATAAAAAAAAAATAACCTGGGATTTCATTGTATTTTTGGATTCCCGGTAAATTCCGGAAAACGCCAGAGGAAGTAGTACTAGATCACATGACAACAGTGTTGACACTGTTCAAACCTACTGAACATGCGATGCCTCTCAGCATGCAGACTTCAGAACAACGTTCAAGCAGGATATGAAACCTAAAAGCAATAATGCATTAAATCAAAAACATCCCCAACACCCAATGCTTTAAAAAAAATCGAAAAAGGATATCTGGCGTCCGTGTTTGTCGACGGACAGCGGCCGGCGGTGCGGAGAGGTGATGCGGTTCCGGTCGCGGTAAACGCGCTCCACCAGCCCGTGATGCCTGGTGGTCCGACTGGTGTCCAGCACAGAGTTCTAGAGTGAACAAAGCCGGAGAATGAGGAGAGCGAAGCGGCTCGCTGACACAACACAACTACGTCTGTAGGATCATATCTTTAGGATAATGTCTTGGGGATTTCAATGGTGCATGTGTGTTTATTTCAAAATGAGTCAAGCCATGGGTCCCCCATACTGATGCTCGAGTTGGCAAATGTATTTAAAGATGGAAAGCCATGACAAGCAATGACATACTTTGGAATTTAGGAACCAAATTACACTGCAGGGTTTTAACTGGTATACCTTGTTTTACACACTTCTGGTGTCTTGTCGCTGCTGAACTGTGATAAAACTTAAACTGCCGTCATAGCTGAGGCTGAGCCTGCAGACGTCTCTGTTTTGAGCCAATCTTTCACCGATTCTACGAATAACTGCAACCTCTGTGTGTCCAATATTCATCACCAACAGCTAAGAAAGGTACACTGATCCAGAACAAACCATTGATTTACCAGCCGAGAGAGGCTAAGGGCTCACCTGAAAAGGCAGGTCAATGTTGCCATTTCCAATCTGATTGACATTGGGCAGTGAGCCTCCATAGTACTGTCCACGATTCTGCCCTAGTTGCAAATACTGGGTCTTCTGTAACTGCAACTGTGCAAAGTAAAATTGCATGAAAGCATGAGTGAATGATTGATCCGACGCACAAATAAAGTGATGGTTAAAAATGAATGATACCTGCAGTTCACACTAGTGAAATGAAAGATTAATGAGTCCATTCATTGACAGATGAAACATGATGAGACAGGCCGATCGGCTGTTTTCTCAACAATCAAAAGAGGCAGAAAATCCTTCATAGCAAAGACAGAATTTATATTTAAATAGAAAAAATCAAAACATCACATCAGCTGATGTGAACGACACCTGACTGACAGTTGGTGCAATTACAGATGTTCCATGTGAGACACACCTGGTGAGTACATCAGCCACATGTCTAAGTATTAGTACAGTGTGATGGAAGTGTGATTGATAATGATCTGAACAAATGCAATGGATTGACGTTGAGATGGCAACAGAAAGAAATCTAGCAGAGACCACAAAACTGACGAGTTAATTTAGCTTTTTCCCCTTGAAGTTAATGATCGTACAGCTCAGGTTTACACCGATGCATCATGGGATAAGTGGACATATTTCCAGCAATCTGGCCAAAGCATTTCCTGGAATCAAGAGCTTTCTTCTTCTATGGTTACTAGAAACAATTTGTTGATTCATTGATTAGTTATTTCCCAGAGCATTAGTGGGCAAAATGTGTTTCATAATTAATCTTTTTAGTCTTTTTTTATAATAAGAAATCCAAACAAACATTCTGCTTTACTCGGTTTAGTACATCAACCTCAAACGGATGTTTTCCCCTTTCTTCTGGTACTTTATACAGTAAACTAAGGCTCCAATTATATCATTTTCATTATCAATCAGTTGTTGTTTTGTCTCTCGTCTCACTGCTGATAAGGTGACTTCACATTGCTGGTTTTCTTTAACCAACTGTCACGAATCTAAAGATATCTACTTTGTTATTATTAAAACCAGTAAATCAGCACATTGGAGAAGCAAAACATTCGACATACAATGATTAATTGTGAAAATCCATCATTTTGCATGGACCATCAATGGACTAAATAATAAAGGGTTGCAACCTTACTAGTTCAGGCAACTGTTTACTAATGATGGGCCAAAGCTGCAGAAGTGGACTTACGTTAAAGCACATTAACTCAATTACATATAGAGATGAAGCTAGTCAAGAAATATATTTAAAAAATAGGAGACATAAGAGCTGTGTATTCTCCACGAGTCTGACATTTTCGGGGAGAAAATAAATAATAATAGCTAGTTAATGTGCTAGTATATAACGGTGATGATAATTATTTTAAATAAATATATAAATAACCGGGAGGAAAACATCACAGACAGGCTGGTCACGCGCACGTATTGCTCCTTTTGAGCTTTCCCAGCGTGTCGACAGTGAAATAAACTGCAGCATGTCAGAAGATGCGTTCGCTCACCAAATGACAGCAGTGACTGGTCAAACCTGCACAGGTGCACATTATGCAGCTAGCTGGGCTCGTGAACGACGCTCGCGCGCGCAACCCCCGGCGTGTCACATCTGGAGAAACGCTCGCGCGAGTCAAACAGCCGGAGAGGAGACATAATTTCGGGTGGCGCCGACCAGATGTGGCCGAGGACATTGATATTAACTTTCTCTCTCTCTCGGGCTCCATCGCATCCCGACGTCCAGATTGATCTCCGCAGCGCGCGACGAGCCAAACGGGGACGCGACCCGACGTCAACAGCCGGCGCGTGCAGGTCTTACCCGCGCAGCTCTGGTGATGTTCAAGTCCTTCATCACTTCTTCAAACGCGGCGGTTTCCTCCGCCTGTTTCTGATTATGCAAAGCGATTTTTTCGCTAAATTTGCGAGGATTGTTAGAGGACGCCATCTTTCCCCTCTTCTTCTCAATGGAATGTTACGTTACGCACCGCGCTCGGGCCTCGCGGTGTCGTCATCGCGCACGCTCAGCGGCGTGTTGATGCTTTTGCATCTTTTGCATCAGCTGATGACGGGAAGCTCGGGTTTGGGGCAGCAGGGTGGGTTTAGGATTATTTAGTGGCCAAGATGCGCGATGTAGGCGCGTGCAGGACGAATTCTCACTGTGCACATTCATGTTGATTTACACCATATATACTTTCATTTTGCACTCTGTTTAAACTTAATGTCCCTAAATACACACACACACACACATATATATATATAGTATTTTATTTATTTTTTATTTGTATTTAGTATATTGGGCTGTCATCCTTGTTATATTTTATTTTGTGTGTTTAGTTTATTCCATTTGGTGTCTGTATAGTGTTTGGCGCTACTATGACAACAAATTTCCCCCATAAAGTACATATCTTTCTATTTAACTCTTAATATTTTTTTAAGTTCTTGTTATACTCCCCAAAATCAATTGTAATTTAAGCTTAGCACATCTAGCTTCTAGCATATTTTGTACATTATATCACTGCTAAGGGAATATATTCTGGTTAGGAGCGGTTGATTGGACCAAACAAAACATTTTAAGACAAACTAGCTTTTGCTTGTGCAGTCTCTAAATTGCCTTGAAGAAAAATATAAAATTGGGTAAAACTGCTAAGTAGTTTTTCTTTTCAGTGTATGTGGGAGTCTGTTGATAGAAGCAACCTGTTGTAAAGAAAGTCATACTTCAGTTGACCCGATGTAGAAACACATCATCCTGCAGTAACACAGAAAGAACAGAGAAAGCTCCTGAAGGGTACGTTTAAAACATGATACATCTTTAATAAAGGATTCACAACCTTCCCCTTTGACAACAGCATGTTCCTTTATATTGCACTTCAACAGTAGCATGTGCTTTGAACAGGTACAGGGAACACCAGACAAACACACACTAAGGCAACGGGAGAAACAGGTTTTAAAATGGAACACAATCCTTTTGGATGATCACATTTAACGGGAAAAATAAGAACTTGCTTCTTCCTTTTCCACACATTAAGTGTTACGGTGACTTAAAAAGTGCAGCAATGTGGTCAAAACAAAAACACGAGTCAGAATTCAAGATGGTAAATTGATCATTGCCCAGCTTTTCTGGGAGACACTATGTTTTGAGAACAATTTAGACATTAAATCTGCATTAATGCATATCGTTTGTGTCCTCTCATTGTGTTAGTCAGGAGACAAAAGCAGGTGGTACACAAGATTTAACACTTGTTAAACATCAAGAACAGCAGACACTGACATTATGATGCATGTAGGTGCCTGAAGGCGTCCACACTGACAGAACAATTAGTGTGTCAGGAAACACAAGGATATAAAACTATAATAATACAAAAAAACATTAACACACATGGAATATGCAATTCCAAGCTAAACACAAACACTTCTGGTGTTCATTTGTGCAATATTAACTGTGCATTGTGAGGAGAAATAAGAGATTTTCTGTTATCCTGGTTTAAATAACATTCTAACAAACAAAAATATAACATAAAAAGCAGACAAATAAAACATTCACAACTGTACAATCAAAATGTCTAACATCATAAAAGGTGACGTCTGTTAATTAATAGTTTTCATTCATAAATTAGACAATATGTCCGGTCTGTAACTTCAGCCCTTAAAAAGGTAAAAACACTTTTACAGACCGGATGGGGATTATTTTTTCCATCAAAAGTGTAAAAAAAAATTGAAGGTAATGCTATTCCGGAAGATAAGGTATCTGGAGATAATATCACCGATCAATAAATGATTGAATTCAAACAGGAAATTACTCTCAACACTTCTTTCAAACTGTCATTCAAAAGCTTGTATCGGCATCATAAAAGTGTCTCGACACGTTCTCCATGAATGACAACATCGTGGCAAGTATAGAAAATAAAACGCTTAGTAGCCTTTCAGGTCATTCCCTCAAATTAACACACACACACACACACACACACACACACACACACACACTCACTCACACGTTGTGTCGACAAAGGCCGGTAGAAAGCGAGAATTCAAATCTTCACAGTCGCGGGTCACATGGTCAGCGTTGTGTGGTGTTCTGTGGAATAATAATTGGCGTGCAAGCGATGCCGGCGAAGGATTCTGGGAAGTGCAAATCCCTCTCCCACTCGTCCGTCTCGGTGTTGTACACCTGCACGATGCTCGTGACGTTGTTCAGGTGCCAGTTGTAGCCGCCGACGATGTAGATCTTCCCGTCCAGCGAGCAGCAGCCGGCCTCGGACTGCCCGACCCTCATGGGGCTGACGGTGGTCCACTGGTCGCTCTCCGGGACGTAGTACTCGGCCGCGAGCACGTCGAAGCAGCGGTCCACGTGGTCCATGCGACCGCCCAGAGCGTACATCCGGTCTTTGGCGCCGATCATGGCGTGCAGCACCCTGGGTTCATTCATCGGGGCTCTGAAGTCCCACTGGTCGGACGCCGGGTCGTAGCAGTGGAGCGTTTTCTTGTCGTCCAAAGAAACGCCGTAACCTCCGGAGATGTACAGCTTCCCTCCGCAGGGAGTCCCCGCATGACCCCAAATCCTGCGTTTCAAGGGTTCCACGTTGGTCCACTCGTTCTTCTTCGGGCAGTAACGCTCGACGGACGACAGGCTGCCGGATCGATTGCGCCCTCCGGTGGCGTACAGCTGTCCGCGCAGCACGTTGAGCTGGAACTGGATGCGCGCCTCCTGCAGGGGCTGGATGCGCAGCCACTGGCTCAGGTGCGGGTCGTAGCGGAAGCAGCTGTAGACCGCGCCCTCGCCGCTGCGGTACTGCAGGTGCTGGCCGCCGATGACGTACACAAAGTTGTCGAGCGTGGCGACGCAAGCGTGGCTGCAGCCCATCTCCATCTCCGTCAGCTCTTTGAACTGCCGGGACGCCGAGTCGGGGAGGTGGTACACCTTGGCGCTGACGGTGCGGTCGTTGTCCGTGTAGGGCGTCCCGCCGAAGGTGATGAGCGACAAGACGTCAGAGCGTATGACCGTCCGCGGCGACTGCATCTCGTGCTGCCGGAAGGGAAGGATCTGGTAATTGAAGGCCTCGAGGAGATACTGCCGGCACAGCACGTCTTCCACCATGATGTCCACCGTCTGAACGCTGTCCACCAGCTCGGAGGAGCGCATGAGCGGGAAGCGCACGTGGCAGAGGACGCCGCTGGCCCGAGCGCGGCGAGACTCGTCGTGCCGGAGCCACCGCACGGCGGCGTGGAAGAGGTCGATTTCGCTGCAGTTCTTCAGCTTGTTGCTGTGCAGGAAGAAGACGAGGCGCTCCACGGGGATGTGCAGGAAGTCCTCCTCCTCCGCGATCTGGAGGAAGTGGCGGAAGGTGAAGGCGTCCACCGACTCTTTGAGGGACGACAGGCTGAAGGTGGTGGCCATCTGGCCGATGTGCAGGCAGGTCTCCACGCTCATCGCCGACTTGAGGAACTCCTCGCAGAGCTCCACGACCGGGACCATCTGGAGGAACACGGCCGCCCCGAGGACATCCTGGATGCAGTCCAGGTCTAAAGTGACCTCTGCACTGTAGGCAAAGTCGATGATGTGTTTCAGGCCACGGGCAGACAGACCCTTCAGCTCTATGGTATCTTGATTTGACTCCCTCATGCCTCCGGTAAACATGGCTCTGTAACACAAGAACAAGTCGGGGAACTACATGATGAGTCCATTACAATTTTGTATGACTTCAGAAGTCGGAGCACTTTTGACGTGAAAAAGCATTCTTATTTCTGGATTATTGTTTCGTGTAGGTGTCCATGGCAGATTAACTTAAAACTATCTAATGAGAAAAGTGTGCAAAAAACGTTTACAGTAATCTCTCGATTTAAAAAAATGTCCTCTCTTTTCATTTCTGTCATTGTAAGGCATGTTTCTCTGTAAACACAAGTGCAAGTGAGTGGATCATTTGGCATTTTGTTGTGAGTGTCACATTTCTCCCTCCTTTACTTTCCTCCTCTAACAAAATTGCTGTTAATATCGTTGATCTGTGAGCTGCAGCGTCCTTCAGCAGTGCACTCAGCGCCGACGGCTTCGGATAAGAGCGTCGGGCTAAGTGCTTCCACTACAACATGTAAATGGCCGGCGTGAAGTCTCGTGATTCAGACCGACCTGAAGTAATCGCTGCAGGCGGCGAGCACGGCTTTGTGGACCTGGAAGCGCTCCTCGTTGATGGCCAGCACGACGTCGAGCAGATGGCCCTGAGCCCGCAAGACCGACAAGCCCTGCAGGAGCGTGGCACTGTGGCTGGAGGTGGAGAATGTACAGCGCAGGGTGCTATTCTTGTTAGCCATACTGGAAAGAGAAAATTGTCCTCGTCACAAAGGGACCCTTCAGAAGAAAACCCTCTCATCTTATCCATGGCTTGAATTCTGACCTGAACGAGGAGACTTTCTTAATGTATAGATTAAGTAATATCGTGCCCAAAAAGGCTGTATATCTCAAGAACATATGTGATCTGAACGTGGGTATCGTGTCAACAAAAGGCACAGAATCACAGAGAAATACTGTGATTGAAATTTGATCCAGTCAGTCACGGGGTAATGCAATATGTGGCGTACAATGTTTTTGCATTAGTGAGAGCAATGCTGCTCACAGGACAGAGACAACATTGCCATCAATGAAATTGTCGTTGCTCTGTGGTAATGGGACTATTTCTTGCTGCACAACAAAAACTGAAATTAATCTGGCAGTAAAATGCTTAACATGAACAAAATATCAGCGTGCAGAATGAACATGTGGTTGTTGATAGAAAGTCCTATTGCATTGTGTAGCGGTGACAGAAAACGTGACAAGATTTAAAACCTAATTTAGACTAAAAGGTAGAAACTCAACCTGAGAGATTAAGCTTCTTCACAAGACTTTAGGCAGATTTTTATTTTTTTTTGTTCAATGACAAAAAGTGTCATCCAATCACATAGAAGGCAGATTAGAGACGACCAAACGCTTGCAAGTGCAAGGGGATGACCTCATTGCTCGAGTCCAACAAATTCATTTTCAGATCACAATTTAATGCCGAGCAGAAACGAGGTCATGAAATTTGAAATTGGATTAAAGCGGTGACGACTTTGGGCCTGTGCGGACACGGATCAGACTAATTCCAACACTCGTAGTGTTTTTTTTCTAGTGTACATGCTGATCTTGACGGTCGTCCACGTCACAATGCGTTTACTTCTCTTCACACACGTATTTCACTTTGTTGCAACTTCAAAAAGGAAGCATTTGATTTGCTAAATCTTAAAAAGTGACTTTAAGTCTGCTTCGGCTATTTGGAGAGAGTAAAAATAAACTTTCAGTCCGAAAATACTTCCGGCTGGTGTTTGAAGTAGCGTTCACTATCTGGACTGAACTTTACTAACAGAAACAGGCAGGATGGAGCTTGAATCTGGTCGGGCCTTTTTTAACAGCTGATCCCAGATATGTCATTTAAGTGGCAAGAAAAATGTTTGCAGTGTTTTAGAAAAAGTTGTTTTATTCCATACGGTATCAGCCCAAATATGTTTTTCTGAATCATTATATTTGGTATATTGTATAACATTTGAAAAAAAGATCTCTCTCTCTCTCTCATACTGTTCCTTGTGCTGTTCTATTAGGAGTGTTGCATTATGGGCAATGTTTGTCACCTTAACGTTGCTCGTGAGTATCTTCTTTTACGATGCGTTTTGTGAAATGAAAATTAAAAAGGAGTTTTCTGATGGCTCGTACTTTAAAAAGAGCCTTCCACACATCCGTGTGCAGTCGGAAATAATTCTCACAGCGTCATCTTATATTCTGGCCGATGCAAAAGTGCACACAAGTTTATTTTTCAACATTAAAGCCTAAATGATGGTTATGGTCACAGGAGACATTTTAACTTGACAAATAGGAAAAGTTACATAGCCGTCACTAATGTAATCATTTACACATGTGGTTTTCCTCTTGTGGAATGGCCTGTAATTAGATTGTTAAACACTTAAAACATTAACATCATCAGCCTTTAAAAGCCCAGTGTCGGTCTGGCTCATCAAGGTGGTTTATCTGGTTTTATTAAACGTGACCTTTAAATTATTTTATTACTTGAACTTTTCTGGTCACAATTTACAACTGTGTTTTGCAAAGTGTTTCTTGTCAGGTCCACTATTATTACATTGTGGTTTGTATGTTCATTGTTGAAGATAAAGGTAAATTAATGATAATTATAACAAACTAGGGGGCCGTTATTGCAGCCACATTTACATAAAGTATTGAAAATATTTACTTAGACATTAAAATATAACAAATACAGTCAACACATGAGTTTAAGTTCACCTGCTACAAAACACCAGGCGACTTTCTGGATGGATAATTGTCACGTCCAGACTTTGTGTGCACTGTTTGTCATCATGGACTTAAAGAGCAGGCGGTGCGGAGGCCCGGGACAAGTCCTCGGTGTTTCCCAGAGTCCAGCCGCTTTGCCGGGTCGTTCCAGCGGGCTCAAACAAGGGCTTCAGCCCCGCAGCTGTGCGGGGCTCCGCACAAGGAAACACCGAGGGACGCGTGCACAGGCGACCCGCTTCACTCACCTGCTCTGCGGGTGTTTCGAAGCAAAGTCCCCGGCGTCCGACTCCGCCATCTTCTAGCACACAGCAACGCGCATGGAGCATTTTTCAACGATGTTACCAGAAGGTCAACTGCACGATTGTCCTGTTCATGTTTTATTTATTTGTATTTTTAAGTTGAAGTGTCAAGCTGGGACCGAGGACAGCCGTCTGTCTCGGGTCCTGTGGTGAACCGTGGTAAATACGGCGATGACCTCTCCTGCCGGCAGTTTGCGGCACGTCCCTCCTTCTGCAGCAACACACGCTGGCCACTGGGTGGCGCCTCTGTGACGCGTACTGTACATAGAGGGGGCGCAGTGGAGGGCCATGCTGACAGCGTCGTCTCCAAACCTGTTGGGAGAGCTTGTCCTGCAATAAAGTACGATATACTTGCAGTATTCAGCCTTTAAACATCAGTATGGTAAGGGTATTTTACATTTTACTCAACTATAATACTGCTTAAAGGGACATTCACAGAACAGCTGGGTTTTGAGGTGGAAGTGACATTTAGATCCTTTAAAGATTCTTCAAGTAAAATAGCAGTGAGTAAAACAAAACCAAATAAGTACAACTCTTTCATTTTCAGAATCAAATGTTGAAATACCACATTGTAAATTAAAAAGTAAAGCATACGGTGGCCCTGAGACCTCAATGCTCTGCAAAGCAAGAAAACACATATAAATAGACAAAACATAGCTACAAATGTTTTGGCCTGCATAAATAAGTGAAGGCCAAACAAATACAGTCCGCAAAGCATTTGACCTGTGTTGTGTATTAGACAAAGAATAACATTTGTTCAGGGAAGTTATGGATGAAATTATTGTTTTTTCTACGCATCATCTGCACTAAATATGTTACTCTTGTACAGAAGTCACTTCTCAAGATGAAAGTGCAAGTGATTTGGTATGAAACTGTATTTTGTAAAATGGGAAATGGGGAAAAGAATGAGGATGTAAGATGAGTTGTATGAGAATCATCGTCTCCAAGACCACAACATGAGAAAACTTAGTTAATGATAGTTGAACACAATTGGTTAACAGATTTAAAACATTCACATGCAAGGTTACACAAAACCTGAGATTAAAGTGGAAAACCTCCTCCATTCACTTCTCAGTCTAAAATCTGTTTTATGTGAAACAACTATCAAAAGTATCTGCAGCAGCTTCAACGAGCTGTTCTGTGAATATGTCCCTTTGAGCGATATTATAGTCGAGTAAAATGTAAAATATCCTTACCATACTGATGTTTAAAGGCTTGGGGTCCACTGTAAATACTGTAAGTATATCATATTTATTCATCTCCTGCTCCAAACATGAGACTTTAACCCATGGGGTGTAAGTAATCGACCCAAAACACAATGTTTTACTCAACCAAACCAATACTTTAGTTTTCTTACGCTCAATGCAGTGTGTTTAAAGTGTGGTCAAAGCACAGAAATGTTTTGTTTTTTTTAGAGATTCAACATATTTTTGGTTTGCAGAAAGGTACAATGCCAAAAAAAAGATGTCTGTCTAGTTTCCAGAGTCTCTTTTAGTTTGTCTTTGACAAGGAGGTGAAAAGAAAAAAATCTACGAAATTACTTCAAAGAGTTGTAACTTTCACAATGGCTGTTGTGTCTGCGTGACACAGACAGTCAAACACAAACCTCCCCCACCCCTGACACCTGTTTTTTTGTTGCTGCAGTTCATATAAACTGTGAGACATGAAACTCCTCTGACATTTCTGAGAAACACAACCGAGTTACCTGAAGGCAGGTTGAATATTTGGACTCTCACGCGCTGAAGAACGAGCCTCCGAGACTTTCCACTCTGCCTCATGGAAACTTTGAAATGCTGGAGGTCCTTACGTGAATACATTGGTGTGTTCGTGTTCCTTATAATGGTCGGCAAAGGTAAATAAACACCCTCTGTGATTCTTCCTTTAAATACTGAATGGTAACTTTTACTGTTAACCTCGATCTGATAGCATCGCAACACTTTGCAGAATCACACATATGAAAGTGAGCCGCCAAATAGTGAGCTTATCTGCATCATGTGGTTTGCATTTGCATCCGCTCTGCGCTGCTCTGTGCAGCCTTCAGGCAGTTTTCCAAATCATTTTATTGGTTAAACTGTTAAGGTTAAAGACATTTTGTCATCATTATCATCACATTTCAGTTTTCGCCAACTTTTCGTCGTCCACAACGGGACCAAACAGCAAACCTCTAACAATGAAATATGCTTTATTGGCATGTGTGTAACAACAAAAGACAATGCAGGTCTGACAAAAACAATGTTGCCCAAATTGAAAGTAATAATGGGATAACATTTTTAAGATGCAGCCTTTAGTTCTGCTTTTGGGTTTGTTGCTGAAAAGGTTATTCGTTCATTTCAAGACTATAAGATACATGTAAAAGATCTATGCTGTATAAAAGATCATTTTACACGTGTCCCTCCTCAGGGTCGGCATGCGAGGCTCCTTCCAGCCCCGAGTGCTTCAGAAGAACCGCCGTTGACTCTGTGTACATCTGTGAATGGAGCATGGATACTACTGAGAGCAATGTGATGTATTACGTTTACTTTAAGTGAGTATTGTTCTGTGTTTGAGCTGCAATATTAGATATAGTTCAAACCTGACAGCCAGGAGACGGATAGCTTATCTCAGAAAAAAAAAAAGTTTGAAAACCACTTCATTGATGGAGAATGAAAAAAACAACAACCTCCTAAACCTACATGTACAACAGATATTTTTGTAGAATTTATTTAAGCGACGATCTCTGGTATTCTTAATGTATTTAAAGCTGGAAATGGAGGAAACAGCTGGCTTGTCTCTATCAGAAGGTAACAAAACCCACAACGAAATACATATTAAACTACAGAGGTGCACTCAGTAGAGAGCAGATCTCCTGCTTCAAAATAATTCATCCAAAATCGTCATTTTCCAATGAAGAGGTGTGGGATATGCTGGTATTGTTTGAGTTTGTGTGCCTTCTTTTGACACAACTGATGCAGTGTGATGAGGATGCAGCATAGCGTCATTCATTTGACATGAATCGGAAAATGCACGGCTGCATGTAAACGGGAATATTAATTAAATAATCATTGTCATTAGCCATGTAAACAGCTTATTACCTACATTATCTTTTTTCGTAATAAGGTTGAAAAAAAAGGGGACTAATATTTGGTGCATGTAAAGAAAGTCAATGGTACTAAGTACTTTAAGAAAGTGGGAGTCAGCACAATCACAAGTGGTATTATGATGCAGTTTTCTGCTGCAGACTGTGTGAGATTAGCCGTGGACAGACACAGAGGCGTCACACACACTTGCACACACACCCAATTGCATGAATCTACTGGCAGAGATGAATCTCGTAATAACACATAAGATATCATATATTAATGTGTGCCCTTTAGAGAGATGCTGGTAGGGGGATTGTGTAACCTTTGGACAAAGTCAGGCTGTTTTTAACACTCTTAAAGCAATTAAAGGGAATCAAATGGACACAATTGTTAATATAAACCTTCAGTCTAATGCTGAGGACGTGTTCCTGCCATCCTCAAAGTTATCTCTACATGTTTACTTGCAGTAAAACAAAGTTCAAGAGCTTTGAGAAGACGCGTTACCTCAATGAGGAACAGATCAGGATCGCACGCAGTGCCGTTCACATTTGGGTGGAAGCTCGAGTGGGAAACTCCAGCTGCACGTCGCCCAAGAGGTCCGTGGTCCTCGGTGACACAGGTACTGGATCCACCTCTCATTTACACACACACACACACACACACACACACACACACACACACACACACACACACACACACACACACACACACATGTGGGAGAACTATATATAAAGTGTGAAAATGATCTGTCTTCTCTTCATCAGTTAAGTATGAAGCGCCACACAATATTTCCATGTCCTGGTTTAAAAACAACCTCAGCTTAAGCTGGACAGCATCAGAGGAGCATCCGGCTGCAGTCGAGATCCGAGTCAGACGCAACTGGAACCTCAGAGAACCGTGGAGAAACGTGAGGCCGGCTTTCTCAGCAAATCTAATGCATCTGAAGTGGGGTTTTTTTCCTAAATGAATTAACATATTTAATCTTTTATCTGCATTGAAGTTACAGAGAACAACAGACACCAGCACCCCGTCTAAGTGTGAGTAGTCTCTTGTGCTCTTTTTGATGAAAAGTGTATTCAACCTTGTTTCATGGGGTTCTTGTGCATCTCCAGCTGAGGTGCACTGGAGCATCATACCAGTGGTGTTAGCCCTCTGATTCATTTACTGGTCAAGTCTTTTCATGGAAGTTCTGCAAATTCTGGGACCCAACAACACACAGACGTATCTGTAAACAGACCATGAAGTTCATTGCGCAATAATTAAGTTCACTGATGTGTTTTTGATTAAATAACTTTAGACAAAGGAGCACAAAGGAATAACATAACAGACTTTGGGAAATAATTGTTAATCGGTTTGATTAATTGTTGGCTTTGGTCTCTTTTCATGACATATGTTGACAATTTGAAAAACACGTCTGAAATATCTCCCTTTTTTTCTTTTTATCCCGACAGACTACGTCATTGTTGATAATCTGTTGAACGACTCAGATTACCAGCTTCAAATCAGACATCGGTCCACTCAGGTCCTCAACCCGCTGTGGAGCGACTGGTCTCCACTTGTGACGGTTCCTGCAGGTGAAGTCATAGATTTTACATTGGTGAGCACTTTTGGCTTCACAAATCAACTGAGATGTTTGGTATGATGCACATCTGGAACTCCAAACTATGATGATATATATATACATAAATGAGTCACAACCACTAGCATCCTGTCTTTCCTACTTTTAAGAGTTCTTAACATGTGAACAGATGCAGCTTTAAGATTTATTCCACTCTAAAACAGTTAGGTTTTACCAAACTAAACAGCCTGCTCCCTAATGTCTTGTTCTTACTGCAGAGCTGGAACAAAAGCCTGACGTCACCATGAGGACGTGGCTTTTAAATGGCACCCGAAATGTGACGCTGACGTGGAAGGTAAGACGGGAAAACAGTCAAAATTATTACTTTTCACGTGTATTCTGTCTTCATCCCATATTGTTCATCAATGTGGTCCCAAAGAGGACAGTTGTAACGTGTTGAATTGAATCAAATTGAATTTTTATGACAGTCTCTGTTATGTCTAACTGCACAATGTTCAGAGTTAGACCTTTGATACAGCAGAGAAAACATACATGAAACATTTAAGATTTAACTGCAAATTGAATATCTTTAAGTAATGCCTGTTCATCGCCCAGTGTGAATGTTTGTACTTTAATTCAAACCATTTCATGAGCAACGTTTAACTGTCATGAAACCAGGATGCACAAAACACTTTAACACTGACCTTCAACCTCTCCAGTTCAAGGGAAATCAAACCTGGTTCATCAACCTCTCTTTTTGCTCTCACCCTTCTGGACCAACAGTGTGTGTTATATGTCATATTATATGTTATATTATGTGCTTCCTCCTTGGACTTGTTGCCTCCTGGCTGGGCTGAAGCTCTCAGTCTGCTGTGTTTGTCTCTTCTGCTGTTCAGCCGCCGCCACATGCAGCTGCAGTCTCAGGAGTGATTTACAGCCTGAGAGACACTCAGTCTTCTCATGGATGTCCTTGCAAGGAAAAAAGACATCTCATCAACCCGAGGAAACACACTGCTACTATTTATGTCTCCTTGTCTGCCGTCAACATCTCTTTAATCGCCAGAAACACAGCAGGGTTTTCTCCACCAGCAATCCTTCAAGTACCGGCCGAACCTTATGCAGATTTAAAAAGTAAGCCAAAGTGTGTGTTTGTGTGTCAACTATCATGTATATTTGTCCTGCAGTCCACCTTATAGACTGTTCATGCCCTGGTAGTTTGTGACAAGACGTTACCGGATGAAAAATTCAAGAAGAAAACTTGCCTTGAGTGGTACGAGCTTCAAGATGGAGAGTCAAGGCCAGAAAATGTGATCACCTTAACGGCAAAGAAGTCGAAAAAGGAAAAGAACCGGATAAGAAAGAGTAGGTTTGATCTAAAGTGCTTTTAATCACAGAGCTTTGTCAAAATGCCGCTACATCTATTTCAGTATTTATTTATTTATTCATGTATTTATTCATGCATTTAATTATTTATTCATACTTAAGTCATTTTCTGTCCTCTATAGCCGGCAATGGAGAATAAGATATGTTTAAGCATGAAAATGTTGTTGAATCCTTCACATAGTGGATTCAACAGATTCATACACAACAAAGCTAATCATTGGCTAAATTTTGCACCAAATTGTATTAATGGTTTACCGACGGGTAGAAAAACATCACTTTTACTATTATTTAATTTGTTATACCACCATGGAGAAGATAATGTTGTGAGACATTTAGATACACAATATGTTCTGTGCAAGACAAACTATGAATCTGTTTCTGTTCCAGAGATAAAGGACTACGTTCGCTACCTTTACTTTGAACACAGATGTGATGGAGGTTGGAAACCACAGACAGTTAAAATGTGCCTCTTTTATCAAAAAGAGGGCGGTAAGTGTCTTTATGGCAATACGTAAAGATGCACAGGGGCGACAATCATCAAAACTTTGCAGCTAACTGGAAGTCAAGTGAAACAACACAACACATTGACAATCAGTCGCTCCGTCCCTTCGGTCCAGGCAGGAATATCTCAACAACGATCCAATAAGTTGCCATTAAATATATTGTAGAAACATTCATGGTCCCCAGAGGACTTTTTCTTCATGACTTTGGTGTTGATGGGACTTTTCCTCTAGCTTTTTTTGTGTGAAATGTCTGGGCGACTGTGGCAGGGTCGTCCTTCAATCAGAGGATCGGCGGTTCGACCCCGCTCGCCCATGTCGATGTGTCCTTGAGCAAGACACTTAACCCTAAAACTGCTCCTGTAGCTGCGCCTACGGTGCATGAATGGTTGATGATACTGATGTGGCACCTCGCATGGCGGCTCCTCCCATCAGGGTGTGAACGGGTGAATGATGTCATCTAGTGTTAAAGCGCTTTGAGTGATCGGAAGACTAGAAAAAGCGCAAGTACGGGTCCATTTACCATAATGTGCTTGTTTCTTTCTCTCTTCAGCTCCACTCAGAGAACCTCAGGACCTCATCGGCCTCAGTGAAAAACAAACTTCTGTTGACTTGTCTTGGAAAGAGATTCCTTTTGAGGACCAGCGAGGTTTCCTCACACACTACATCCTCTGCAGTGTGAAAGTCAGCTCACAGTATGAGCCGAAAGGTTTTTTTTTTATTCTACTCATCTGTAGCTTTCAGTAAAAGACAAGAGTTTTATTGAGCTGAATGTATGATGTATGTATGATTATCAATGATATTGCAATTGCACAATACTTCCTCAACTTTTCAATGGGAGACAATTAAACCTTATACTCAGCACATGTATGTTTGTTTTTCTCCCACGTCTCGTCTCATCAGAGTGCTGTAACATATCGGCCTTTGTGACTAAACACCAGCTGGAAAACTTGACACCGGGTACGAAATACAACATCAGCCTTGTTGGAGTGACGCGTGCGGGAGAAGGACCTGAAGCCTTAGTAGCGATCAACACGCTCCCCGAGAACCCCGTGAATGGTACCGCACATCAGCGTCGTGGTCGGTTTATACGAGACAATGCTGAAGCTTGTGGATGTTAACACATCTTTCCTTTTTTTAGTACTCTGGTGGAGTCTGGGATTTATGTTCCTGTTCCTTTTCCTCACCACAATGTGCACCTGCATCTCAAAGAGGTAAAGCTGACCTTCACTGTGACACAGTTTGAGATTAAAGTAGTGATAAACCACACAGATTATGCATTCGGACTGAAAGCTGAATCGCTAACAGTGTGGGGAATTCACCATGTTGGGCTATATTTTAAATGTGTGTAAAACTGTTTTTGTGATCACTGCATGTGTCAAGTTATTTTGATGATTTAAGTTGAAGCATTTTATGTGCTGCTTATATTTAACAGCCACTTAGTTTTACTGAATAAACGCCATGCACAGCTTTCAGGAGTTTATTTAGTTTGAGTTATTTGTGTCTACCCATAGAATCCTAAACAAGATCTTCCATCCGGTGCCGACTCCTGTTATTCCAGACTGCATCCCTTACCAGCCAGAGACTCAGGTAAGAAACTGATGACCACAAAGGGATTTCCAGCAGTTAAACATGTGAATGTTTTGCTCTATATGAAACCCTGATAGCTGATCTTCAGTGATTCATGCACTGTAAAAAGTTTTCTGTAGAGTTACAGGTGCCGGTGGGGAAGTTTTGAGTTTTAACCTTTTAAATGACGACTTACACGCTTCTCCCACTTATTTTCATTGAGTAGAACTTTACTCTCCAGCGGGGGGGATGTTGTCTTTGACTTCAATGTCAGCGTGTCGGTTAAAAGGGACTGTTTTTTACTTTGTCTCTTGACAGAAATCATGCCCTGGTGACTCGTGGTAGTGCACATATCTTGTTGTGAACAGTTTAATGTTCATACATGTATTTTGTGGCACTTTGAGCACGACAAGTCGAGCGCCATATAGTCCCATTATCAGAGATCTTTACAGCCAATTTCTGCAAAACTCGGCAACACAGAGAAAAAAAATCTAGATAGATAACAGTTTGTAGGAATAATACAAATCTTTTGTGCCAAAAAAACATCCTGAACTTGCCAAAGAGAGAGAAGTATTTCATCAACACCTGCATTTAGCAAACAAACAGAGTTTATAAAGACTGTGCGCGATCATTTCTTACAAATCTATTACATCATCAATCTGGTGGCTCAAAGTTATAAAATGCCAAAGTCCTGAAGAGAGGAACCAGTGGACCCAAACACAGCAGACAAGAGGCAACAGAAGCAGTTTTAATTCAGGGATCAGAGCCGTAAAGACACAACTGAAGCCCAGGTGAGGCGTTCAGGCTAAGAGGAACTAACGAGTGTTGGGAGCGTGGCGACCTTTTGTTTTCTAAGGAAGTCGATTAAATGAAGGAAAGTCACAAATCTGTTGAAAGATGAAGTGAGAGAACCACAAACATTTAATTTGACCAGAAGGCAGATCCCTGTGGTTATAATGCCAGAAACAGTTTAGTGCACTGGAGCCCATGTTGTAGTTATTGTCCCTCTGTTTTGGTTTTATTTTGAGCATTTTCATGCAAACAAAATGCTATAGTACAATGCTGTGTGTGTATGTAGTTGAATCTAGTGTTTTAAACCTATACGACCCACAACAGGCGTTTCTGGAGGGAAAGGAGCAGGTGGACGAGCTGACGCTGCATCAGCATCCAGAGCACAAGTCTGTCCCTGAGGACGCCGAGGAGACCACCGTCCTCAGAGGAGACTGGGACGAAGGCACCGACGAGGACGAGGACGACAGAGCGGATTCAAGGATGTCGGAGGGAAGCAGTGATGAGTGTCCCAGCTCCACAGAGGAGGCACTGAGGAGCTCCAGAGGAGGAGAAATGACTGATCTGGAAGTGGACAACGAGATCGCCTCGCTGATCTACAGGAACGGTCTGGTGTTCGATATGAAGACGGACTCTCCTTGAGGGATTTGAATGAGGGTTTCACTGCCTCACAGAACAATATATATAGACTGGACGCATGATTGTCTTGTTAAAAAATGTTTTTTTTTTCTATCATGGACGAAAGGAGGCTTGCAGAATAATTTACCAAAGAGGAAAATATTTGTCTAATGTTCACATATCTTTTTTTCTAATTGATGTCAACTCCTGGTTTGGATTTTTCATGATTTATTTTCTTCTTATTTAGGTGTTAGACAAAATTATGAACAACTGTTAGATGGATTGTCATGAAATTTCCTTCAGACATGTACGATCCCTCGAGGAGGAACCTTAAGGAGTTTAATTGTTTCCTTTTCACCACCAGAAGACCAAAGTTTGACTTATAACCTGGAGAATATTTTTAAATCTAAAAATAAATTAGCACAAAATGTCACGTCATGTTCATCAAACACCTTAAAAACCAAAATGACCATCAGTGCAGCTGCAGTTTGTGGTCTGTGCTTGCAGATGTTTACATAAATGTATCATGCAATAACTGAAATGATGTAAGGATTCAATATATAATGCAAGGAATGGATTTTAAATCCAGAACATACCCTGAAGATTTCTTTAATAGCAACCAAGAATTGTCTTTTCTTTTTCCAATAAACATCACAGCTTCACGGAGCTACTAGAATCACTTTAGACTCCTATTAGTTGCTACATCTCCCTTTTTTATATTACAACATGCAATGTGCAAATATCACATTTCCTGTTGAAAATCTATTGCATTGTTGGTCAGTGTAAAAATGAAACCTGCAAATAAAAAGAAACGAGGTGTGTGATGTCAGCACAACTGTGAGCGTCTAAAATGTGACAGGAAGTGGTGGTCACAAAAAAAAACCAATGACCTTAAAAAAAGGTGTCTCATACAAAGTGAAACACTAGATTACTCATCACCAAAGAGACTTCTGTGGTGGTTCAATCTACACTTTGTTCAAACTAGAACATGTCATGTTGATTTGCAAGAAATGGCGACAAAGTGAGAGCATTTCCCACAATGCTGCATGTCAATTTTTCTGAAGGAAAAAATAATCTTAGCCCTGCTTCCTGTACAGTTTGATTGTGGCCAGCTTGGGGAGAACGCCCCTCTGTTGTCGAGCTATAACAGTCAAAGTGTTATCCCTCACCACACCAAGATTATACTCATTGGTCCTGACCACAAACAGCATGATCACAATAATGTGATGTGTAAAAAAACATGATGAATAACCAAACTGTGAGCACAGGGACCCCCCAGGGCTGTGTACTGGGTCCCCTGCTGTACAGCCTCTTCTCACATGACTGTGTGTCATTGGAATGATCGCCGGCGGGGTTCAGACGGCGTGCAGACGAGCGGTGGAGGAACTTGTGGCCAGGTGTCGAGATAATAATCTCTCCTTTGAACGCAGACGAGACCAAGGAGATGATTATCCACCCGAGGAGGAAGAGGGTGCAGCACACAAACCACTTTGCATAGCGGTGGGACAGAGGTGGGAAGGGTGAAAACCGTCAAATATCTTGGAACACAGATCAGCGAGGACCTCACCTGGTCTCATAACACACTGCAGCAGCGACTGTATTTCCTTAGAAGGCTGAGGACATTTGGCATGCCACCCAAAGTTCTCAGCTACTTCTACAGATGCAGAGCGTCCTCACGAGCTCAACCACAGTGTGGTATGGAAAACACACACACACACACACACACACACACACACACACACACACACACACACACACACACACACACACACACACACACACGTCATTGAACTGTGAACAGCTGCTGTGACTTCATGTCATGACCATACTTGGACATTGTAGCCATGTTGTAGCAATGCTTAGTGTATAAAGATACAATGAGCAATACTATTATTAATATTATTATTATTATCATTGTAGCGCCGCCGTTGTCTATTCAACCACGAGGCACTACTTGGCTGCTCGCTTGGTGTTTGTTCCTGATGCTTTTAATTAAAGATAATGTCCAGTGGTAAAGTCCATTATGTTTATTCTTACAAAACAGCCGTAGCAGTCTGCTTTGCGCCCCCTAGTGGTGGGAGGTCCAACATAAACAAAACACGCAAAATGGCTCTTGCAATCATATCATTATTATCATATATTGTCATATTTATCTGAGAACTACTATTATCGTATATCATATTTATCATATAATATATTTATCATAGCAATACTATTGTCATATTGTTGTGCAATACTGTGGTATCTTTTGTATTTTGTGCCTTATATAAATATATATATATATATATATATATATATATATATATATATATATATATATATATATATACATATATATATTACTTTAAGTTTATTGTAATTCAGTGTAAGGAGGACCGAGCAAAATAAGCTTTTCATTGTATAGAATAACTCTGTTATCTGTGCATGTGACAGTAAACACATCTTGAATAAGATACCACAGTGTGTGTATATTATTATATATTAAGTCAGGTCAAGATATTATTTGCAAGACATTTGGACTTTGAGTTTGCAGAAATTATTTTTATCAATTTGTATTGATGTACCTCTCGTTAACCGTTTAATCACTGTGGGAGGTTTAACATTGAGGTTTTATGTGTCTGTATATATTGTATAAAACAACAATAACATCAAGCAAGTCATAAAAGCCAATGAACTCACCCTTCCCCTTATTTATCTGGTTTTCCACATGAATATACTAATCTATATTAAATCAATGGTTTACTTTGTTACATGTGGTGACACGAGTTGCCCAACAGATGGCAGAATAGATTCTTTAGTAGATCATTTGTTTTATTTGACGTATCTGAGTCAGAATTATCATAGTTTTGGACTCATAATCAATGAGAAAACTCTCATTTTAGATTGTAAAAAAACTCCTTCATCCGTATATGTATATATTATACTTATAGTAACTGCATACTTCTTAACATTGTATTCACACATTGCCACTAATTTAAATTTCCTTCTGCACTACGACGCGTTGCCACCAGAGGGCAGTGTCAGCCACTGCTTTGGCTTTTGAGTAAATAGCGTCACAAACCTTTGTGATGAGCAGTAACTGTCTCTTCTTCAGTTATACAGATGTAAAAAGTATATTCAGAAAAAAAAAGTTTCAGTTTTTGAGTTGCTGGCTTGAAACTGACACGACGATGTGCACCGGCCTGCAGGGTCTGCAGCAGGTGATGGACATCGCAGGACAACATTTGTGCCGAGCATCAGCGTTATCGGTGTTAACATAATATTAATACGATACCACACAACTTTACAATTAATAAAATGACCAAAACATATAACCCCTTGCCACTGAAAGTCTATTTTGACCAGTTGGTAATCCAGCCCAAAGTCTGTGATTACAAAAAAAGTCTTTGAATTGACATTATTGTGGCTCGACAAAATATTATATTGTCGGAAACTGATAAATTTTCTGGGGGATTTCCCTCTTCTATATGCCGGAGAAGAGAGAAGCATTTTCTCTAACCGAGCTGTTAGAGAAAATGCTTGTCCACTCATTTAGTTAGTTCTTTTTTTTCCTTTCGTGGGATTTTTATTGAGTTTTATCATGAAATGAAACTGCCTTGTGTTGCTGTATTGGCTGAATCATTCCAAAATGTAAAGTGATGTAAATGTAAAGACCTCACTAAGTAAAGTGAGGTCGATGAACCCGTGCAAGCTATCATGAGCTGATGGCAACATGGCTAACAGCCTTTTTGGAGTGAAATCAAAAGTCCTAATAGTACAGACTGTGCTCGGTAAGACATGAAGCATCGTGGCCTTTAAGCAACCTTTTAACTCAACCTGTGAGATTATGTCTGATTATGAGCAGCTTTAAAACTGACAATGAAACCCGGGTAACCTTGCAGATAAATAAGGCACAAGAGGGCATCAGTATTGTGAGACATTTTATTCAGGACACCAACAATTAAACAAGCAGCTGAACATTTATTTTTACAACAAAAACACACTGTGAAGCATGCACAGTTTATTTTTATTATTATTAATTTAAAATGTATGTTTCTGTTATTTACATGAGACTCAATGATCTAGCATTGATGAAAGAGGGTTTATTTCTATATGTTGACATTCACTTCTGCATTTCAAGAAGATCCACAGTTGAGTAGTTTGAAGTAACACTTGCTGTAAGGAGAACTTGGTACATTCAAAATGCCTTTTCGCGATTTTACCAACAAGGTTTTCATATTTTAAACAAAACACACGTCACCTTTCACCAGGTTGGCCGGTTATTTCATTTCCTGAATAACAAACCAACATCCGGGATGAAATCTCCACCAGCTCGCCTGTCAGTTGAGAACAGACGAGCTGGTTGAGATTAACACATTCACCCAAACATCATTAAGCACCTGTGAAAAGAGAAAGTCAGAGATCATGCAGAGGAAAATGTCAGTGAGATAGTGTCAGATAGCTATCGTGTGTGTAACATCAGTGTGACAGTTTCAAACTGCACATACAGTAAATGGGAAATGACTTCTCTGAACATACAGTACTGTTGAGCTGAGAGCTTGAAGCTCCAAATACAAATACCCCATTTTCCAAGGCTGTTTCCTTTCACATATGGTTGCTAATTCTGTTCATTTTATCAGTGGAAACATTGAGTCCATGCTTTGATGATAAACAAATGACTCAACCTGAAACCGAAAGGAAGCTCCTGAACACCTCAAGGTTGAAGATAATAATAAACTGGTAGATGTCTCTTTAGCAAAGTTTAGCTTTTTCCTTTTAATGAAGAGCAGAAACGCTAAATGGTTAAATTTTCCTTAAATGTCATTGAGCTTTAAAGACTTAAAGTCTCTAATAATCATAAATACATATTATAATATTAGGTCAGTCTTCCATCCACACCTTCAGAAATGTAGTTATACATTTGGAGACAATGTTTTCTTCTGGTAATTTAGCTTTTGTTGAGCCTTAGAGGATAAGCACGGCCTTCTTTTATGTTGTTGTTTTTTAAATTAAATGACATGAAAAGATCAATACCATCAGTGTGTTAGTCCATCTCTCAATACTTTCTAACTTCTCCACCAGACTGTGTCCATCAGCTGGTACCGTAGTCTTTACAAAACGCTATGAAACAGGAATGAATAGTACATTTTTCTGGGACTACTTTAGGTGGCGCATTAATACACATTTGTTGCACCAGTGAGTATTTTCAACAGCAGAATTGTTTTGTGGGACTTAAAATAAACTACAAAGTGTGGAAGTCCATTTCTGATGCAAAAAAGTCATAATTTTGACAACAATCCAAAAAAAAAGTCATAATTATGACCAAAAAAACCCCCCAAAGTCATAATTATGACCCCAAAAAAAGACCAAAAAAGTCATAATTATGATTTCTTTTTTTACGAAGTATGGAAGCCCATTTCCGCCACAAAAAAAGCCATGATTATAACCAAAAGAAAGTCATAATGATATACTTGTACTTTTTTTGTTGTTTTGTTTTGTTATTATATATATATATATATATATATATATATATATATATATATATATATATAATTATATATATATATATATAATTATATATATATATATATATAATTATATATATATATATATATATATATATATATATATATATATATATATATATATATATATATATATATATATATATATATCGTCACAATTATGATTTCTTTATTTTGTGTGTGTCAAAAACGGGCTTTCATACAAATGCCCCACGCACCAAACTAAGAGGAACATGTCCCCCGGTGCGACGGTGAGGCTGGCTGGTGTTTCTTTCCATAGTTTGAGGACAACAATGGAGGTCTCTGGCAAGAGGAAGACACATCACACTGCTGGCTTGTGGTTTGCCGCAGCAATGTCGACATTTCAATCTCACGACCACCACAGTCAAAGTGCCACATACAGACCCACAACCAAAGCACAACACACAACAGTGCCTCCTTAGCTTGTGAATTATTGTGAGCAGGTTACATGCTGTGAGGATTCATCATTGTGTTATTAAAAAAAAGCATTCATCACACCCACGAGGAATATATTTTTAGATTTACATACAAGTCATCTCGCATACCAAGCGGTTGTTTTACGTTCAGCTGCACGTCACACGTGTCTCTTTTCTGGGAGATAGCTGACAGCAGCGTACTCCGTGTCATTTGGATTGATCTCCAAAACCGCCGAACATCTTTTGGGAAAGTTCAGGATGCTGTAGACCAGCGGGGGGGCGGGCACAGTGTTCGATGCCTCAACTGTTTCCTGCCAAGTCAATCAAAGTTAAGGTGAATCATCTGAGCAGATGTTTTTAATATTTACTTTGAAGTTTACATCTTTGAAGATGAGGAAAAAAGATGACTGTGTTCTTACTTGTACTGTGGGAATAGAGCTGCGTTGTTGTTGTTGATGTTGATGTGGCGGTTGTTTGTCTGTATGAGAAGCAAAATGGGTCAAATGTTTAGTCTGTCAGGCAAAAAATAATCACTGCAAGATTGTAATGTACCGCTTCATCATTCTGAAAATTATAAGTTAATTAAATGCTACCGTCTCATTAGTATGGAAGCCCATATCCGCCACAAAACAAAAAAATTAGGACCAAAAAAAAGAAAAAAAAAGAATTAGGACCTATATATATATATATATATATATATATATATATATATATATATATATATATATATATATATATATATATATATAATTAGGACCTATATATATATATATATATATATATATATATATATATATATATACATATATATATATATATATATATATATATATATATATATAATGTATTTCTTATTATATATTTATTTTTTGTGGCGGAAATGGGCTTCCTCCTTGCTCCTGGAGTCTTGGTGCCATCATGCATGTTTAAGGACGTTTTCTAAGCTATCATATCTGGCAACACAGATGTTTATTAAACAAACAAGCTGCAAAGTGTTAATTAGTGTAGATTTTTAAACTTTGGACAGAGCCAGACTCACATTTATACAACTAAAAGAATAACGGCCATAGTGCTGCAAATGCCGAGCGATTTATTAGCGATTTATTCTTGTATTCAAAGTTAATTTAATAATGTCTGACTTCATATTGTTTATTCTTTTATTCATATCGCTCGTACACATCTGCACATCCGGAACCAACTTTACATCTGCTCACAAAGCAAGATGCAGAAGAGTAAAGTTCATCTCCTCCATCCATCAGTTTGCTGAGTTGTCATATTTGAAGACTCGTTTGCTTATCTGAGACACCATCACCACAACGTGCATGTGTATGTGTACACATACGGGAATTCATGGTGTGGTTTGTGGGGCGGCGGAGGCCGTCAAAAAAGTTCAGAGAAACAACGTTCCTACTCAAAGTAGGCCAAAGGGGTTTTGTCTCGGAAGTGAAAACGCTCTAATAGTGAACAAATAATGCAAGTGATTTGTTTTCCACCCACCCCTCTGTGATAGTAGACATGTTCACGTTTGTGTGGAAGAAAAACTTACTTTCAAAAACTGTGAATCATCAGTTATCCAAAGGATGTGAAACTGCAACCTGGTATGCATTTTTTAGCAACTAACCACACAATTGCAATTTCTTTCCACAGATTAACATTTTTTCTTCTTACCCTGCTTGAAAAATATTATTAGAAATATTAATTCCATAGTTCTAAATAGATAATTTAATGCTGGACCTTTGGAGTTCAAGAGATAAGATAAGATAAAATAAGATATGTTAATCCTTTATTAGTCCCTTAGTGGGTGAATTACAGGATTACAGGATTACAGCAGCACTGCTCACAAGTAAATAAGATTAAAAAGTCAAGTAATATAAATAAACAATAGAACGGTAATACTACAAAATAGAAAATTAGCAGTAAAAAGAATATTTAAATATACAGATGGAATAAAAATATACAGATGAAATAAAAAATGTGTATAAAAATACTTAAAAAGTACTTAAAACATACTTAAACGTAGTTTAAAGTAGTGGATATTGCACCAGGAGATGAATTAAAGTGTTCCTAGTGCTCAAGTGATAAAGTGTTCAATGACAACGCGCATGCACTATTGGATTAAAGTATGTATCAGCTCATCTTAGATTTGAATAATTCAGCAGACACCTCTTTGCAGACTGAGGACGACCTACATTTAGCGACATGAAAGGGTCCAAAGGTCGGTGTGTGAATCCCTCTTGACAACCAACGCAGCACCCCGAATTATCTCTTACGACAAATAAAACAAATACAGAGAAGAAGAGCGTCCCTGTCTTTACCTTTGCTTCTCACGAGACACCAGATCAACAAGGTAAGCGCAGCAGCCAGCAGGACGACAGGTGAAACCACGAGGACGGTGACGACGTGAGTGGAAAAGACTCTGGGGCTTCCACTGACTGTGATGTTAGTCGCCGTTGGAGGAACTGTAGGATTTGAAAGGAAATTATGAAAGTATTGGTTTATATTGCTGCGGGAAATGAGTTCCTCTCAACATCATGTCTATGAAAATGGTTGTTTAATAATATCTTTGTTCAAAGGAGCAACTGTAGTTGCAAATTAAAACTGTGTTGTGACACAATGTTCCCTGGACAATAAACATTATTGTTTTATTAAATACAATAACAGTCTTTAACCAGCATGAACACACTGTGAGCCAACGTTAAGTTGTAAAAAAAATAAGAATTATTATGGTCAACCATTTTCAACCCATGCAAAGATCTGAATTCATGAAATATGTGTGAACAGGATCAGTTCATTGATTCATGGATTTGTTGTCAATAAGAAAAAATATTTCTCACTTCAACTCCTCATTTTAACGGCAATGCAACATAATAAAATGTACTGAAGGAGCTAATCTCTCTGTTTACATGGGAATGTGTTTTAATAAGCTGAATAAATCAGCTACATTTAGTCAACAGCATTTACTTATATGTAGAAATTGATCGATCGTGATAAAAACTATGTGATACCAAAAGGTCCTTTCATGATGCCCACTTCATAGAATAATATTGACGTCTATTCACGTCATTTCCTGGTCTCACCTGTGCCGGTTCTGTTCGCCTCTCGGACGACGAGCTGCACCTTGTTGTTACTGTCGATGGCGAGTCCCGAGTCCATCAGACTGGCCCAGTAAATTCCACTGTGATGCCGTTTGAGATTTGTAATGTGGCAAATCACAGAGTTATTTTCGGGGCGGATGTCAAAATCGCCTTCTCTTCCCTTTTGGTCGTCGACGATCTTTGTCTGGTTTCTCGTGTAAACCCCGAACATCTTAGTGACGTTGACGTTGAACGTGAATTGAAAGGTGACGTTGGTGCCGAGGACGCCGCTGACCTCCGCTGGGACGGGTTCTGCATGGAGGAGAAACGAAGGATGCGTACGAGTAAGAGATCGCATTGACTGTTCTGCCCCGTGAAAGTCTGTGACCTCGCCCAGGAGAGGTTGACATGCTAACTTAACCTTTTGGAAACAGCACGCAAAAATCCTCCCGCGCCCATTTTAAGTCCCAGCGTGCCCCATTCAGAGAATCTTTTATCTTAAAATACGTCATTTTTTGACCGAATGACACAGTTTTTTGACTGAAACTCCTTCCTAACAGGCCAAGACTTTGTTTTATTGTGATTTTTTTTGCAGATTCAGATTCTTTAGGTCCTAATCTTTCCGTAAAGGTGTCTTATTGACGCTCCAGGAGGCTTTTTGGGAGAATCAAGCTCATATCATGCTGGATGTTCATTGTTATGATCAAAAAATCTTTAAAAAGTGTTGTTGTTTTTTTGCAGATGTACATTTATTTCCCAAGACTTTGCGGAACAAATACATAAAATAAACACAAGTATTGGAATTAATTTGTGGTTCCTGCGACGACTCAAACACAGGGAAAAAGAAGTCTGGAGACAAAATTGGTTCCACAGTTTTCAACGGGTTAAATCATAACGGAGATTAAAAGCCAAATTGAGATGCTGCTACGTTAGCTTAGCAGTGTTTGTAACTGCAATCTCAGCTCTTGGCATTAGTAGAATTGTATTAAAGTAATACATGCAAACAAGTCAATATGGTATTAACAGTAGGCGGAGCCTGGATATATTTATTTATATTTATATTTATTCACTTTAGGACTGACTGTATATCATGGACATGTAAGTACGTTCACAAAGAAAAGTCTTGACAGAATAAAATACAAAAATAAAGGCCATGCTAACCCTTTTTTTCAAATCTGAAATATAAACATACAATACTTTTATGAGGCTACACGTGAATGTACTTGACATTTAATGAACACGTTGTAATAGACATCCTCAAAAAACATGTTTTATCAAAACAGGAAATATAACTGAAACAGACAAAAAGACGTTACAGAAAGCAGTCAAATGTTAAAAAGCCACAAGAATGTAAAACATCAACGACTAAAAGAAAACAGCTTACCGTTGAAAACCATGTGAACCGTTACGATCAAAACTAACCCGAGAGGCTTTGAGACCGTGTCGTGACCCATCATAGAAGACTCGTTCTGAATCTGTGAGGTTACTGACTTAGTTGAGCTGCCTTGGGTTATTAAATCCTTTGGTAGCAGTGGGTGTGCCTGAAAGGAGCAAACTGCAGACAGGAACTTACAAACACTATTTATCTACCGATGGCATCAGAAGCACCTCCTGCAACGGAAGTCTTCAAAGAGGTTCATGGACATGTGGTGCAGACGGTGAGCAGCTCTGCTGAGGAGGCCGCCGCTCACATCACGTGTGGAAATCCAGGAAGAGTTCAGCTCTTCCTGAATGACTTTCCTTTTTTATGACATTTGTCACTCAGAAAACTGTTTAAAAATCAAGTTTCAAACTCAAAACCGACTGAAACCTTTAAAAAAAACTTTGTTGGTGGCACCAAGAAACGATATACCTGTTTGTCAAATAAAAAATGAAACTACGGTGTTTAAATCCTTTCTAACATTTTTACAAAAACAATAAGCAGCTTGAAAACGTTTTATAACACCTACAGTTATATGATATGTATAGTAATATCTGCAACGCACATGAATACACACACACACACACACACACACACACACACACACACACACACAGCAACACTTTAACCACAGCAGAGGAAGTTGGGGTCTTTGAAGTCCCAATTTGATGACTTTAAGACAGAATGTTATGCATCTCGGGGGGTATCGCTGGTGGCATGTTTGGGTTTCAGTGGTTGACCCCATGACCTAAACCAGTGGGTTACAACCTATACCAGTACCCTCTAACTAGTGCAAAGCATTTTTGGTTGAAAGAAAAGATGTAATACAGCACTGTGCCATCAGTGTCTGAGTGTATAAATAATACATACAATTACAGTCTATTAACTTAAACTCATATTCATTTAATATTTATTAAACAACCGCTGTATGAGTGCAATGCAAAGCAGAAAC